>NW_021703781.1:81425173-81476981 GCF_005190385.1 Monodon monoceros
ACCAGCACCAGAACCACCACCAGCAGCAACCAACAACCACCCCCACCAGCACCAACACCACCAGCACCACCACCATTTCATCACCGCCACATCACACACCCCATCAGCACCACCAAGCCAGCAACACCTACCATGGTGGTGGTGATGGTGGTGATGATGTTGGTGGTGATGGTGGTGATGATGGTGGTGACAGTGGCAGTGGGAAGGAGGATGAGAGCAGCGAATTCTTACAGACTCATTACCCGGTGCTTAGTGAAATCAACGCCCTCATCCGGGCCCTGCTCTCCTCCCTCCCAGCAACGGCCGGGCCCGAGATGCGCCATGAGGTGGCCTGGGCCAAGCACCAGGGCTCACCCCGGCTCTCACATCCTTGCGCTCTGGGCACTGGCTCTGCAGAGACCGTGGTTTCTGACCCATGGCTCTGGCCTGCGGTTCCCCTGTGACTAGGCACTCTCGGTTCCATCTCAGAAGCACCTGGCTTTGGGAGAGCTGGCCTGAGCTGCAAGAGACGCCCCTGCCAGGCCGCCGAGGGGAGCTCCAGGCAAGGAAGTGGAGCGGCCCCGGGAGGGGGTGGGGGAGGACACCAGCCACCGTGCCGGGCAAACCCAGAACAGGCTGGTGACGGTGACAGCGTTCCTTCCGGTCACAGGGAGGCCTCTGGGAGTCTCCCACCTCATGGGAGAGACAGAGGGTGACAAAGGCAAAATTACTTCCCGCGGTGCCGGGCAGGGCTCACGGGCTCTCCCGTGGGTGAAGGCAATAGGAGGGACGCTGAGCTGGGGTGTGGACGGATCACCCTGAGAGACTGGGGGGCCGGCAGGGAGTCAGGGAGTGAGGGCCAGGCTGCCGCGGGGTGAATCCCGGGGCTCCTCCAAGAACCAGCACAGGACCTCTGGGGGTCACTGAGCAGCCACTGCCCGGAGCACCTCTGCTGCCCTCCTGCCAGCTCGTGGCCACCCGACTCCACCCTAGTGAGGTGCTGGACGGCCTCCTGTCCCCCTGCATGCCACCACCCTGCCCGTCTGGCCAGACTAGCCGCCACTGTCACCCTGCCAGCACCCCGGGCAGGCCAGGCCAAGGGCCGGGTACCGGGCAGGCCCCACAGCGGCTGTGTGCCTGCAGCCAGGGAACGGAGGCTTTAGGGCCAAAGTCCAGAGACCTAGGGAGAGGCTCCTGGCCCAGTTTTCCCTCAGTCGGGGGGCAGCTCTCAGTGGGCAGCTGCCGGGGCCCTGCCTGTCTGGGGCTGTTCTCTCCAGGATCTGCCGGCCTCGCTGACCCGCTGGCACAGGGCTGGCCCCGGAGGGGGCCTGGAGGAGGGAACACCAGCTCAGGAAGGAGGAGGCGGCATGTGGGGGTCAGGACCCGGGATCCCTGGGCGGATTAGTCCTCTCTGAAGGAATCTGCATTTTAGTCTGGGTGTCTGGAAGTTCCCCGGGGCCTTCCAGAAATCAGAAAGTAGGCGGGGAAGCCCGCGGGGAGCAAGTGGGTGGGGCTGGGCTGGGAGTGGGCAGGTCTGCCCGGTGAGGTCCTGAACAGACACCCTTTGAGATGCAAACAACCTCCGGTCAGCTGACTCTTCTCTCAATACCCTCCCTCCTGGAGAAAGGGCTTTAAAAATGGCTTCCGTGCTCACTTAAGAAGTACCGGGCACGGGGCAGGTTGGGGCCCAGGCTGAGAGAAAGCAGGGCGGGCTGCCCTTCTCCCTAGCGCTCTCCCCTCTCAGCTCGGTGCCGCTGCCCCCACCGTGGGAGCTGCAGGGTGGTCCTCAGGGCCCCAACCCCGCCCACAGCACACACCCACCGCTGCATCCCCGCCCCCGCAAGCCCAGCGTGTCCTCAGGTGTATCTGTCCGCCCACGGCAAACTGCTGCTGATACCTGGGAGTTCCCCGGAAGCCCCCTTCCTCACCTCAACCCCGGCACCTCTCGGAGGGCCCCCTTCTGTGCACTCCCACACCCACCTCTCCAGCCCCGCCAACAAGCCGCCAGACTTGTGCTGCCCAAGTGGCCTCGTGGGGCCCCTTCTCCCTCTGGTGGACGCCTGCTGGCCCAAGCATCGCGGCCCCGGGCCCTCTGCACACAGTGCCCCGTGCACACAATGACACGGCCCACGCGGAGTGCCCCCACCAGCTCCGAGCTGACTCGAATCCCCGCTCCCCGGTGCTGTGTGTCCCCAGTGCCCAGGAAGGGCGACGCCCAGCAGGCATCTCCGGCACGCTGGCGCCTGTGCTGAGCGGGTGGGCAGCCTCTGGCCAGTCCCCCTCCCAGTGCCTGCAGGGGTCCCTGTTGCCTGGCCTTTCTGCTCCAAAGTCAGCCCCGCCCAGCCCATCTCTGGAGAGATGAGGCTGCAAAAGGCCTGGGGTGCAGACTGCAGTCAGGCCCCCTGGGGTCCGGCAGTCACGGGGAGGGAGCGGCTGGGCTGACCCTGGAGAGGTGTCAGGTGCCCGAGGCCTCCTGGTGGGGTCCCTCTCTCCGCTGGGGAGGTCGGGTGTCTGCTGGAACCCAGGCCTTGCAGGCGACAGGCTCTCGCTCTGCTCTCAGGCCTCCCCGGGGGCTGCTTGGGGCCGGACTCTGGCTCATGGGGCCTTGATCCCCAGCCCCGTACAATGCTGGGCGGTGGAGCCCTGCGAGGTCTCCGCGGGCGCCTGGCTCCGCCTGGGCTCCTCTCAGCCGGCTCCCCGCGCCGCGCGGCCGCCGGAGGGCGAGGCCGAGCGGCGCCGCGGCGGCCCCACTGTCCGCGGCGGCGCCAAGGGTGGCGGCCCCGGCGCAGGTCCGAGCCGGGCGGGCCCTGGACGGCTCGGAGGGGCGGGGCCGGCCGGTGGCTGCGGACGGGTAGTCAGGACAACCGACCGCCTGCTGGTCTCCAGTGCCCAGCCGAGCGCAGCGAGCCCTGCTCAGGGGACCCGGCCGGGACGCGCTCGGGACAAGGTCACTGCAGCAGTGACCTGGGGGCGGCCCGCGGGGTCCCGAGCCGCGAGCGGGACGCGCAAGTGCTCAGGAAAGTCGAGAGCTGGTACTGGGCTGAAGGCGTGTGGGAGCGGGGCCCGGGCGGGGGTCCGGCGTCCGCTTGTCCCCTCCACCTCCCACTCCCCCCATCAGCGGCCCGGCTGCGTGCGCCGGGGAGCCCCAGTCTCGCTCGGGGAAGGGAATCCTTTCCATTGTGAACTGGCCGCGTGGCTCCCTGGCCCTTCCGGCGGCACCAGGGGTCGCACGGAACCCAACGTTTCCCCGGCTCCCCGGGGTCACGCGACCTACACTTGTGGACTGATCACCCTCCCTAACCCCGCTGCGGGTAGCCCGGAGCCGAGTACGCGCACTCTCGTCACCCAGCGAGGCGCCGAGCACACGGGGGGTCGTCAAGTGCCCCACGGGGGTCGTCAAGTGCCCCCCCCAAGGCGGCGAGGTCGAGACTGGGCCGCTGCGGCGGGCCCGCCGGTGTCCCCTCGGCGCCCCGCGTCTCCGCGGCCCGACCCCGCTGGGCTTCCTGCTCGCGCCGCCGGGACTTCCTCCCCGCAGTGCCCGGGTGGCCACCCGGGCGCCAGACCCGGAGGCGGGGAACCCGGGGACACGGGCAGGGCGGGGGGGGGGCTGGGGCGAGGAGAGGGGAAGACACCCTGGAGCCGGGAGGGGCAGGTGCCCCGCGTGGACCCCCGGCTGGAGAGGAGGGGGTCCTTGGACCCGGGGCCGGGGTAGTTCTCCAGGCTCCGGCTCTCAGGTCCTCTCCGCGGGCGCTCGCGGCCAGCGTCGCCGGGGGTGGAGCGCGGCCCTGCCCCATCCTGCCCCATCCTGCCCGTTCGGTGGGGCTCCGCAGTGCGTCTCCACGGCGAGTGTGGAGGCCGCACGGCCTGGCGCGCGTCTGTGGACGCGGGTGCCCTGCGCGCCCCTCCCGGCGCCCCCGGCCCGCTCGCGGAGGCCGCCCCGAGCGGAGCTTTGTGACGTCAGGCGGCCGGCGGGCCGCGTCACGCGCGGGGCTGACCCGGCGCGGGGCGGGGGCCGGGCCGGGACGCGGAGCATGGAGCCGCGGGCCGGCTGCCGGCTGCCCGTGCGGGTGGAGCAGGTCGTCAACGGCGCGCTGCTGGTCACCGTGAGCTGCGGCGAGCGCAGCTTCGCCGGGATCCTGCTGGACTGCACGAAAAAGTGAGCGGGGGCGGGGGCGCGGGCCCCGGGACGCCCCCGGAATCCCCTCGGGACAACCCCCACCCCGCGCGCGCGCTGGCCCAGGGCCGGGGCTGCTCCGGGGCGGGGCAGCGTGGCGCCGGCGCCCGCTTTCGGTTTCTCCAGCCCCGGGTTCGGGGTGCGCGAGCGCGGCCGCCACTCGGGGGGGAAAAGTGGTTCTCAAAGTCGTCGCGACTTTTCGGGCAGGGGACGGCGCAGCCGGGCGAGAACAGCGGTGGGCGCCGAGCCGGAGCCTGGGCGCGGCGCGTGGAGCCCGAGACCCCGCGCCCACTGCCGCGCCGCCCGGCTCCGAACTCCGCACGTCTGCCATAATTAACGCACTTTTCTTTGTTCAGACTCACTGTTGAATTCGGCTGTCTTCAGAATTGTCATCCGCCGGGGTGGGGGCAGTGGGTTCAGATGCGCTGCCGCGCTTGCCCTGTCAGTTACTCACGAGGGGGGGGGCGGTGTGTAATGTAATGCCCCCCCCAGGAGAAGTCGGGGCTGAGGTGGTAAGGATTGCTAGCTAGCAGTTGTGTCCAGCGGCGGGATTTAAAAACACTGTTTCGGGCTGAGGAGCCCTAGGCAGAACAGGAATGAAAAGATACAAGTTTCAGAGCTGTGCTGAGCTCCCTTCGGGAGCCGGGATTCTCTGCTGGAGGGGTCCCTGGGCAGGCCTGGGGGCAAATCCATCCTGAGAGGCACCTGTGTGCCGGCTGCAGGGATCCCTGCAGCGGGAAAGAGTCTCCTGGATACAGTGTCACATGGTAGTGAGCTGTCGCGCAGATAAATGATTAGGCATTAATCAGGCACTAATGTCTTGAGGCTCAGGCTGGGCCTTATTTTGAACCGGGAGCAGTAAACGGCTCCCCTTTGCAAAGGCCCAACTTTTTCCCTCAGTGGAGCCCAGATTTTGTGCCGGCGGCGGGGGTGTGGCAGGAGGACCATCCCCTCTCAGCGGCCACTCTGCTGGCATCATCTCCTCGTTAGATGTGCCAGAGCCATTTATGTGCAAGTCACGTGATTTAACATATGGCATCCCAGGTGACTGTCGCCCTGCTCCGCGCTGGCTGCTGCAGGGTGCTTGGTGGGACCTAGTGACCCTCCGGGGCTGCAGCATAGCCGCTTGGAAGCCGCCAAGCCTGTCCCTCGGGGCGGCTGAGGGTCCTCTGCCACCAATGCCCACCACTTCCTCCGCCGGCCTGCTCCTGGGTCTGTGCAGGGCTGCACCCCAGCGCTGCCTGTGCAGCCCTGCCTGGCCTTTCCTCCCTGAGAGGGGCCCTGGCAGGAGAGGTCCCCCCACTCTTCGTTTTCTGGGCTCCCTGACTCAGGGCAAGGGAGGCTGGGGGTGTCGGCAGAGGCTGCCGGCCCCCCGCCCTTGGTCTCTGCCTCCAGGCAGGGCTCCCGTCCCTACAGCCCGTGGCTAACCTGATGTGGAGATCTGCACCCCCCCACCCGCTTCCCCACCCCCTCGTGGAAGGAAGCAGGCTCTGCTGGGATCCCAGCATGGGAACTGGCAGCTGTAGGACGTGTGGGCGGCAACCCTGCCATGGCCACATAAGGCTGTAACCGGAGCCGCCCACAGAACCAGGAGCTGGGCCTCGGTGGGCACAGCTCTGCTCTGCAGCTCCTCTTTCTGACTTGAGTGGGCTCCCCCGCCCGCCCCCGGTCCCTGAAGAGAACCTGAGGAGAGACCTGGCCTCTCCCAACCCCTCCGGTGTCTGGGCTTGGCCCCGAAGCTGCCCCTGTCCCTGCCCACCCCACCTCCCCTCTGCGGGTCGCCTCCAGTTTCATCCCGATCCCAGTTTTCCACCATGATATCGTGAGTTGCAACGCTCGTGTTTACAGCCGGCTTGTCGGACAGGGTCCAGAGGCAGCTTACGACCTGGCCTGGGTGTTTCTGGCAGAGGGGCCCGGCCTCGAGCCTCGGGGGTCCGCAGCACCGACCTGCCTCCCCTGGGGCCGGTCTCTCCTCAGGGCCCACTCCCCTTACCCCATACGTCACGGTGGCAGGGCCGGTCAGTGAGGCCCCATCCCGGGTGTGGGCACTGACAGGCGGGCAGAGCAGCTGGAGGCTCAGATTGCAGGCGCCTGCCCACCTCCTGGGGCCTTTGGGTCCCAGGGCAACAGGCCGGTGTGCCTGTGGTGCCCCAGCTGGGCGCAGACCAGTCACTGCCACATGTCAGCACTTCTCGAGCTCGTGGGCAGCCCCCGGGGGCCTAGGAGAACAGAGGGGTCCCCCGGGAGGGGCAGTTCACGCAGCGGGGCCCAGCAAGCAGTGTTAATTTGGGGGCACTGGGGCGGCAGCACCCCTCCCTTGGTGCTCTGGGAGCTCTGGGCTGAACGTCTGTCTGTCCATGGAGGCCATGCCGAGCCGTGAACCTGCTGGCAGGCTGCTGTGTGGCCTGAAGCAAGGTCCTTGGCTGCTCTGAGTGCCTGTGGCTCCTGCATCCACATTCATTCACTGAGCACCTACTGTGTGCTGGGGAGTGGCCTTAAGTCCCTGGCATAACTGCTGTGGTGCACGGTCCTCAAGTATCTCTGGCGGGCGGTGTTCGTTCTGACACATAACGATGGCCCCGGCCTACCCTGACCCCACAGCTCCACTCTCCAGGCTGGGGTGTGGGGGAGGCCTCTTGTGGGTGATTTGGGGGTGGACCTTTGGTTGAGAACCTCAGGTGGGGTGGCCCAAAGACAGCAAAGTCGCCGAGTGCTGAAGGGACGGTCTCCCGGTCGGTGGGCACGAGGGCCAGCTGCCTGTCCGGCCTGGCCAATCCGAAGCCTCCGGCCTTGACCTCTAAGTGCGCGTTTCGTAAACTTCCCCAGCGTGAGTCACCCAGGGTGCCGTTATCACACAGGACTCCGGGGCCCCTCTACTGCAAAGGTTGGGTACGGGCCTTTGGGACCCACACCCGCCCGGGGGGCTTGGGACCCAGGCTTCTGGACACTCAGCTGGCCAAGAATCCCAGCCACGGCCCGGCCTGGGCCGGAGAGCGCCCCTGCTCCATCCCGGACACACCCCCTGTCCAGGCCCCACTGGGCCCGTCCTCCCCGCCCTTGGGGAGCCGGAGGGACTGAAAGTGTGCAGCGCATCACAGGGTGGTATGACCTGCAGCCGGTGGGCAGGGGCCTCACCAGAGACCTGGCCGGCACGGCTGGTCTCTGGAGCTGCTCCATGGAGGTGGTGGGGGCGTGGGCTGGGGGCCTGGCCTTGTGCTCCTGGGAGGAGGGGCGCAGTCACCTGAGTCTCATTGGAATGATGTTGATGGTTCTTCAGCCTTTGGTCCAGGACTCTGGGGGCCAGCTGTGGCCGAGACCCTAGGTTGATACCCACGGGGGAGGGGCAGGGTCCCACGTGTGGCCCTGGACGAGGGGCCACTCTGGCGTCCAGGCTGCAAGTCCCCGTGTCATCCTGCTTTCCCCAGCTCCCTGAGCAGAGGTAGACCTCCGTGCACAGCAGCCTGACACCCACCTGCCCCTCCCCTCCCTCGGGGCTCCAGCCCTGCGGCTGTCTGTCGGCAGGGCTTTGGGAGAGAGAAACGGTGTACCGCCTGGCCAGCCGCAGGGTGGGCCTCGTCTCGGGACCCGGGCCTGTCTTGGGACTGACTGCAGGCTCTGCCCACAAGGTACCTGCCGCACGAGGCTGCCCTAGGCACCTGGCCCTGGGCTTTGGCCCCCAGGATGTTTCTGTTCCGGAGCCACGTCTTCTCACCTCTTTACAGGACACCGGGGTGGCCTCTCCCCGTGGGAGGATGAAGAAGGAAGGTCCAGGGCAGATGGGGACCTGGCCGGGGCCAGAGGCTGCCAGTGGGCACCAGAGATGCTTGGGCCCCAGGCCTGCCGAGCTGGGAGGGTGGGGGTGGGGAGGCCACAAGCTCTGGCAGGCGGCAGGGCCCCTCCTAGCCGTGGACCCGCCCAGGCCCGCTGCTCTCGGAGGGGCGCTAGTCTGGAGGCACAAACGAGCCCCAGGGACGTGTGGGAGCCGAGGCTTGGCCACTGGTGTCCCACGGAGGACTGCAGACCAGGCCGCTTCTCTCTGGGTCCCTGTGTCCATGCCGGTGGCCATGCCCTCACCTGGGCAGAGCGGTGGGTGACCCTGGGGACTCTGTCTCCCGTCCCCTTGGGGGCAGAACCGCTCTGCTTTGGGGTCTGATCCCTGTAAGCCTCCTGGCTGAAGCTCCCTGTGCGAACTTCTCGCCCGGGCTCGGTCTCCCCAGCCTCTCCTCAAAGCGCAGGCCACCTGCCCTCCCCTAGTTCCCAAGGACGCGGTGCTGAGGTTTGCTCAGGGCCCCTCGGGTTTCTGCGTGGGCACGTTGGCTGGCCTTGCGCTCCCGGTCGAGGCTGAGCCAGGCCCTGGCTCCGCCCGTGAGTCACCCCTGCGGGGCCCCGTGAGTCCAGACCTTCCGCACTGCAGAGGGCAGGACAGTGCAGGCGCCTGGGTCCCTCACCCTGAGCCTGGCAGGCCATCTCTTTGGCTCCAGGGCCACCCCAGCCCTCTGCCTGCCAGGGCCCTGCAGTATCACGTGTGGGGCTCTGCCAGGCCAGCCAGGGCCTCTGTCCCTGGGTGTAGGCCCACGTGGGCACAGCCCAGCTTCTCCGAGGGGCCCGGCCCCGTGGCCAACCCACAGGCCGCGATCGCGCCACACCTTGTGCCTGGGGGTCCAGCATGCCCCCCTCGGCGGACAGGTTGCCGAGGTCCTTCCCAGAGAGAGTGGCCTTGGCTGGTGCCATCCCCGCGCCCAGAGGCAGCAGAGCTGGGGCACGAGCACGGACCCCGCCCGTCCCCCGACCCGCTGGTCTCCCTCGGCTTCGCTGTCCCATCCGAGAAATGGGAACGATGATGACGGCGCCTCATGGGGCTGTAGACAGAGAACCTGCTCGTGGTCTGCAGCCCGGCAGCCAGGGTCCCGCTGGCCCTGTTTACCCACCGGCAGGCATGGGTGTGGCCTGGGCAGGGCAGCAGCTCTGGGAAGGAAGTGTCCGAGTCACGGGGCCCGCCATGGCAGCCGCGGTGCCATTCCACCGGGCCGTCTGCAAGGAACCTCCCCCTCTAGGCTGCAGCCCACAGCCCTGTGGGCAGAGGGCGCATGCATACCAGGGCACTGCTCACAGCAGAGGCTGCCTCCCAGTTTGATCTGCCTGGGCAGGGCGGCGTCGACTGCCAGACCCTGTCTGCGTCTGGCGGGTGCAGACCCGGCCCACCCAGGGGCCCACAGCTTAGCGCTGTGGCTCAGGTCAGGGCCTGGGTCTCTGGCCGTCCTGAACATGCAGAGACCCCCTGAGGGCTGTGTGTGATCAGTGGGGCAAAAAGCTCCCTGAATGAGCCACAGCTGCAGAGTCTTCAGGGCCACCTGTCCCCAGCCTGTGTGCACAGAGAGGTGGCCAAGGAGACTGCAGAGCCCCCCGGGCCGGCTGGCCGAGGGCACAGTCCAAGCCTAGGAGGGTCCTGGAGGGCAGCTAGGTTGGGGGGTGGGGGATGATGGGAAAGGGGCTGCCCAGGGGTCCTGCTTCTGGGGTCCCTGGGCCCCAGCTGGCAGGAGGGGCTCTGCACCAGCACAGGCAGGCTGACTGGGGGCACAGGCCAGGCTACGGGGGGGCAGTGAGGAACAGAGCCCTAGGAGGGAATACAGGCTGGGTCCTAGTGGGGTGACAGCCCAGAGGCCTGGGAAGGTGGGACGGGGTGCAGATGAGAGGGGGGTGTCAGAGTGAGCCCCCAGTTCATGGCCTGGGTGCCTGTGAATGGTGGGCAGGAAGTGGGTTTTGGGGAGGCCTTGGGAGAAACCCTCCAGCCCCAGATATGCGGATCCAGCCTGGTGTGAGGGCCCCCTGGTGCATGTGTGTGCACACGTGTGTGGATGCACGCTTGCATGCATGTGCCTGGGTTTAGTTTGCCAAATTCTCAGCCTGTTCTGAATGCCCACGAGGGGCTTGTTGAAGGGAATGAGCCAGGTGCGGGGTCCAGTGCCCGCTCTGATGCCTGGGACTCGGGTGAGGTTTGGTGACACACCAGCCTGTCACGCCCCTGGGTGGGGGCTTGTCGCCCACACCTGGGCACAGGCAGACTTTTTCCGTGAAGGGCTGGTGGCCATGCGGTGTCTGTCACAGGTGCTCAGCAGTGCCGCAGGGGCCCTGCACGGGCAGTGGGCGTGGCTGTGTGTCAGTCACACCTGACTTACAAAAGCTGGTGGCTGACTTGGCCTGGGGGCCGTGAGGTGTGGAGCCTCTGTGCCCAGTGCCCGACCCGGGGCTGGTGAGAAGGCGGCTGACAGTCAGGGCATGATCCTGGGACCCCCTTTCCCACCCCTGTTCCCCTGAAAGTCTCCGCCCATCCTGGTTTGGAAGTCATACATGCCTGCTTCCCGTGGTGGCTGCAGGAGCCGTGAGACACTCCACATGCGGCCACCGCTGACAGACGTGGTCTGTGGTTCTTGTTGTTGCCGTTGGTCGGCTGGGACTTGGGGGCCTGTGGCTGCGGGGCCGCAGTGGGTGCCAGTCTGGTGGGAACGGCTTGGTCCTTCCAGGGAGAGGGGCCCTTGAAGAGCCACATGCCCACGGGTGATGGGGAGCGGGGGAGGGGAGGGATCGCAAGGGCTGCCCCCCACCCAGCGCAGAATCCCACCTCACAGGGGGCCAAGTCCCCTACTGCTGGCTGGTGGCTGGACGCTCCCCCCTAGGCTACTGCCATCTCTCTTTCTCTCTCTCTTTCTGTACTCCTCCCCCTCCCCTCTTCTCCCTCAGTCATGGTCACAGGTCCACAGGTCAGCCATCTGAATGAGCTGCATCCTCCATGGCCAAGCAGAGGGCAGGTGGCCGTGGCCCTGGTTTGCTGGACCCTGTAGACGCAGAAGTCATTTTTGAGAAATGACTTTGAGAAACAGCAAAGCTCACTTATCTTTTCTCCTCTGATTGAATTACAAAAGGGAGGGAAACACTGAGGTACAATATTCTAATCCTCGTTTCTCTTAACTTGGCTAAAAGTCTGTTCTGTGCTTTAAAAAAAGTGAAAACTAACAGCTTTTAGCTAAAGCAGTTCTTACAAATTAAATCGCATGTGTTTAAATTTATGTGTGTCACCGCCGAAGAAAGGTGTAGCCTGTTTAGCCTTGGTTTTCCTTACTTGGAGCAAATATGTTTTCCTGTGGCTCCCAGAGCAGCTTGCTGGTCAGATGTGACTTCCCGACATTCCCAGCGCGGGGCCTGGGGGATGGCGGTCATTGGCTCTAGAAGGACGCTACTCCCAAGCCATTTGATGCCGGGACACCTAAGTGGAGGCTGCCGGCCCCGAGCTTCCCGGGGAGAGAGACCCGCCTGGGGGGCCCCGGAGGTGCCGGCCACACGCTCAGGCTCAGCTGTGGGTCCTCACGGGAGAGGGGCCTCCTGCTTTCTCTGGCCCCTTCCCACGGGTCACGTGGCCTTATCGGTGCCGCCTGGCCCTCTGTGTCCTGGAGCTGGAGGTCCTGAGGGAAGGGGCCGGGAGTGCTGGCAGGAGGGGTGGTCCTTCCAGGTCGTGGTGGGCAGGGGCGGCCTGAGTGATGCCCTCACCTGAGAGCCGTGGAAACAGGTGGGCCCAACTCAGCATTCAGGAGGGAGCGGGCTCAGTTTGGTGGCTGACCCCTGTCCTTGCTGGGCCTGGCCACGAGTGGCCCCCACCCCCAGACACACGTCCGGCACCCGGGACCCCGGTCCTGTGGGCTGTCCTGGGACTGGGGGTCCTCCCAGGGACACACGTGGGGTCTTCCCTCTGGGAGTGCTTCCCTCAGGGAGGAGGGGCCTGAGTGGGTGAGGCCTGTGAGTAAGGGCCGCTGGCCACACAGCAGCCGGCCCCCCGCAGGCCAGGTCAGGCCCGTCCCAGGAGCCAGACCCCGTCCCCAGGCTTCCTGGGCCCCAGGCCTGCACTGGGTCCCGGGAGGCCTCCAGCTTCGAGTCCGCGTTCGCCTTGTTGCCACGAAGTGTGGTGTGGGTGCTCGGTGCTTGTCGGGCCATCGGTCTCCATGCGGGCGGGTAGCGTGACTTCAGAGCACAGCGGGCAGCTGGGATGCCCCCGGGGCATGTGCTGGGCATGCTTGCCTCTGTTAAAGCCCGGAGATCCTGCCGGGCCCTCCGGAGTGGGGTCTGCTCACGGCGGCGTCCTCTCTGTCCTGACCGCCCCTTTCTGTCTCCCCACCACCAGGTCCGGCCTCTTCGGCCTGCCCCCGTCAGCTCCGCCGCCCCAGGCCCAGGACCCGCCTGTCAACGGCTGCCACGGGCCGGCCCCCACGGAGGGCGACACAGAGGCGATGCAGCTGGGGACAGGCCCCCCGCCACCTCCCAGTGGGGACCAGGCCCCGGGGACCGCCAGCCCCGAGCCGCCCCCGCTGCCCGCCGGAAGCCTGCCCCCGTTCCCGCCCTATTTTGAAGGCGCCCCCTTCCCTCCCCCGCTCTGGCTGAGGAACACGTACCGGCAGTGGGTGCCGCAGCCGCCCCCCCGGGGCATCAAGAGGACACGGAGGCGCCTGTCCCGCAACCGCGACCCTGGCCACCTGGCCCTGAGTCCCATCCGCCTGCGGCCCCGCCAGGTGCTCTGCGAGAAGTGCAAGAGCACCCTGAGCCCCCCAGAGGCCAGCCCCGGCCCCCCGGCCCCCCCCCAGCCACGCAGGGAGCCCCGAAAGCCCGAGGACCCCAACGGTGGGGGTGACACCACCGCCAAGAGGAGGAAGAGGGAGAGGCGGCAGGAGGCGCGGGCCCGGGTCCCCCGGAGCCCGGTCATCAAGATCTCCTACAGCACGCCCCAGGGCACCGGCGAGGTGGTGGAGATCCCCTCCCGCGTGCACGGCTCGCTGGAGCCCTTCTGCCCCCCGCAGGCCCCGCCCGGAGGCCCGGACCCCGAGGCGCCCGCCTCCATCCCCAAGCTGAAGCTGACGCGGCCCCTGCCCCCCAGCGCTGCCCCGCCGCCCCCCAAGATCCGCCTGAAGCCCCACCGCCCAGGGGCTGGCGAGCAGGAGCCCGTCTACAAGGCAGAGTTGGTGGAGGAGCTCAAGGGCTGTGGCCGCGGCCCCCGGGCCGGCTCACCCGCGCCCCTGGCTGATGGCTCTGCCCGCTCTGGGCTGGCGGAGTCGTCTTCTGGAAGTTCCGGCGAGGACGACGACTGCAAGGGGTGTCCCCGAGGTGAACACGGGCGTGACGGCCTGGCTTTTCTCGCCGCCTGCCCCCGGAGAACTGGCTGTGCCAGCGTGTCGGTGTGGAGCAGCGACAGCCTGGACGAGTCCAAATCGTCCAGCTCGGAAGTGACGTCACCAGACATGTGTGACCTCTCGTCTGGCGATGGTGCGTCTGTGCCGGCCTCGTCCAAGGACGCGCGGCCGACGGTCCCACCCCTGACGGTCAGGCTGCACACGCAGAGCGTCTCCAAGTGCGTTACCGAGGATGGAAGGACCGTGGCCGTAGGGGACATCGTGTGGGGTAAGGTTCATGGTTTTCCCTGGTGGCCAGCACGTGTCCTGGACATCAGTCTTAGCCAGAAGGAGGACGGCGAGCCCTCCTGGCAAGAAGCGAAAGTCTCATGGTTTGGTTCTCCAACTACATCGTTCTTGTCTATTTCAAAACTCTCCCCTTTCTCTGAATTTTTCAAACTGAGATTTAACCGTAAGAAGAAGGGGATGTATCGGAAAGCTATAACAGAGGCTGCCAATGCTGCCCAACACGTGGCCCCGGAAATAAGGGAGCTCTTAACCCAGTTTGAAACGTAACTCGGGTTCCGACCAGGTGAGTGTGTGCGTGGAGGGCGGCCTCTCCCCGGCCGTCCCGAGCCCGTGTCTGCATCTGGGCTGTCCCTCCGCCCTGGGCCTTGGTGAGCCAGGGGGACACGGACGCCCCTGGCCATCTGGCTCGCTGCTCCGAAGGGGGCCGTCTGGACAATCGCCCCGCTTGCTGGCAACATTGTCCAGCTTTTCGATTCACAGAAGAGGTGCTTTAAAAGCAGGCGAGTCGTCAGCCACCTGTTCAGAGAACAGAGCTAGTTTGTGTTTTGCGGCCATTTTGCAAAGGACCGTAAAAGGTCTCCTTGCTCTTTTCGTTTACCTTTGGAGAAAGGAGAGGGTTTTAAAGGTGGTGGCTTTGACTGAGGGGGTGGTGGTGAGCGCAGGGAGGGGCTTCCTCTGTTACTCACTCTTCCCAGGCTGCAGCCAGGGCCTCCCTCCCTCCCCTCCCCAACCTCCTGCTCACAGGTGCGTCCAGGGGTCTGACTTTGCCCGAAGGAAGAAAGTCACCGAGCTGCCTGCCCTCAGAGGTAGCGCCTACGGCCCGGCGCTGCTCTGCTGCTGCCAGTGGGGGCTCCCCTCTGTCAGCTGGCACGTGGGTCCTGGACATTGGTGCCCGGGGGCTCCAGGCTCCCGGTGGCGGGGCCGGTGCTCTGGGATCTGTCCCTGGGCCAGTGCCTCGCCCTCCGTCTCTGCCCCCAGGAGACCTTTGTAGGATCTCCAGCCACAGGCCTTATGGAGCCTCTGTGGGGTTGGGGGTGTCACCACCTGGGGTTGGAAACATGACCTTGTGCAGTTGCCGTGTCACCAGGTGGGGTGGGGCATCACCGTGTGGCGTGTCTGGCGGGTGTCCGGAAACGGCCGAGGGGCTGAGGGCGTCTGCCGTGAGCTTCCCCTGGGCCCCGAGGTGCAGGGAGACGTGGGTGTGCTCTCATCTGATGGCTGCCACCAGCTCTGGCCTGGGCAGCGGGGCGTGTCCCGCGGGTCACTGGCGCTGGTGGCCACTCTTCCCAGGTCTGACTGCCCCCTCTGTCCTCCCCTGGTTGGTCCCGGGCAGGCCATGGTCCCCCGAGGCTCCAGGCCGCCTGGGTGGACCAAAGGGGACATGACAGGGTCCCCTGTGAGGGGCAGCCTGTGGGGTCAGTGCTCTTCCTGGCCCAGTGGTCTCGTGCTCACGCCCACAGAAGCAGACGGCATGGCACGGGGCTGGCCCGGAGGACGAGCTGGGCCTCTGCCTTCACCTCCGGACCCTGGGGTGACCTTGTGTGGCCTGGCTGCCCTGCTCACCCACCTGTCTGTGCCAGTTTCCCGGGTGACGTGAGTTTTCAGGGCTGGGCAAGTCCAGCTCACGTGGCTGGAGAGGGGCTTTGTGGAGTGCTGGTGCCCGCTCCCTGCTGTGCCGGGTCCAGCAGGGTCCTGGGACTGAAGAAGCAGTGATGAGGGGCACGTCTGGGCTGGGGTCCCTGCCGGGGCTCCTGAGGCCTTGTCCCCACCCCTCCCCCACCTGCTTCCCACGTCACCTCCTGCATGGCTCCCCGGATTCCGGGCACGAACTTCTCCTGTTGGGAACCAGGCACATCCCCCATCAGTTCTGGCCTTCGTGTTGGGGCGTGGGCGTGGCACCGACCTGGGGGCATCCAGGCAGCTAGGGTCTCAGGTGAGAGCGGCCAGCTCACCTGAGGGGCAGCGGTCCAGAGAAAGTCCAGATGCCCTGGCATCGGGCTTCCTAGGGCATCTCCCTGTTGTGGCCAGGCTTAGGGACAGCCCTGGCTGCGGCCACGTCCCGCTGGCCTGCGGACCACCGGGGCTGGGGGGGGGGCCCTGCCTCTCTCTGTGCCCTTCCGCTCCTGGCCCCGCTCCTCTGCTCACAGGGCCCAGCCTGTCTTTGGCCTGGTGTCAGGCAGCTTGCCCACGTGCCCCTGCTGCGGGCAGAGACAGCCCCGTGGGTTCAGGGCTCTGTGTATCAGGAAGCAGAGGAGGAATCTCGCCGGACGGGTTTGCCTGCTGCGGGGGCCTGTGCCCCCCGCCCCCGCGGGGTGTGGAGCTTTGGGAGCATGGCGGGGCGGCCTGGATCCTCTCGGCGCCAAAGCACCAAGTGGTTTTGGCTCATGGGCTTTTGGGTTTTGTTTCTTGAGGCTTAAAGACTGAGCTGAGGTTTGTGCCAGCCAGGTGGCTGGTCTGCTGGCGTCAGCAAGCCTGGGCCTCGTGCTCAGGTGGGGTCCGCTGTCTCCTGGTGGACAAGTTTGCTTTCAGGTGTCAAGTGTCTGGGGAGCAGCCATCCAGGCTGCTCCTTGAAGGGGACGCAGGGGACTGCCCTCACCGGGGAAGGTGGGCTTCCCCAGACAAGCTGAGGGCTGCGGGGCTGGTGCAGGAGGAGGGTCCTGGCAGAGCTTGGGTGAGATGCTTGCTGGTGGCAGTGCCCCGTGGTGGTGCTGACGTAGGGGCCAGGGTCACCAGCACCCCGGCGCGTCCTGGCAGGAGGAGGGACCTCCCGGCGGGCGTGGGCCCCCCGGGCCCCCCACGGGAGGGCTGGGAGGCTGGCACAGGGCCCTGGAGCTCGGCCGGGAGGCCTGCTGGGGAAGGTGGTTCTCCCGGCCCCACCCACCGGCCAACCCGGCCTGGCCCAGCTGACCCTGCAGCCACCTGAGGACGGCTGAGGCGGTGCCAGGGACTCCTTGGGATTTGGGCTGTCCGTGCTGCCTGCAGGTGTGTCAGGAGAGTCTCAGCAGATGTGGGGCTGGGCCCCTTCCAGGGGTGTGTGCCCAGCACCTCTTCCCTGAGTGACTCTGCCCCCTTTGCAGGGCTGCTGGAGGCTCGGCTGAGAGGTGGGTGCCCATGCGGACGTTGTGAGAGTTGCGGAGCCGGCCTGGGGCCTGGCGGCCAGGGCGCTGGGGAGAGGCCAGTGGGGCCTGGCTGGGCACAGGGGCTCTGAGCAGGCACCGCCCCCAGGGTGCTTGTGTGCCCCATTGGGGCGCATCTCCCGAGGGCTCCGGGCCCTGCCCTGGCCCCAGCAGGCTGGCGACTCTGAGCCCCCGTTTCCCCATCTGTCTCCCAGGTAGGGGGGGAGTGAGGGGACTTGTCTGCAGCCGGCTTTCCAGCTCTGCTTTCCCGGGAGTCCTCCCATGTCCCCCTGGGGTGGGGCTGGGGTCGTGCTCCTGACTGGATGGGCTGGGCAACTCCTGCTGCCCACTGGTCAGGGGGGCGAGTGTCCTGCAGGTGGGACAGGGATGCCCTGAGTGCGGGGCTGGCCCCCCAACCTGACAGGTGACAGCGACTCCTCCCGGGGGTGGTGTGACCCCAGGCCTCTTCCTCTCAGACCCGGCTACGTGCCTCTTCTCTCCCCACCCACCCACCCACCCACCAAGGGGTCGGCCTACCAAGGACTGAATGCTCTGCTGGATGGGGGACAGAAGTGTGCACAGTCACCGAGGCCTTTGTCTGGGGGGCTGGGGAGAGGGCTGTGACTCAGAGTCCCCAGATTCGTGCATAATCACACACAGGAATGTGCTGAGAGGGGACGAGGACCTCCCAGCAGAGTGTCTGGTGAGGAAGCTGATTTGGGCTGGGGATCTGGGAAGGCTTCCTGGAGGAGGTGACATATAGCTGAGATTAGAACAGTGGGCTATTCATGAGCTAATGGGTGGGGATGAGCATCTGAGGACGCAAACGGAGCAGCATGCGCTGGGGCCCGTGGCAGAAGGAAGGTGGGCATGTCCTTAGGGGTGGGGAGAGGCCCAATGTGGGCCTGGTGGCCTGAGGCCCCAGCTGTGGCCTTATCCTCAGAGTAGGGGTGCCATGGGAGAACTTCAAGCAGAGGGTGGATGGTCCTGTGCTCTGGGACAGCAGTGTGATGGGGGCCCGGAGACTGGAAGGATGTGCCAGAGGACAGAGGCTCAAACAAGGATGGGGCGTCAGAGGGCCCCGGGGAGCAGGGGGCAGAGGTCCAGGGGACGGGCTGGGCTGCTGGGCGCTCCCAGAACTCGGGGACCGCCATGCCCCTCGCCGGCCGTGGAGGGGGTACTCCGGTTGCCGGCATGTGAACGCCTGGGTCTCGGCTGGGAGGAGTCTTGGGGTCCAGCCTCAGAGGAGCCTTGGGGCCGAGTGATGGATTCGTGCGATGACATGGGTGAGGACGAGGCCGTGGGTGAGCACGGATGGGCTGGGGCCTCGCCCAGCCTGCAGGCACCACCCAGGTGAGGGCAGGCGGTGATGGAGCCGTCCGTTACTGGGTGCACGGTCACTGGGAGCGCACCCCAAGGGCCTGGGAGGTGCGGTGACGGGTGCCTCGATGTCCTGGGAGCCGTGACAGCTCAGAATGCCACCCAATGTCCCAGCCTCTCAGCCCAGTGGGAAATTCACAGGCCCCGTGTGAGCTGAGAGGGTCCAGGGCTGGGGCCCAACCTCCCGTGGAACCGCAGGGGCCCTGGCCCCTTCCCTTCCTGCCCGAGTGGCCGGGCTGCTGGCCAGCAGGGAACTTTCGGGGCTCACTCCGCAGGCAGCTCCGATCGCTGGGTTTTTTGGTTTCTCTGAGTGGAGGGCACCCTTGGGGTGAGCCTCGTCCCCTACGAAACTTCCTGTGGCGCTGGTACAAATGATCTCACGCTGGGCATTTGGAAACAACAGAAATCTCTTCCTATGGTTCTGGAGGCCAGAAGCCCGAAGTCAAGGTGCCGGCAGGGCTGTGCTCCCTCCGAGGCTCCAGGGGAGGGTCCTTCCTCCCTTTTCCAGCTCCTGGGGGCTCGGGCGCTCCCGGGCCTGTGGCCGCATCATGCAGCCTCTGCCTGCACGGTGACGGGGGCCTCTCTGCTGTGATGCGTCCTCCCTGCCGTCCTCCATCAGGACCCTGTGAGGCGTTTATGGGCCACCCGCTTAGTCCAGCCTGATCTGCTCATCTCAAAGCCCTCATTCCATCACACTGGCCGCCCCTGTCCCATGGAAGGTGACGGCCCGGGTTCCATGGTGGGGGCCCCACTCGCCTGCTGCGTCCTCTGCCCACTCAGCAGGCCCGTATGGGTCCGCGCACAGCGCGTGCGGGGAGGCCGTGCACGGAGGCCGTGCACACGGGCCGACGGCGGCACCAGGGCCGCTTTCGGCTTCACAAGGTGACTCTCCCGGGAAACAGAGACATCCGCGGGAAGCCAGCCCGGACCCGTGCTGCTCGGCTGCTGGCGGCCGCCCGCCCCGCCCCCCCGGGAGTGCTGACTCGGTGCCCAGTTCCCCAGCGGAGGCGTCCAGATCCCGTCTCCAGGGGCCACTTCCCTTCTGTGCCTCTTCTAGAACGGTATCCTCGAGGCGAATGCCCCAAATGGGCTTTTCTCTCTTCCAGTGCTAAATAAAGATGTACTTCTGCTTCTCAGCTGACTTCCGCGTTGCTTTCAGGGAACTCAGGTCCTCTGTGAGGGTTGTAATTATTTTGTTCCAGAGGAAACTAAGGCCTATAATTCCGAGGCTGCTGCAGGGGCTCAGGCCCCGCCCCCTCCCCGCCGCGTCCCCAGGTGGGTGCGCCGGAACACAGGCCCGGTGTGTGCACTTGCTCTGCTGGGGTCCCTGGCGGGGGCGGGGACTCCTCCCAGCCGAGGGGAGGGGCTGCGGGCCCCCTGGGCTGGGCCTTCCAAGCCCCGCGCTGCCCCTCCCACTGGTGAGATGCCTTAACCACTCTTGGCCAGGGGGCCCCACCGCCAGCTCCGAGTACTCGTCCCTGTTCCTGTCCTACTTCTTCTACGCTGGACGGAGCACCCACCCCAAGGTAGGAGGTCCCAGAGCACACGGGGAAGGGCCCGAGCTCTGCACTCCTGCACCAGGGGACTGGGGTGCGACCCCTCCATGGGACGGTGGCCCCTCAGCTGCCCGTCGGGAGGCCCTTCTGTCCTGGTGACCTGATCAGCTCCTTAGCCGTCCTGCAGTAACACTTTGGTCACCTTTAGATGAGGTCTTACAGAACAGACGGACGCGCGTCTGAGTCGGTTCCCAGCACCCTCCGGAGTGACCAGCGTGTCTGTCATAAACATGGTGGACACCTCTCAGTCCAGGCGAATGTCCTCTTTGACGCCGGATCATCCCGTTGTTGGCCACGGGCTCATCGGCTCATGAGTCCGCCTGACGACCACAGGGGTCTCTGGCAGCGGCCTTGCTTTCTGCCAGGACTCGGGATTCTGGGTCACCGTGGGCATTTCTGGCCCAGACCCAGGGTCAGCCGTTTCCCGAGGAGTCCCGGGTCCTCTCAAGGGGACTGGTATCCAGCCGCCATCCTGCCTGGGTGCGAGGGGTGCTGGCTGCTGGAGTCACACTGTTTCCAGGTGGCTTCTTAGCCTTTGCAGTTAACAGACCTTGGAATTTCTTTCAGGAGAAAAGAAATCATGACTTCACACTGATTTTTCTAATTCAGATTTTATACTTCTTCAACTTTTATATTCACATCTCTCTCCCCTTATACTGAAGATCTTGGTTCTTAGTGATGTTAACACAATAATTTTACGTGCAAAAGTTAATATATGTAAAACATTTAATACATGTGGACTCCATCACGTATGTAATCGTCTTAGACAGTGATGCCACCAGCTCGCCCGTGGGCCAGCACCAAGCTTTGCTTGCAGGCCTTTGGTCCCCGGGCTCTGGCTCTTGGGGGGGCACGTCAAACTCCTGTTCCAGAGTTATCAAGACAGCGCCACCTCCGCGGTTGTCATGACCTCAGGCACCGTTAGGGTCACTGAGCTCCTTTATTCGTTCCATCTGTAGAGATTCCTTTACATTTTGATTCCGTGCACATTTCCAGGGGGTTCCAAGTCAGCCTGAGCATATCGTCCCGGCCCCTCCGTGCTGACCTCCTCCTGCAGGCCTCCGTTCTGCTGTGTTCGCTTGTCCTTGTGTTTGCAACAGAAGCAGACACGCAGGGCGCCCCTCCCCAGTTCTCGGCTCCGTGTGGCAGAGCTGCAGTGCCCGCCCACTCTGTGCCCAGTGGCCACCTCCTCAGGGACTCTCTCCTGAGCACCCCATGTACGGCCGTGACCCCAAGGAACCCCCAGAGCTTGGGATTCTCCATCCCAGCATCTCTGTTTGTCACGGCTCCTTCACAACCCACTCCTTCGTTCTTTGCTGTTCTGTTTGGGGTCTCCCCTTCGAGGAAGTAAGTTCCTGCACACCCAGACCCACGCGCTGCCTGGCACACAGTGACGCACATGGGGGCCCAGCCTGCTGGGGGCCTGGGCGCGGCCCTCCCCCGCCCTGCCCTGCGCCAGGTTCACGGCACTCTGCACGCCGGGCTGCATCGCCGGGAGGGGGCCCATGGAGCCCTGTCCCGCAGGTGGGGAGACTGGCCCCCAGGGAGGCACAGCCAGGGTTTGCTCCCAGGCCAGGCTCTCCCCTGTGCATCCGGCAGCCCCTGGCCCTGGAGAGGCAGAGCCGGATGCCTGACGCGTGCCCCCCCCCCCCCGCCGCCCTCAGCACCTCGGGCGAGGGGAGATGCTCCCCAGCTGTGGAGGAAGGGGCCTGGGAGGATGGCCTGGCTCCGGGCGGGTTGGCATCTGCCCCATCATGTCTCTGGGTTAAGAACCCTGAGCTGGAGGTGTCCACACCCGGTCTACACAGCAGATCTAGATGGAGGGGGCAGCGCTGGCTGGAAGGAGGGGCTGCCTGGGCCTCTGGACCAGGAGGTGGGCCACGTGTCAACCCTCTGTGTATCCTGGGGAAATGACGTCAACAACAGCTTTCCAGTGCTCCATCCCGGAGGAGCTGGCATTCCTGGGAACTGTCCCCTTCCCCTCCCTGTGTCTGGGCCAGGGTCTCACCAGACCTGGTGCAGTCTGGGTGTGGCTGAAGGGGCCACGGGACCAAGCGGGTGACTGGGGAGGTGGGTGTTCGGGGGCATGGCCAGCGCCTTGCTGGTCTCCGCTGGGTTGAGGGAGCGGCTTTTCCTGAGCCACGCTGGGTGGCCCGGCGTGCGCGGCCTGTGGAAGGTCGTGCGCCTGCAGGGCTGCCGTGGGCCGCCTCCCCAGGTGGCGTCGGCGATGCCAGGCCACAGCTGCCTTCCTTTGCTTCCTTCTTCATGAGGCTCCATGGTTCCCACTTCCAGCGGTGGCTGCTTTGTTTCTTTGCTCATGAGACGCTGATGTCACCGCGTTTCGGAAGGCTGTGGTTTGGGGAACAGGCCTTGTCCGTTCTGGTCTTGTGCTGAGCTCAGCCGGCCTGGTCATCATCCCGCAACCCAGGCCCTGTCGTGGAGGGAGGGGAGCCCCCCATCCCCCCATCTTCTCAACAGGCCTCCGGTCTGCAGGCAGCTTAGACCCATGAGGGAGCTGAGCCCGGGGTGTCTGACCGCCCTGTGTGGGGAATGGGCTGGGGGCCGCTTTCCAGGCTGGAGACCCCAGGTTGGGATGTACTGCTGGGAGCCCAGGGTGGTGTGGCCTCTGCCCCACGGCACCCTCATGGGGAGACCCGGCTCGTGTTGCTCATGAGGTGCATCGGCGTGGCCCCGTGCCGGAGGCGCCCTCCCTCTGGGTGCCCTGGTGCCTGAAAGCTTCCCGGTTAACCTGCTCCCAGCAGGCAGGAAGCGGTGGGGGCCGCCGGGGGGAGCCACGTTCGGTGCAGGTGGCGTTTGCCTCCCAGTTCGAGGGGCCTCCGGCATCGTGTCTCCCCCCTCAGACGCCTGGGCCCCCGGGCAGCTGTGGGACCGCATGGCCTGCCCCTTCCGGTCAGGGCTGGGGCAGATCTGATCCCTGGGGTGCTGGCCACGGGAGGCGGGGGACACTGGGGCGTCGGGGGGCCCTTCCAGGACGCAGGCTAGAGGGAGTGCCACCTCCAGGGATGTGAGGGCTGGAGGGGCCTCCGGGCCAGGACTGCGCTGAGGGCACTGGGGCGATTCCTGGGGAGGGAGGAACTGGGGGGAAGGGGTGAGCAAGCCTTGCTGGGCAGTGGACTTGGTTCCTAGCCAATGGGTGTCTTCCTGCTGGGAAGAAAAATGAGCTTCTCTCTACAGGACCACCAGCGGCAGCCTCTTGCCGTGATCTGTGCCCTTCCCGTAGTTTCTAAGTGGGGTGGGGGACAGCAGGGCTGGGGTGGTCTGGGGTCAGCTCAGGCTGTCGCGCTGAAGGGACAGGGACCACCCCTCCCAGAGGGAACGTCCCATTATTAAAGAGGGGCCGGTGTGTCCCAGGCAGAGGGCCCTTCTTAGTCTCAGGGGCATTTCCCTGGCTGATCAGTCAAGAAGAAAGTACAGGGAAAGTCTGAGTTTGTCCCCACAGTTATGAGAACGCCTGCTGTCCTCACAGAGGCCCCGGGCCAGCCTGAGGGCTTCCGAGAGCCACCCGCTGGCTGCCCCAGGCAGGGAGGTGGGACAGACGCGGAGTCAAGACCCATCCCCCTGGGGCCTCTGCATCGGAGTTTCTCCTGCCCGACCACCAGGGCTTTGGTCATCGCTGCTGTCCTGCGTCCGTGTCCTCTCCGTGCCCCTCACCGCCCCTCCTTGCCTCTCCTGGTGACTCGGGGGGTGGGAGGGCCCGGCAGCCACCACAGGCAATGAGGACGCTGCCTGGTGTCCGCCCTGTCCTGGGGCACCTGCAGAGGGGAGACTACCAGCATCAGGGAGGGCCTGTCCCCAGGACTGGCATTTGGAGAGGGTATTTGGCGGCTCAGACAGTTTGGGCCGGAGGCGGTTGGGAATTCGAGAGCAAGGTCCAGGATTTTGTTTTATGGTTTCCGTCTTTTTCTTTGCCAAGGGCAGTGTCCCCGGAAACGTGCTGCTGGCAGACACTGCAGAGCCTTTCCTGGAGCCGACCGTCCGCCCAGCCCAGGGTGCTCCCGGAGGGGGGTGGCCTGTCTCAGGCACTGATGGGCAAGACAGACCCAGCTGTGGGTACTGGGCCTCGGGTCCGGGATCTGGTCCTGGGTTGCGGAGGGCTCTGGGCCCCGGGTCCGGGTGTGGCTTAGTGGACGTCATACCCAGAAGCTCCTGCTCTCAGGGGTGCCCTGAGACTGGGAGCCACCACCCTGGGTGGACGAGTCTCCTTAGCGGGGCCTTAGGGCTACACTCAGGACTTAGAGGTCTTTCCCGTGTTTGCTCAGGATCCTGCACGGGCCACATGCCTCGCATCCCTCTGGAGATGCGTCTGGAGCCCCCAGCCCTCTCCATCTGATGCTGAGCTACTCCTTCGGACCGGCCTGTGGGCGGTGACCGAGCTCCGAGGCGATGGGGAAGCATGGGGCGGGGGGGGGGGGATGGCCAGAGAGGGGTCCCTCCTGCACACCCCAAGTCGGGCTCCTGGCCGGGAGCTTTCCTTGGAGCCTTGGGGAAGGAGGATGACAGGTCAGAGCCTGACGACCAGCTGCGCCGGGGCGAGTGTGCGGTCCAGCTTGCTGTGGTCACCGCTGGTGTTTCTTTCCTGGTCATTGGAATCCTGGGCGCTTTGGATAAGGAGCAGGGCGGCGGCTCCCCTCCCCCACCTGCCGGCCGGGCCGCTGGGCCGCGGGGTCACCGCTTTCAGACCTGGGCAGCAACAGTGACAGAAGAGGACCCCTGCGCTGAGGCTTCACCAGCCCCTCCGCCGACGCAAGGCTCAGGGCCCACAGGCAGCCTCGGGGATGGTGGAAAGCGTTTGCATTTCTCTGTGCAGATGCATCTCCTGGATTCTATATTTTAAAAATAAGTGGAATGGGCTTCCCTGGTGGCGCAGTGGTTGAGAGTCCGCCCGCCGATGCAGGGGACACGGGTTCGTGCCCCGGTCCGGGAGGATCCCACACGCCGCGGAGCGGCTGGGCCCGTGAGCCATGGCCGCTGCGCCTGCGCGTCCGGAGCCTGTGCTCCGCAACGGGAGAGGCCACAGCAGTGAGAGGCCCGCGTACAGCAAAAAAAGAAAAATAATAGTAAGAAGAAGAAATCTAAAAAACATTGTAGCTTATCCATGTAGATACTTCTGAATATATTTTGTTTTTCTTCAGATCTGTTCTCTGCAGAGTTAAATTTGCCTCATTTGGGATCGTTTATATATAATCAGTTATTAGTTCCCAGGTCTCTGAGAGAAATCGAAACCTCTCAGTGCCTTCAGACACGTAGGGTATTTGTTTCAGTTTATGATCACTCTGTGAACGAACTTCCCCAAAACACAGTGACTTCAGACAACTCTGCTTGGTTATTTCTCATGACTGTGTGTGCTCCCGGCCAGTGGCGTCGGCCGGGCTGGAGTGTCCTCGCCTGCCCGAGGCCTCGGCCGGGGTGGCCGGCACCTCCCCTCGCATACGCACACACGCACGCATGCACACACACCCGGGCCCTTCACGTGGCTGGCGTGGCAGTCTCAGGGCATTCGGGTTCTTGTCATAGCAGCTCACGGCTTCCAAGACTGCAAAAGCAGACGCCCAGTCTCGGGGCTGGGCCAGGCTCCGGCTAGCATCTCTCCCTCTTCCTGTGCAGGAGTGCTGTCACCGGTGCGGGTACAACTCCCCTCCTGGGGGGGCAGCAGCCGGCTTTGTGGCCGGCAGCCCCTGTGCGCTCCGCCTGTTCTCACTGGACTCTAGGCTCCTGGCCTCTCCCTCCCCCTCCTTCCAGGCTCTCTCCTTCCCAGAGCCTCCTGTGACCGGCAGAGCTGCAGTGTGGGGAACACTTTCCCCCTGTTTTGTGGGACTTGAGGGGGACTCCCCTCCCTGAGAGCCCACTGTCTTTAGGGAGGGGTTGGCCCTGAGACGCAGGGCTGAGATGTCCGCTGTACCTGGTCGAGGATGACCACCTTGTGGTCAGATGGGAGGTGGGGACAAGTCAGGAAGCAGGGCTGAAGCCTGGGCTCCCCACCAACCTGGGAGAGGACTTTCTTGTCCAGGGTCTGCCCTCTGCCCCACCCCCACCCACCCCTGACCCCAAGGGGGTCTCTTTAAGCCAGGAGGGTGCATCTGGTGGTGGGGCGGGGCTCCCAGCTGGGGGCGGGGCTCCAGGGGTGTCAATCACTCCTCATACTGGGGCCTTCTGAGCCTTGAGCCTGGGGCACGTGCACAGCCATCAGCCGCCCCAAACCCCCAGCCACTCCCGGCTGGCAGGACCCGGAACAGTTGGCCCGTCTTCAGCCCCTGTGTGCCGGGCCCAAGGCTGCGGGGCTGTAGGACAAGCCTGTGGTCTGGGTCCCTGGGCCACTGAGGATCCTGCACCTTCCCCGGGCAGTTCAGGGCCCCTGGTAGGTAGGGTGGGCACGGGGGGATGCAGGGGTCAGACACCTGCCCTAGGAGAGGGGCAGGGGCACCAAAGGGGGCGGGACTCCTGAGATGGTGAGGGCTGGGTGAAGCTGAGGGAGAGACTCAGGAGAGCTGAGTGGGCGCCCTGGCCTGGTGCTTGGACTCTGAGAGGCCTGCCCCCGGCACTGGACCCTGAGGTAACCTGTGTCCCTTTCTGCTTCCCCCCAGGTCGCAAACAATGAGGGCATGGCTGTTCCCTGCAGCTCCTGACTTCAGGGGTGTCCTCCGCACCCCCGCTCCGTCCCAGGACCCTGCAAGCCTTCCGGCCGGCTGCGTGCAGAGTCCCGGCCCGCGGGCTCAGCCTGGTTCGAGGCCTCCGGGGGCAGCGGGTGCATCTGGCCGTGAGGACAGACGGCCAGAGCGCTGCGACTCCTCTGGGCCAAATGTGTTTATTCCCCCGACACAGACTTTAGCTTTTCTGGTTTGTGAAGGGCCAGAGCCCAGCAGCAGGGGTGGCCTCCGGGCTCAGGGCGCCCAGGGGAGCAGGGCCGCATCACCTCCCCGCTGGCTTCGGGACAACTCAGCCCCGGGCGCACAGGGTCTCTGTGCGCTTGACAACCGGCCGCCCCCCCCACCCCCGCCCCCCTCCGTGTTCGTCCAGAGCGTGGGTGTCGCCGGGCTCCCCTCGCCAGCCCCAGGGCCACCCTGTCCCGTGCGGAGGTGCTAGGGCTGCCACTCTGCAGTGAGACTTCAACGTAACAAGGATGAAAACCTCGCCTGTGCTTTGTAAGAGCGCGTTCCATACCCCTTTTTGTCACTCTGAAGACCAAAAAGCAAAAAGAAAGATAAAGAAAACGAGTTCTGCTCTTGGTTTAAATGTAAGAGAACAAAGGTCCGCGAGGAAGTCATTGGGGCTCGGGCGCATCTGCGGTGCACGAGGACCCCGGGGAAGCGCTTACCGCGTGGGCAGTGGCGGCTTTGAGGACGGGTCCTTGAGGTGCCCCTTGCCCGGCCCCCCTCAGGGCTCTCTGGCTGGCACGACCTTCCCAGGCAGGACGACGTCTCAGGAGGTGGAGAGTTTTGTTCTCGTTTCTCCCTGTGAAACCTCAGCTCCCTGGTTTCCTTGTCGGCTCCTTGAGAGCCGAGGGACATCCCAGAGGGGACGGTGGTGCCCCTGCCTGTTCCTGGCTTTACTAGAACATTCGTGGTGTCCCCGCATCCAGCAGGACCTGCTCCTGGCCAGGCCGGAGGTCCTCTCCAGGATGGGAGAGGGGTGGGACTCCCCTCCCCGTGGGGCCTGGGGTTCTGGGCCTGACTCTTGGGTGCGGGCAGCGGGAAGACGGTGGTTTTCAAACATTTGGAGCATCAGAGCCCTTTTCTCAAACAAAATCTTACCAGAATAAACCCCCTAGGAGGAGCTGTTCTGGTCCAGGCCCTCCCACCCTGAGACCCCCCCCAGAGGGGGGAGGGGAAACCTTGCATGAGTCCAGGAGGGTAGAGAGGGGGTGCTATCCTTCGCCTGCCCTCCCCTACCCAGGGAGCCCCCTTCCTGCCCCTGCCCTGAGGGCCCAGCAGACCCAAGGCCCCGACTTGCGGCAGGGCAGCCTGGCCTCCGTGTGCAGGCCAGAGGGGCCGTCCAGACCCTCTGTGCCCGCGGTCGCCCAGAGCTGTTCCCCACCTCAAGCCCCGCTCGGCGGCCTTGGTCCTAGACGGCCCCCTTGGGGAGGAAGTGCTGACCACGCAGAGAGAGACAGGGCGCTCTCTGTAAGCCAGGCACTGCTCCGTGGAGAAACGCATGTCTCGGAGTGATGGGGACCCCGGTCCCCCGAGATGGCAGCCTGGCCTGGGTACGCTCACTCCTGACTACCAGCGCGGCTCTCCCAGCCCGGCTCTCCCAGCCCCTCCCTGCAGGCCAGTGCAGCAGGACCAGCCCCAAGATCAAGTGCGAGGATGGCCACCAGCACATGGGGCTTTGGAGCGCCACAGACAGACGGGGGACCGCCTCTGCAGGAGACACAGGCAGTCCCTTGCCCTGGAGTCGCCCCTGGGCCGTCCCAGGCCAGCGCCCTCTATGGTCCAGCTGGGCCCGGCCCTGATAGCACCCTCAGGCCTGCGGGCTCCCCGGTCCCTTGACCACTGTGCTCCTGCCCTGGGCTGGAGGCCTCTCCATGCCATGGCCCCAAGGCTCCCCTCCAGCCACCCACTCATCAGACACCCAGGGCACCCAGGATGGGGCTGCCCGCACCGAAGTCTTCAGGAGGGTGGCTAGGCCGGAGGGGCTAAAGGGGAGCCGAGCCCTGGCCATTCCTGTCCCAGGGCTTTATGCGCCCCCGCCAGCTGGGGTGCGCTGCCCCCTGGGACAGACAGCAGTTCTAGCTGAAAGGGAAGGCAGCCTTTTTTCTCTTCAGTCTTTGTGACTGTTTCTTTAAGCAGCAAATTGATCATGTTTTCTTGCCAGTTTGATTTCATTGCATCTCACCACGCCCTTCTGCGTGACCGGCATTCTTCTCCGGACCCAGGAGGTAGTACCCTCACCAAGAGCTGGCGCCCCAGACGTGGGCTGATGGCTGGCTCCTGGTGATATCTGGGATGCCACGGTGATGGCCGGCCCTCAGCTCCTTCTCCACACCGGCCACGCCCCCAGAGGCTGGGCACAGTGCCTGTAGGAAGGGAGTGGGCCTCCAGGGGAGTGGGCACCTTGGGGGGGGGCGGGGTGGGAGAAGCTCAGTGGAGCAGGAAGGCCCCTGCCATTCTGGAAGGGGCCGGGGAGGGGCCTTCTCAACAGAGGGACCCCACAAGCACGCCCCAGGCAGGAGGGGTCGGTGTGCTCAGGAGGGGAAGGGCGGGGAGGCTGGGCTGTCAGCGGAGCCGAGGGAGCCGTCCAGGGCCCTCCTGACTCTGGGTCCCAGCTTCCCATGGGTCTCCCTATGGGAGCTCGTCTGCTCCGAGAACAGAGCCGGCCGAGCCCCCCTCGTGTCCCTGTGGGGAGGGTTCTGACCCCTTAGCCTTCCAGGGGACCGGTGTGGGCCCCGTGGGGAGCCCTTGTCCCGCCCCACGTGGCACTCCAGCCTCCAGCCCCACAGGTCCCTGCAGGCACCCAGCAACCACTCGCCCACCCGGTCACACTACCCTGCTCCCCATGGGGCTGGCCGCCCGCCCCCCGCCCCTTGGCCAGCTGTCCTCACCTTTGCTGTGGAGCAGGCTGGCTGGTGGAGGACAGCAGGGTGGAAGGCGACAAGTGTGCAGGGCACATGGCTGGCTTTCTGTCACCCTCCCCCCGCCCAGCCCAGCCCCGTTCCTCCAGGGGATGGGGTCTCGCATCCCCTCCCAGCTGCGGCGGGGGGAGAGCATCTTCCTCTCACTGCCCTTTCGAGGTCCTCCAGCCAGGTGGCCCATTTCGGACAGTCCCCTCCGCCCCAGAGGCCCGAGCCCCCGACCCCCAATCCACGGTCTTCAGAAGCCAGAGCGGCCAAGGAGGCACGTGCTGCGGGGACAGGGCCCGCGTGGGGTCCTAGGTCTGGAGTCTGGGGTCTCCTTAGCGTGGCCACTTCCAGGCTGAACCCACAGCAAGGAGAAGGAAGGTGGAGGGACACAGGACACGGCGCATGGTGGCCTGGCTCCCCACGAACCCTGGGGTGACGGCTTACTTTTGGGCTTGCGGTGTCCATCTAGAAGGAGCCATTGGGTAGAGGGGCACTGATTGGGTGGCGGCCCAAGGAGGCAGTGGAGGCGGGTCTGGGGGCTGGAGGGGCTTCCCCTGGGATAGAAGGGAAGCCCCCAGATGGAGGAGCTGCCGAGCAGCTGGCCAGAGGGCATGAAGCCTCGCAGGTCCCCCTAGTCTCCCACACCAGCACCACTCTTTTAGTTTCCATGGAAGCCTGGGGCTGGGAGGACCACCGCTGTCCCGTTGTTCAGATGGGGGCACCAAGGCCCCGAGACCGCACTGCCAGGCCAGGGTGATGCTGAAGGGGTTTGGGACTTGTCCTCTGCAGGGGCAGCCCCTGCTCACCCTGCCGCCCACCAGGGAGGTCAACGTCTTCTTCAGCTCTCGGAACTCCATGGGGTGTGCGACCTGCCTGTACAAGGCAGTGTGATTCTAGACATGGGCCTGGACCCCAGGGAGGCCTGGGCTTCCAGGTGGGCCAGGTGCTGTGCAGCACGGGTCGTGGGTGGGGCTCTTGGCCCCAGGATGACCAGCTTCTGCAACCCCTCAGTCCCCGATCCCCCCTCCCCACTGCGCCTCTGGTCTCCACTCCCAATAAAGCACACAGTATGGGATCCCCACATGCCACCTGCTAGGCTGCTCTTGGGGGTGGGGGTGGGGGCGGTGAGGGGCAGAGCAAACATTTACGGGGCCCTCACCGTGGGCCTGCAAGTTGCCACGGTGCCTACATCTCACAGCTGGGGACACTGGGGCTGGGGCATCCCAGTTGGTCCCCGAGCCCTGTCTGCAGGGTTTAAAGGCCCTGCCACCTGTGGTGTGGCCCCCCTGCTGTACCAGGAACCAGGGTGGTACCTTCCCTTTTCTCCAAGTTTTTTTTCTCTGATTATAAAATAATCCCTGTTGGGGGTAGAACATTAGTAAAATAAAGAAAAGCAGAAAAGCAAAGCAAAATCCCCTGCAGTCTCCCACCCCCATGGGTCTTCTGCGTATTTCTCCCTGCGTGACTCCTCTGGGCATTACCAGATCCTTCCCTGCGTTCCTGGCCTCAAGCCACCCAGGAAGCTCTGCCTGACTCCCCTGCCCAGTCTCCCCCTGTCCTGGGGCTCCCACCCGCCCCCTTCCTGCCTTGGGCCCGGGGCGTGTCTAGCGGGCATCTCCACCCTCCTGGACGCTGCACAGGAGCTGTCAGTGGTCTGAGGCTGGGGCCGCCGGCACCCAGAGCCTCCCACAGAGAAGGGAGCCGGCCTCTGCCCTGGCCATCGTCAGGCCGCGGTAAGGGATGAAGGTGGAGGAGACGGAAACCAGGTGGGGCACGGCCATCCTGCTGGCCGATGGGGGCCCCGTCCCCGGCCTGAGAGTGGCCGTCGTCTGCTGGGGAAAAGCTAAGTAGCTTGTGCTCTTCCCGCACCCCTAGAGCCCCAAGGAAGCTTCCGGACTGAAGCCGATCAGTACCCAGTGGAAGGCAGGGGCCGGGGCTGGGGTGGGCTGCCCACAGCCCCTCGCCCACCTTTTCGGGCTGGAGGCACGTCAGCAGACGCTCCGGTGCGGCCTTGCTGGGCCTGCGTCCCGTCAGTTACATAGTTACCAGGGCCTCCCTTCCTGCCCCGCCCTCGGAGCATCCTGGCAGTGCTGGCTGATTTATTTTTAGCTCCGCCTGACGCCAGGGTTGCCTTTCACCTCGGAGATCAGAGGCCTCGGGCTGGGCGGCCAGCGCCCTTGACCCTGTACTTTTACAGACTGGCTGGGCATAGAGGGAGGCAGCGCAACGGGGTGTGCCTTGCTTCTCCAGGGGCCCCAAGCCTGGGGGTGCAGCCCGGGGAGCCCGAAGCTGGGGTGGCGGTCAGAATCCTCATTCTTCAGGAAACTGAGGCTGAGGCCTGAGCAAATGGACCCACCCCTCCTGGGGGTGCAGGTGGGGATGGGGGATGGGGGTGGGGTAGGGATGAGGTGGGGTGGGAAGTCCTGGTCAGCTCAGGCTGCGTTACCAAGTGCTACGGACACTTATTTCTCCCAGAGTGGGAGGCAGAAGTCCAGGGTGTGGGTGCCGGCTGATCCAGTGCCGGGTGAGGGGCCCCTCCTGGTGCACAGACGGTGCCTTCTGATGACTGAGAGAGCCTGGTCTCCCCTGGGGATAACACTGACCCTATTGTGGGTGTCTCACCCTCATGACCTCATCGAAACTGAATCACCCCTGAGGCGCCTCTCCAAATACCGTCATGTTGGGGGTTATATGTCACCATGTGGATTTGGGGGTGTGGACACGAGGAGGCACCCTGGACCGGGGGGGTGTGAGCTGGGCCTCAGGGATCAGCCAGGAAGGCCGCAGGAGGAAAAGTGGGTGCCGGGGGTCTTGAGGGAGCCGGGAGAACTGTGAATGGACCTGGACCCGACCTGCGGGCACTGGGGACGGGTGAGTGGGGTGGGGGAGGCCCGAACCGCGGAGGGCTGAGGATGGGGTCCAGGAAGGAGTCCTGCGAAGGGGGTGGGGTCGCAGAGGACTGTGGCAGCACGGGGGTGGGGGAGGGCAGGCTGGGGTTCAGGGGGAGCCGAGCCGCGGCCGGGCTGCTGGGGCCCGGGTGCTGGTCGTGCACGGGGCCTGGATGGGTGGGGCCCGTGCGCCCACAGGAGGAGGGTTGGGGGGGCCGCCTGCTTTGGGGAGAAAGCCTTGCCCGGCCCCGCCGGCTGCGTCGGCCCCTCTTCCCCCTTGCTCCTGCCCCCCGGTTTTCCGGTGGGAGCAGGATGGGGGATCGCCCAGCACAGGCGTCCGCGGGCAGACGGGAGCTCCTCACGCAGGCGGGAAGGGGCTGTGTTAGGGCCAACCTCAATGACAGTCACCCAGCCTTTGGGTCCCTAGTCTGGAGGCAGGTTCAAGCACAGAGCTCCTAATGGCCATTTGTCATGGAGAGAATGGCCCTAAGGAATTCCCCTCATGTTTTTAGGGCGAGGACTCATGACAGGAACAGGGGTCAGGAATCCCTTCAGTCCATCTCATCTCCCCAGGCCAGAGGCACCTGGTCATTCCAGAGCCAGGTTTACAGAGACACCGCTCTCATCCCATCAGACCACCCGTCACAGGGTGTGATTCAGCAGGTTTTAGGGCGTTCACAGATTGCACAGCCGTCGCCACAGTCGGTTCCAGAGCCTTCCGTCACTGCCTTCAGCCATTGCCTGAGCCCGGCCCAGCCCCCGAGACCTCACGTCTGAGGAGTTGCCCAGCCTGGACGTTCACACCAGCAGGTCTCGTGGTGCGTGGACTCGGCGCCCGGCTCGCCCCACGGAGCTCAGTGTTTGCAGCGCCCACACTGCCGTCTGCGTCAGGGCTCCCCTCCATTGTGGGGAAGAGCGTTCCCTGGCTTGGATGAGCCGTTTTGTTTGTCCCCTTTTCTGTCGGTGGATACTTGGGTTATCTGCCTTGTGGCTGCTGTGAATACTCCATGCAGTCTCGGGGTGACATGTTTTCATCTCACCTGGGTACACGGGGTCCTTACCTCCTGGGATTCACCGTCTCAGGTGACTTGCTGAGACCTGGCTCCCAGGTTTCGTCTGAGACGCAGGCTCCTGGCCTGTGGCCCAGCTGCCTCCCCGGCCTCCCCCCACGCCCGGGGTTCCGTGCCCCACCCACCCCACCCGAGTGGCTGCAGAGAGGGCTGTCGTAGGGTGGGCTCCGGAGAGGCGGGGCACAGGCCTGGCTGGTCCTCCAACACCCGGCTCCTGGCACGCTGTCCAGAGACGCCTTCCCATCGTGCGCCTTGCTGCAGACGCGCCAGCCCTTCCGGACGGTCCCAAACCAGCAGTTGCCCGTGTGCTGAGAAGGGGCCTCCTGGCCATCACAGATCGTCCCACCGGTGCTCGGGAGGAGAGTGGCAAGGCGGTGAGGTCCCCTCCTGCAGCCAGTCCCAGGCCCAGCGGGGATGACCCTACAGGTGCAGGCTGGGTCCACCCCACAGGCATCGCCTCCCCTTGATTGGCTTTTTGTTGCACCTGCTGTGGAGCCCTACATCAAGGACACAGGACAAAAACTCCGGAATTAACCAAGCCCCCATAGCAACTGTTGCCATGGGCTCTCCTAACCTAAACCGGACACCGCCCCCCCTCCATATTAGGTAAAATAATCACCATGTAGTAACCTTGTAGTCTCCTGACCAATCACCTAATGCCATCCTGCCAGCAGGAACTTTCTTTGTCTTGAGGCTATAAAAGTTGGCTACTAGCCTGCAAAGGGGGTCGGCTCTCCCTGGTCTATCAGGAAGTCGCCCGCCGTATTCGCAGCGCCCCTCACTAACTCTGCTCTTCGTTCTCAATAAACTCACTCTCATCTAAAATACTCTGTGTCTGGAAATTCTTCTTCCAACCAGTGCATGGACCACAGCACTGCTTTCCTGGCGAGCCCCCTGCATGGATGGCCTGTCCATGTCTGCATAGGCCTTTCCGGGATGGGGGACATAAAACTCTCAGGGACCTGGCGTGTGTGTTTGCTGGGACATGGGTGCACCCCTGGCCCAGGGTCTCATGTGGTGGCTTGGTTTCTGCAGAAAGGGGAGTGCAGCCCTGCTTTCTCAACGTAGCACAATGATTGTAAATGTGCTGTGCGGTCATTCCACGCAGTGATGCTCCGCTAACCAGAGACCCTTCCTACAAACAGCCATCGCTCTGGCCTCAGTCCCAGAGGAACCCTTTCTTTCTGGGTCACATATTGTGCATTTTCCCCTGAAATATTTCAAGTGTTAGGTCCCAACTTCAAACACATTAGCTCTAAAGTAGACTATGTTTAGCTTGATTGTTAAACTGAATTTGGCTCTGAGATTTTAAAACAGAAAAAATTCCTGCCAGAACTATGTATCTAAAGAGATAACATGGTTGATCTTGGCAAGAAGACGTCTCACTTTCTTCAGGCATTTGTGGTTGGGGTGGTACTTATTGGGAGTGGACATTGCTTCACCCACCAGGGAAACGTCTAGAACATTAGGCAGATGTTGCACATCGATGCACGTGCTCAAATACTTTATCTCTTCAGAAATGAGCTTTTTGGTTTAATTGCTCTGAAGGTACTGGCTGAGATTAAACCACGTGTGCCTTCAGAACGGAAAACCCTGCAGAAGTACTCAGATCCATCTGCAAAGCTGGGAACGGGCCCCACTGGGCAAGCCCTAGGGGGGGCTGTGTGCCTGGGCGTGTGTGCACGTGTGTGAGTTGCATCAACACAGAATTGCACTTTCAATGTGATCGTTCCTTCCTTTCAGGCCACTGCTAAGGTGCCCGCTGTCTGTGGCCATCACTAGCTGTGGAGCCCTGGTCTGCGGTGGTTCCTGGATGCCCTGCTCCATTCACCAATGGGAGGACTGGCTGTTGGGAGGCTGGCCTGAGCCAGGGCTGCTGTTCCCAGGCCCTGCAGGGCTCTAAGGGGCCCCCTTTGGTAGCCTGGGGATAATTTGTTCATATTTAATAAACTTTTTAAAATTAATAGACTTCAGGGCATTCCCTGGCGGTCCAGTGTTTAGGACTGCACGTTCTCACTGCCGAGGGCACAGGTTCAATCCCTGGTCGGGGAACTAAGACCCTACAAGCCACGTGATGCAGCCAAAAAAAAATAAAACAAGAGACTTTATATTTTAGAGCAGTTTGAAGTTCCCAGAATAATTGGGCAGATGGTACGGAGCCTCCCATCCCCTCACTGCACATCCCTTGTTACTCACCCCGGCGCCAGTGGGACACATTTGTTGCTGCTGATGAACCAGCACTGGTACATTATTATTAATCCAGCCCAGTGTTCACGTGAGCTTCGCTCCGAGTCCTACACTCCAGGGTTTTTGACAAACGCGCATGACAGTACCCACCGTTACAGTAGCACACGGAATCATTTCACTGCCCTAAAATCCCCTGTCTGCCACCATTTATTACTGTTTTCAATGAGTAAAGACACATAGGATTTCAAAGGAAGCAGTTATTTTTAAAATAATTATCAAAATATTAACAAAGCAGCCGCGTGGGCTCCGTGCTGATCTCGGTGAAGAAGCCCGAGCTGCTGACACCGCCCAGGCTGGGGTCGTGGTGAGCGTGGAGCCCTGTGCTCCCTGGTGCAGGTGAGTGCCAGGCACCGTGGACGCTCCTGGGGAGGGAAACGCTCAGTTTCGGTTCAGCTCAGCGAGGCTAAGACGCCCTTTGTTCCTGTCCACGTTCACAGGCCCCTGAACCGAGGGTCCCTGCTCTAGGAAAAACTTCGGAAGCTGGTGAACTGGGACAGCACAGGCGAACGGGAATAGAAAATGTGCTTTCAAAACCAGATCTGTGTTGCCTCTGGAATCTCCCTCACAAGGAGCCAAGTGGCTCTCAGATTTCCCTGTTTGCACAGAGGGCTCCGAGCGAATTCAATGATCTCACGTTGCCAGAAAAGGGTTAATTAGGAGAAGTTGATCAGGCTTTGCAGGAGAGAGTGTAATTAGCGCCCGTCTGCACCACAGGCACGAGGGTTGCATGCCAGTGTCTTCCCGGGGGCCGGAGAGCTGCTGCCTGAGCCGGGAGAGGCTGCAGGGCGACCACTGTGCTGCTCCCAGGGGGCCATCAAGCAGCCGGCACCCCGCCGTGCCCTCACCACCCGCCCCCCGGGCCCCGTGACTCCCCCTGGTGCACAGGGCACCATGAACAGGCATGGGCTGGGCCCGGGCCACCGGTGCTGCAGGGATGGACGCACAGGCTCAGAGGCCAGGACAGTGACGCCTTCACGGCTGCTGGGAAAAGGCCGCTGGGCTCGAAGGACCAGAGGCTCGGCAGCACGGCCCTGTTGGCTCGGTGGCCCCCTGGGCAGCGTCAGCCCTCAGTGAGCAGGTGCTCGGGTTCTCTCCCGCTCTGCAGCCCCTGCCCGGCTCAGAGTAGCGCCCTGTGGCCTGCTCTCCCGCCCCCGCCCCGCCCCGCCCTTCCTCCCGTTTTCTGCCCCACTCGTTTTGACCTCGTTCCTTCAGGCCCTCAGATGCCTTTCCCATCCCAGGATCCCAGAGCTCAGGGGGCTGAGACCTGCACTCACGGCAGGCGCCCTGCCCCCCTGCCCCATTGGTCCCACCGCCAGCGCCTCCCTCCCCTGGAGGCCCAGGCAGGATTGACTGGGGTACCAAGGCAGGGGGCGTACCCGAGTCTCCCTCCTGCTGTGGGAGTGGGGAACCAGGGCAGCTTGTCCAGGTCCCCGGCCGGCCAGGCTACCACTTGTATGTTGATCTGTGCCCCAGGGCCTCAGCCAGACTCACAGTCCCCTCTGGGGTGGCTGCCACCCCCTCCACATGGCGTCTGGCTCTGAGCCTGTGGGCGGGGTGTGCTGGGGACTCTCCGGGGAAGGCCAGGGGTCTACAAGGCTTTCCGCGGCCAGCCATTCTGAGCACCCATCTGCCCCTCCTGTTGTCCCTGCCCTGCCCCTCCCTGCCCCAAAGGCAGGCCCTGGCATACTTGGTCCCACCTGCCAGCCAGCAGGGGTCCTGAGCTGGCAAGGCGCCCAGGGGAGGGGTCCCACCCGGAGGGGTCCCACCCCTTCACCCGGGCAACAGGACTCCAGGCCCGCTTCTCCCTGGCCCCCTCCTCTCAGCAGTGCTTTTGTCTCCAGGAAAGCAGGCATCTCAGGAAGGGCTTCTGCCCCTGGGTACGGGGGCCGGCCTGGCTGGAGGATGCAGCGGGGTGGTGGGTGGAGGAGAGGGTCCTTTCCTCCCACTTCAGGACCTGGGTGGGCAGAGCCTTGGGCTCCCGGGCCTCTGGAGGGCTGGACTTGGCCTCCCCACGGTGATCTCAGGGCCTGTCCCCAGCCCCCGGGGCCCCTTCCGCCCACGGGGCATCTCATCGGCCTCTGGCGGGCGCCCACGTGTAGCCTGAGTTCCAGGTAGGCTCTAGGGGCTCGTTTGGCACATGCTGGAGGCCCTCGGGACTCTGTGATGCTGCGACAGGACCGCGTTTCCTGGGAAACCGCAGCCAGCTTCGGGGCGGCCTGCCTGCTGGGGTGTGGGCGCGGCTGCGGCTGGTGCAGGCAGGGGACGCGCGGGCGGGAAGGTGTGTCCCAGTGCTTGTGTGTCTGTGGGGGGGTCTGTTTGGGGGTGTCTTGTGCGAGCCTGTGCCGTGGCAGGTCTCTGTGGGGCATCTGTCTGAGCGTCCTGGCTCTCTGTCTGGGTCGCTCGGGGGTGTCTGGCGTGGGTGTGTGTGTGTCGTGGGCGCTTCTCCTCGGGCCTGGGGCTCAGCAGCCTCACCCACCAGCACCGAGCTTGCTGTGTCAGCTGGAAGGGCTGCTCCCCTCCCTCGCCCGCCTGGCGGAGGCCTGGGGCCTTCCGGACGCTCCCGTTGGCAGACAAGCGGGGCTGCCCGGGCCTGGCCCAGAGGGAGGAGTGACCCGCCGAGGGGGGTGAGGCCTGGCCGCTCGCTCTCAGCAGGAAGCGGACGGTGCCTCAGAACTGCAGCGTCGTCTAAGCCCACCGCCTGCAGATTCCTGCCAGCCGCTCCGTGTCCCTGCACAGACTCCCTGGGCCTGTTGGTCAGCCTCCTCCCCCTGAGGACGGGACGAGCCCACCCTTTGCGTCCCGTGGACTTGGTCATGTCTGGAGGTCTCCCCAGCTCTTAGGCCTTGAGACCAGGCGTGCTCTGGGTCACCATGAGGGCGCGGGCTGAGCCGTGGGTGGGGCGGGCTTGCAGGTCGGGGGCCCTCAGGACACAGTGGAGACCAGGGCGCCACCTCCCCTCCATCTGCTTGTGAATTTCTGGGCCACACATGGTGCACAAGATCAGGGAGCCCAGGGCGCAGGGAGGAGGAGATGCAGGTGTGGCCATCCCAAGGGCCACAGGCCTGTTCACACTGTGGTACCACCCACCTTCGGTCTGTGGGTGTGCGGGGCCGGTGGGGAGACCCGGGGCTTTGGTGGCCCCTCACCTGACCCTGCCACACGCTCTGCCGGGTGAACTGAGGTGCAGGGCCTGGGGGGGGCCCGGCTCCTGGGAGGCACCAAGGACAGAGTCATCTTCAGGGCCTGCCAGCTGGGGCACAGCTACCGCCGCGGCCCTTTCCAGCACCGGGACTGTCCACAGAGGTTCAGTGACTCCCAGCCTGCCTACCGCTGTGGCCCCAGCAGAGGGGCCAGAATCTCCTCGTCGGGAGCCCATTGCCCCTCCCCGGGGGCTGTGGGACCCATGGCAAGGCACACTGTCAGGCTGCCAGGGAAACGGGTGGCTCCAAGCACCCTCAGGCCTCAGGGCCTGCACCTCATTCATTCGTTTGTTCAGTTGTTCCGGCAACCCCTGTGGGGATCTAGGCTCCAGGAGACCAAAGTGGACGCAGAGCCGTCGCTGGCTCCTTGGCGCTCAGCCCCAGATGCGTTTTCTTTGAGGACGTGACCTGTGAGGGCGACTGTGACGCGAAGAAGAATCCAGCCCCCTGGGGAAATCAGGGGGACATCCTGGAGGAGGCGGTCTTCAGGCTGACGCTGAAGCAAGATGGCAGTTAGCTTGCTGAGGCTGGCGCTGGAGGAGGGAGGAGTTTTCCGGACAGAGTTTGCACGGCCTGGTGCAGGGCTCCCTCTCGGTCCTGCCCAGACACGGGGCCCACATGAGGACGTGTGTGTAGGGGGTGCTGGTGGAGGGCACAGCAGGGCCATGGAGGTGAGCGAGGCCGAGGCCCTGGAAACCGGGGAGCCTGCTGCAGGCCCTGGAGGAGCACCAGCCTGGGTCTGCGGGGCTGGGGGCTGGGAACTCTCCCAGGCAGGTCTGCAGTGTGGGCTGTGGCAGAACCTGGGGGTTCTTTGGGGGCGAACAGTGTGGGGCAGGTGAGGAGGGCTCACCCCCAGCCCAGGAGTGAAAGCAGGCGACCCTGGGTGCCCCGTCATGCCCTGTCTTGAGGTCTGCCTGGGTGCACGTGGTGGTGAGGAGTGGGGTGAGCCCAAACTCCGGTGTCACTAAAGCACATTAAGTGCATGGGGGCTTTGGGCCACCCTGTGCCCGGGGCCTCTGCTCCCCACTCCACATTCCAGGAGAAGCAGACCAGCAAGGCACCCCATCTTCCAGGCATGGGGGTGGGCGCAGAGCAGGGAGGCCGGATCGGGAAGGGCTCAGGACCTGCCAGGCCCAGCCCCTGCCAGCAGAGACCCCCAAAGGGCCCTGACCCCAAGGACAGGAAGCAGCACCCTGAGGCCAGGGCTGGGGTGCTCTGAGGGGTCCCCTGTATTGAAAGTACAGAAACGGTGGCCCCAGGGAGGTCCTCTGTACAGCAGCAGCGTGGCCACCACCCCGTGGCCACCCCCTGGGAAGAAGGGGCTGCGGGGTAGAGAGTGACACGGAGGGCAGAGGGCCGGCAAAGGGGACATGCCAGGGAGGGGTCCATCAGGCAGCCCCTCTTCCCACCCGGCCCTTCCCCGCGCCCGCTCTGCTCCCCCCCATGTGGCCCAGTCCCTGAGGGGCCCAATATATAGATTTTCCCCTTTGCTAATTGGAATGTCTGCCTTAGAGGTAACAAAGAATTAGACATGCAGGATTTACAGTTAACATTTTTAAAAAGCACGTTCCCCCCTTTGAGCTAATATTGGATAAGGAGAAGCAGGACGTCAGCCTGCAGCTGACGGGAATGAATGATCACTGTGGCCACCATCGCTTTGAGGAGCCTTCGTCCCTACCCCGGGCCCAGCGCCAGAGCAGCCCGGGGTGGGGGAGGGGCTGGCCGGGGTGAACGGTCTGCCGGCCCCTCCCACCCCGGCCTCACAGAGCAGGGAGATCAATCCTCGTGCTGCAAGTCTTTCTGCGACAGGGGAGACTGTCAAGGCTGGATTCACCGTGCGCTCCGGCTGGGGAAAGAAAGCGAGGTGCGCTTCATTACGTAATTGTTCTCGAGTCTAATTTAGCATGGAGTCCTCTTGGGCTCCGGAAGCCACAGCACAACCCGTGCTTTGATGGGGCGGGGTGGCAGCATTGCTGGGCGTTGTTCAAATTAATGCGGCCACCTTGGATACCGGGTCGAGCACCGCAGAGCCACAAAGACAGGCGGCGGCTGGCCTGCAAGACTCTGGCCTCAGAGAGGCTGGGAGAGGGGAGGGGGCTTCTCCGGGGGTGGAGCGGGCGGGTGGGTGGAGGGCCCAGTCCGTGGGTGCTGTGAGCAAATTGGCAAGGGGCCCTGGTCCTTCCCGGCTCAAGTGCAGGTCCTCAGCTGTGCTCGAGGTCAGGGCTGGACGCCATAGCCCCGCTGGAGCCAGGGCAGGGCCTCGGTTGCTGTGATGGTGAATTTCACGTGTCTGCTGGGCTGGGCCACGGCGCCAGCTGTGTAGTCAAACAGCAGTCCAGGTGTGGCTGTGAAGGTGTAACGTCTGCAATCCGGGGACTCTGAGGAAGAGCGTTGCTCTCCAGGAAACACAGCCCCTGCTTCTCCTTCTCTCACCCACAGGATATTTCCGACGTCAGACCTGTGGGTCTTTCCCACACCAGCTGGGTGTTCTGCTATTTGATTCAATTCAGATACCGACCAGTTAGCTCAGACCCCACAGGGTAAGGGCTCAGTCCCACAACTGTCCCCCACTTCAGCCCCAGTCACAAGTAGTAGGTCCCCAGGTTACCCACAACTTCTGCCCTCTTGGCTACAAATCAGGGGTTCCCTTGACACCCCCCCCCACGATTTCATCATTTGCTAGACTAGCTGGAAGAGCTCAGGGAAGAGCTCAGGGAAGAGCTAACTTATGTCCACCAGTTTATCAAGTCATAATGAACAACCAGATGAAGAGGCACTTAGGGGGAGGACTGGGAGTGTCCCAGGTGCAGGAGCTCTGTCCCCGTGGAACTGGGGTGTGTCATCCTCCCAGTACTTGGGTGTGTTCACCCACCTGGACTCTCTCAACCCCGCACTTCAGAGATTTTTACGCTGGCTTCATCATGTGACAGGGCAGAGCTAAATCAGAATCCAGGTTCGGTCTGTTTCTTTAACTTTAACCTTTGCTTTCCGTTGCCTTTGTTATTATAATCATACATAATGGCCTGCCTCGGGGAACCCCGCCCCTCTGCCTGAATGTTAAACCCAAGTGCCTTTGTGCCTCCTGACCCTGTCCACCTGCGGATGGCTACAAGAAAGAAGAAATTAACACACCCCCTCCCCGAGGCTGGCCGTTCCAGGGCACATTTGCAAATCTTATGGCCTTTTTCCTTTACTTCCTCATCTCCTCCCCCTCTCTGTGCTATAAAAGAAACTGGCATCCAAATCTCATAAGATGGTTTTTCAGAGACACTAGTCTGCTGTCTTCTCCGTCTGCCGGCTTTCCGAATAAAGTCGTCCTCCTTGTCTCAGCGCCTCGCCTCCCGGTTCATTGGCCTGTCGTGCGGTGAGCAGAGCGAGCTTGGTCTCGGTAACAATCACATCAGAGTGATCGGTCCTTAAGTCAGTCTCCAGCCCCTCCCCATTTCCCGGAGGGTGGTGGGGTGCGATGAAAGTTCCAGCTCCTAACCGTGTCTTGGTCTTTCTGGTCACCAGCCCCCATCCAGGAGGCCACCCAGAGTCACCTCATTAGGGTGAAAGACGCTCCTATCACCCAGGAAATTCCGAGGGATTAAGGACGGCTGTGTCAGGGTCTGGAGACAGGCCAATGTTTATTTTTTCTGTTATTTCACACCCTCCAACCTGTGGTGGGCCTCATCCAATCAGTTGCAGAACGTAAGAGAAAAAGACTGAAATTCCCCTTAGGAAGAGGGAATTCTGCCTCCAGACGTGAACCCTTCCACGGGTCTGCCTACTGCCGGCCTGCCCTGCAGACTTCAGACTGGCCGCGCCTGCAACGTGTGAGCCAGTCCCTTAAAATAAATCTCCCCCTCCAGGCACCCCCCCACCCTCGCCCACACGCGCACAACCCCCCCCACTGGTTCTGTCTCTCAGGAGAATCCTGACCAGCCCGGGAGCCCAGCAGTAATGCGGGGGGCGGGGCATTCCGGGCTGTGAGACTGCGCAGAACCCACAGATGCCCCCAGCCCACCCCTCTAGGCTGCCACCGCCCTGGGTCCCCTGGTCCTTCTCCATCCTGGATCTGGTTCATCGGGGCTGCAGCTTGGGGTCCAGAGACTGCAGGGCTCAGTGCTGGGTGGGAGCGGAGAGTGGGGAGGGGGGCGGGGGGAGGAAAGCCAGATGAAATACAGGGTGCTCAGTTAAATTTGAATTTCAGATAAACAATGAATGAGACAGGTTTATACTGAAATGATTTATTTTTGATCAGAAATTCCAATATCACCTTGCTTTAACTTTGATTTTTTAATTTGCTAATCCTGTCCACCCTCGGTGGGAGCCTCAGGACAGGTGGGCACGGGGCACCCTGTGTGCCGTGTGAGGGTCCAGCCTGGCCTCGTCCACCCTGCACTCCGCCCAGGCACTCCGCCCAGGCCTGCCTGCTCCAGCTCTGTCTCCTGGGAGGGGGCTCCTGGCACTCTGGGGAGGGGCTGGACCCAGTCCCCACTAAGGGTCTTCTCAGCGTGAGGGCCCGTGCTGCAGGCAGGGTCTGGACCGATGGGTGCAGCTGGGACCTTTTTGAAGCCACTGTCATAGCCATAAACACAGGGACCGCCAAGCCTCTGCCAACAGGACAGAGCCCACTGCTGTGTCCAGGCCTGGGGACAGTCTCCACCAAGTCCAGCCACCACAGCCGGTCAGGGACCCTTGTTTCCAAGGATCTCTGGGTGACGCTCGCAATCCCACCGCCCCACCCATTCCCCAGTGCTTTCCTAGTCGCCTCCAGGCCCTCCGGCATTCACTGGACACAGTGCCAGCCAAGAGACTCCCTGGCGCTAGCTCACAGGGAAGTGGGGATGCGGGAGGGCCTTTCACCCCCACAGAGCCCTGCGTTTAGCTGGCGCGTCGGACACGGAAGCTGCTCTCTCCTCCCAGGGCCTCTCTGGCATTTTGGTCTCGCTGGACACCCCAGAGGAGCATGGATGCGCCGGCGACCTCTGGTGCACCCCGCCTCCCGCGCATCCAGGCCACGTGTCCAGGGCCCCACTGAGTGCAAAGCGCAGAAGGAACATGACCCCCAGTCAGCCCGCTGACCCCTTCAGCCCAGCCTGAGCTCCAGTTTGGAAACACTCGTGCAGCCTTGGCTCTCAGGGCCAGGATCCCGTCCACGTCCCATCCTCCCAGGTCGGCCATGACCCCAGCCCTCACTGTGGCGGCAGGTTGGCCTTACGGAGGTGGGGGCGGGTCGGGGAGAGGGTCCCTTACCAGTCGCCTCTTCCTTGAAGCCGCAAATGCAGGCAAAATGCACCCTCTGTTCCTGGAGATGAAGGTCCCCCACCCCGCTCAGACCTGTCCTGCTGGCTAGCCTTTTGTGCCCCTTTCTTGCTCTGTTCTGATTATAAAAGTTACAGCTGCGCATTATACATTATTAAGAAAATGTGAAAACATTTTAAAGAACAAAATTAAAATTACCCATAATCACACCCAACAGAGATAATCACAGTTGCCTCTTTGGTATATTTCTTTTGGAGGGATATGCACACACATAGATACACACATGTGCACACACAGACACGCACACTCATAGATACATACATATACACAGAGACACATACATACACGCAGATACATGCATACATGGTTACACCCACAGAGATACATACACACAGAGATACGTGCGTACACACACACATAGGTACATACATACATGCACACACAGACACATACATGGATACATGCACACATTAGATACATACAGATATACACACAGGTACATACACACAGATACATACACAGAGCGGTTGAAGAAATTCTATGCACAACATCATTTCATACACCTTTTCTCTTGCACTAAAATTTGTTCAAAATCAACAAGATTTTAATGGACTGTGTGGGGCTTCTGTAACAAATTCACTGTTCCTGACTTTCGGATATGCCACTTGATGCCGTGCTTTTGCATTTACAAACCACCCCTGCTGAGCAGGTCTGCCTTTGTCTGAAGAGGCCACGATCGCTCGCTGCGAGAGTCTCCTGGGGGAATTCCGGGATCCAGCCCTGAGGACAATTTTAAGGTTCTTGGTAGGAAAAGCCAAGCAACCCTTTACAGAAATATAGATGGTCTGAAATGACACATCTCAAGGGGAAATTTGACACAAAACTTAAATAAATGGTGGACAAGTATTGGACCATGACTTCTCCTTTCCTTTTCGTAACATTTAGGTTGACCTGTGCCTGGTGTAGAAATAATAGATAGATATCAGGTCATTAGCAAGGATATTGTAATCCGTGGTCCCACCCCCCCAGACCAAGCACCTGTCCTTCCGGCCCTGCCTGCTCCCCCATCCTCTGTCTCTGGAGTGGGAGTGCAGTGATGGGGCGGCCCCAGGCCTCAGACTTCTCCCATGGATGCCCGTGGGGCCTTGGCCTGGGTCTGACCCCTCTGAGCCCCATTCTCACTGGAGAGGAGTTACCACCCGGCTGCTGGGTCTTGAAGCTTGGGAGGTGGTGCAGCCCAGAGCAGGGCTGCATGGGGTGACCACCACCACCCACCACCACCCACCACCCACCACCACCACCCACCACCCACCACCCACCACCACCCAAGTCCCCCAGAAGATGTGGCAGTGAGACCCTGAGGAACAGATGGGACCAGGACTGGGGGGCCCGGCAGGGTGAAGCCTGCTATGGGCACGAGCCTGGGGGCACTGGAGGCCCCAGCCAGGAGCAGAAACTCACCGGCAGCAGGTCGCTCTGGGGCACAGCAAGGTGACTTTTATGTACCTCCAAGTTCCTATGTACTGTTTTCAGAAATTTGGGGCGGCCCTATTTTTATTCTCTTTAAAAATAGCTTTATTGAGGACTTCCCTGGTGGTCCAGTGGTTAAGACTCCACTTCCACTGCAGGGAACGCGGGTTCGATCCCTGGTTGGGGAAAAAAGATCCCGCAAAATATGTGGCTCGGCCAAAAAAGAATAAAAACCTTTTTGAGATATAACTCGCATACTGTACAATTCTCCCGTTGAAAAGTACAGTCAGTGGTTTCAGTGCGTCCACAGATGCTGCACACTGCAGCCATCACCACAGTCTACGTTGGAGGAGTTTCATCACGTCAAAGAGAAACTCTATCCTGTAGCTGCCACCCCCTGCGCCCCCGCCGCTCCCAGCTGCTGGTAGCCGCTCACCTGCTCTCTTTCTCTATAGATGCACATTTTCTGGACTTTTCACATTAATGGAATCATATAACATGTGGACTTTTGCATCTGGCTTCTTTCACTTGGCGTGATGCTTTCAAGGGTCATCCGTGTTGCAGTGTGTCACTAATTCACTCCTTTGATAGCTGAATGATGCTCTACTGTGTGGATGGACCACATTTTGTTAACCTTCATCCACGGATGGACAAGTAGCTTCTTTCACCTTTTGGCTCGTGTGACTAACACTGCCCTGAACATTTGTGTCCAAGTTTCAGTGTGGACATAGGTTTTCCCTTCTCTTGGGCAAAACCCAGGAGCGGAATTGCTGGGTCACATGCTAACTTTGTGTTTGACCTTTGGAGGAACAGCCAGGCTGTCTCCTAAAGTGTCTGCACCTTTTTGCCTTCCCAGCAGGAATGAATGAGGGTTCTGATGACGCCACCTCCTCCAGCACTGGCTGTTATGTCTTTTTAATTCTAGCTGTCCTAGTGTGTAGGAGGTGTGTAAGAACCCTGTGGTTCTTGGGGGTTCCCTCACTTCCCAGTGAAAAGCTGAAGCAGATAAATGTCCAACAGCGGGGGATCAGATAAATAAATCACAGTAGGCCATAAACAGCACATGCCAAAGGAATGAATTCTAGGAACTGTGAAGTGGTGATTGAAAACATGCGTGTGAACAATTAAGAAGATCATGAAACTATTGCAAAACTTGAAGGCAGAAACACAGTTGAAAATGAAACTGGCGAAAGCCGCTAGTTCTCCTGATCCCATATTTTTAAAGCTTATTTAAAATTTTTTTCTTTTTTTTAGGGTATTTAATTTTTAGAATAAAATGAATTAATATATGGGAAGAGCTCAGAACAGCTCCTCTGGGTTGTTATTGGTATTGCTCTGGTTATTATTTTCTTATTGTGTTATTATTTTCTCCTTCAAGAGAGGAAGTATGTCTTGATCAATTATATTTCTTGTATAATATTTTTAAATCCAGTAGAAACTTTCATTTCTATTCTGTAGACAATGCAAATCTATATATTCATGCCCAACTGATCCTTAAAGAATATCTTTAGCAATAGTTGCTCCTGGGAAAGGAGCTGGAAGTCCCCTTGGAGGGGCTGAGTGACTTCATCAAAGAGGAAGTTTTTTTCTGCCAGTGGCCTTCAATCTAAGAGGTGTCTTAATTTTATTTTTTAAATTAAAATTTGTTCTTTTTTTAAATCTTTGATCCCCTTCACCCATTTCTCCCATGCCCCCATCCTGCCCCACCTCTGGCAACCTCCAATCTGTTCTCTGTATCTATGAGCTTGTTCTTTGTTTTTTAATTCCACATATAAGTGAAATCATATAGTATGATTTTTTCTGTCTGACTTATTTCACTTAACATAATGCCCTCAAAGTCCATCCATGTGGTCATAAATGGCAAGATTTTCTTCTTTTTTTTTAATCTGAATAATACTCCATTTTATGTATATACCACATATTCTTTATCCATTTGTCTATTGGTGGACACTAAGTTTGTTTCCATATCTTGCTGTTGTAAATGATGCTGCTATGAACATGGGGGTGGTGCAGATACTTTTTAAATAATTAATTAATTAGTTTTTGGCTGCGTTGGGTCTTTGTTGCTGCACACAGGCTTTCTGAAGTTTCAGTGAGCGGGGACTACTCTTCGTTGCGGTGCACGGGCTTCTCATTGCGGTGGCTTCTTTTGTTGCGGAGCATGGCTCTAGGCGTGCGGGCTTCAGTAGTTGTGGCATGTGGGCTCAGTAGCTGTGGCGCACGGGCTTAGTTGATCCGCGGCATGTGGGATCTTCCTGGACCAGGGATTGAACCCGTGTCCCCTGCATTGGCAGGAGGATACTTAACCACTGCGCCACCCCAGGGAAGTCCCCAGATATCTTTTTTGAGTTAAGTGTTTTTGTTTTCTTTGGACAAATACCCAGAAGTGGAATTGTGGGATCACATGGTAGTTCCATTTTTAATTTTTTGAGGAACCTCCATACTGTTTTCCACAGTGGCTGCACTAATTTACATTCCCACCAACAGTGTAGGAGGGTTCCCTTTTCTCCACATCCTCACCGATACTTATTTCTTGTCTTTTTGATGGCAGCCTTTCTAACAGGTGTGAGGTGGGATCTCACTGTGGTTTTGATGTGATTTCCCTGATGACTAGTGATGTTGAGCATCTTTTCATGTGCCTGTTGGCCATCTGCATGTCTTCTTTGGAAAAAATGTCTTTTCAGTTCTTCTGCCCACTTTTTAGTCAATTGTTTTTTGTTTTTTTGCAGTACGCGGGCCTCTCACTGTTTTGGCCTCTCCCGTTGTGGAGCACAGGCTCCGGATGCGCAGGCTCAGCGGCCATGGCTCACGGGCCCAGCTGCTCCGCAGCATGTGGGATCTTCCCGGACCGGGGCACAAACCCGTGTCCCCTGCGTTGGCAGGCGGACTCAACCACTGTGCCACCAGGGAAGCCCTAGTCAATTGCTTTTTGTTTGTTTGTTTGTTTTGCTATTGAACTGTGTGAGTTCTTTATGTTTTTTGGATATTAACCCCTTATCAGATATGATTTGCAAATATTTTCTTTCATTCAGTAGGTTGCCTTTTCATTCTGTTGATGGTTTCCTTTGCTGTGCAGAGGCTTTTTAGTTCGATGTAATCCCACTTGGTTATTTTTACTTTTGTTGCTTTTGCTTTTGGTCTCAAATTCAAAAAATTATCGCCAAGACCTATGTCAGGAAGCATACTGCCTAAGTTTTCTTCTAGGAGATTTATGGCTTCAGGTTTACATTCAAGTCTTTAATTTATTTTGAGTTAATTTTTGTGTGTGGCCTAGGATAGTGATCTAGTCTCATGCGTTGACTTGTGGCTGTCCAGTTTTCCCAACACTGTTTATTGAAGAGAGTGTCCTTTCCCCATTGTATATTCTTGGCTCCTTTGTTGTAAATTAATAGACCAGATATGTGTGGGTTTATTTCTGGGCTCTCTATTCTCTTCCACTGGTCTATGTATCTGTTTTTGTGCCAGTACTATGCTGTTTTGGTTACTGTAGCTTTGTAGTACAGTCTGAAGTCAGAGAGCATGATTCTTCCAGCTTTTGTTCTTTTTTTTCCTCAAGATTTCTTTGGCTATTTGGGGTTCTTTGTGGTTCCACACAAATTTTAGGATTTTTTGTTCTAATTTCTTTGAAAAATGCTATTGGAATTTTGATAGGGATGACACTGAATCTGTAGATTGCTTTGGGTAGTATGGACATTTTAACAATATTGATTCTTCTAATCCATGAACATAGTATATCTCTTCACTTATTTGTGTCTTCTTCAGTTTCTTTCATTAATGTCTCATAGTTTTCAATATAAAGGTCTTTCACCTCCTTGGTGAAATTTATTCCTAGATATTTTATTCTTTCTGATGCAGCTGTAAACAGGATTGTTTTCTTTATTTCTCTTTCTGATAGTTATTAGTGTATAGAAATCAACAGATTTTTATGTATTGATTTTATATCCTGTAACTTTACTGAATTCACTTATTAGTTCTAACAATTATTTGATGGAGTCTTTAGGGTTGTCTATATATACCATGTCACCTGCAAACAGTTACAGTTTTACTTCTTCTTTTCTAATTTGGATGCCTTTTATTTCTTTTTCTTGCCTAATTTCTCTGGCTAGGACTTGTAGTATTATGTTGAATAGAAGTGGTGAGAGGGGGCATCCTTGTCTTGTTCCATATTTTGTAAGCTTATTTTCTTATTACAAAACCAATCCATGCTTCTTAAAGAACACTCACAAAACATTGACCATCAAAAGTCATGTTCTAAACCCCCTCACGTTTCCTGCACACCCTGAGACAGCTCCTGTTAACCCTGGTCTCCTCTTCTCAGAATGTCTTTAGGTGCAGGCACAGGCCCGTGTATGTAGGTAAGTGTGCATTTTTAGCCTATGTGAGTTTATGGGCCACCATGGTATTATAGCCAGACGTTTAACCAGCCCCCAAAGGCTGAGCATTTAGGGTCTTTCGAAGTGTTCCTCTTACCAACAGCATCGCAGGAGCAGCTGGTGACAGAGGAGAGGAAAGGAAAGTGAAAAGTGGGGAACTCGGGGCCTTTTAGAGAAACTGCAGGATGTATTTACAGAGCAAGTGAGCTGGCACCAGAAAAGCAGGGGCTGGGCTTGGACCTGATGGCCCTTGTCTCCACTTTGTGTGTGGTTGGACACATCCACAATAAAAATGTTTAAAAAGTATGGAAGGGGACCAGAAAAATCTGGAAAAAATGGAAGAAAATGCATGTGGTTCCTACAAGGTTGCTCTGGAAGACCCAAAGGGGCCGGGCTGGAGTGTCCCTCTTCAACCTCGGACTTCCGGGCCAATTGTTCCCACTGTGCTCCTCCCTGAGGTCACTGGCACTGACCTCGGGTCCACATGAGCAGCGAGGTGAGGGGACCCCAGCCCGCACTCGGACCGGGAGGGATGACGGCGCTGTACTTTTGTATGAATACAAAAATCATTTGCAACTCTCAGCAGTAAGTTAGCTCTTTAACGGGACTTTAGTTTTCACATGAATATTTGTGAACTGCTGCCAACTGCGCCTGGAAGTTCCCGACTCTGAGCTGCATGACGGTGGCCTGGTTACCCTCCCAGACACTCCAGGAGGGGCCGGTGCTGTCTGGAGCTCCCGTCCTCGGGTCCACCCGGCCTTGCGCATCTGCCTGGTGCCCCCACCCTCTGCTCCTCCACCGTAGCCCGCGGCCCCTACCCCTGTCTGAGCACTCGGCCCCACCTCACCCCCTCAGCCCTCTCCTCTGGGCTCAGCTAGAATCAGGGCTGGGGCCTAGGGCATCCTGGGTGGGGGGAGCATGAACCCTCCATCCCCATCTCCTTTCCCAGGATACCAGGCCCCCTTCTAGAGGCACCTGAGACACAGTAAAGAAAAACCCTGACGTCACAGCTTCTGCCAGGTGTTTAAAGGGAGGCCCAGCAGGCGAGAAGGAGCCTTTGGCTTGAAAATGAAGGCTCGGAACCAGCCATAGGGAGAGCTCTGAGTGACAAAGTAGCCGAGATTTGGGGTCTGTTCCCATGGAGATGCGCCCAAAGGCCCCCAGAGTCCTCGGAAACAGTGGGCGGGGCCGGGGGTTTAGGGGAGAGTCCAGGTGCCCCAGCGGTGAGGGAGGCGCCCTGTCATAGACTGCGTCCGGGTTTCTCTGCTGTGCATCCGTCCTGATGAGAGGCCAGCTGTGTCCCAGGTCGGGGGTCATGTCTGTGGGCAGGGGCTGTGCCCATAACGAAGGGCCATTCTAGAAGTTTCCTTGGACAGGCCCAAAGTGGAAGCCACTAGCTGGTGAGCTGTTGTGACGGGCGGTCCGCCCTGGACAAGGCTGTCCTCGAGGGGACAGGCGGCCGAGGCACCTGCAGCACCAGGCCAGCCGCGCGGCCCCTGTGCCCCACATGAGCTGGGTGCTGGGACTCGCACGCTGGTCATGGGCTTGAGGCCCTGGCACTGCCCAGCGACTCCTGCCCCTCCTGCTTCTGTCCCCTGGACTCCCACCTCCCCGCCCCCAGCTGGTGGGCTCAGGGGGAGTGGAGCGCCGGGAGGGGACTTTCCCATGGGGGCTGGGGGCAAGGTGACAAGGTCCAGGCCCTGGTCAGCCTCGGGAGCCCAGGCAGCAGAGTGAGGGTGGGCAGGAGGGGTGGGACCCCGAGATCAGCTCGCTGGCTACTCCAACCCGTCCCCACCCCAGGAAGGAACGTGGCTGGGTCAAGGTGGGGTGGGCAGGCCCCCTCCTAGTCAGCTGCCGAGGAAGCCTCAGGTGCAGAGCTTTCCGGAAGCAGGGAGGCCTAGGGAGGGCTTGTAGGCTGACTGGCTGAGAACCTCGCAGCTCCCTGCTGACTCACAACAGGAGAGACACAGAGGAAGTGCATTGGGAGGAGCTGGAGGAGGGAGGAGGGGGAAGGGGAGTAGAGGGAGGAGGGACCGGCCGGGTGGGGAAGGTCTCGAGGCACCTAGACCG
>NW_021703781.1:81477381-81596535 GCF_005190385.1 Monodon monoceros
AAACGTTGATTCGACGCTCTTCCGATCTGTCGGGGGAGGGGGAGGGGAGGAGGGGGAGGGGAAGGAGGGACCTGTGGGGCGGGAGGGGGTTGGTGGGAAGGCCAAGGCTAGGCGTCCAGGGCCTCCCCAGCAGGCCCTCCATGGCATGGCGGCTCCCGAGGGCCCTGGGTGCTGAAGGTCACAGCTAGGCGTCGGGGGGCAGGGTCCCGAGGGTCTGCCAGCTGGGCCACAGGACCTAGGGCCTGAGGACCCAGGAGGTGGGCCTCTGCCTCTGCAGGCCCAGGAGGGCCAGAGGAGCAGTGCCCCGGGGCGGGGGCCCCTAGAGTGATCCATGTGGCCCAGGGGTCTGCCCCAACACGGGGTCGTGGGGAGGAGGCCCGCCTGGTGGGGCTGGAGGGCCTTGGGCTGCGGCGGGTGGGCCGGGCACAGCTGGGGGAGGGTGCTTAGAGAGACCGTGGCGTGGGGGGCGCGTGTGTGCGTAGGTAGCCGAGGTCTGGGCGCCTCCTGGGACCCTCCTGGCTGGTCCCAGTCGCCCCCCGTCCCCCCACCGACCAGTAGGCTTCCGGTTCTCGCACAGACCGCAGCCACAGCCACCCCTGACCAGAAGACTTGCATTCCTCCTCCCAGCGCCCCAGGGCCTGGCTGAGGCCAGACGAGGCGGCCGGAAAAGCCGGTTCCGTGGGGCTGCCTGACCCCAGAGGCCTGTGCTGACAGGTGGATCCTGGGGGCCAGGAATGCGGAGGTGGGGAGGCCCAGGCCGTCGTGAGCTGGGAGGCTGGGCTGGGCTGGGCTGAGCCCAGGGGGCTGAGGACGTCTCCCCCACTCTTGGTGCCTCCCCACCAATTCCCAGGGACCGAGGGTGACGACATCTACGCTGGGCCCCCCGGCCGCTGGCAGGACGGGTTCTGAGAGACTCCCTGACCCTGGAGCGGGGGAGGGCGGTTCAGGGGTTGTGCGGCGGGGAGGCTGGGAGCCCAGGAGCCCAGCAGTGGTCTCCCCTGTGTCTGGGAGAGGCTAGTGGCTGCTCCGGCAGAGCAGGAAACAAACGGCCTGTCAGATTTGTAGTCCCATCCGGCATACGCGCTGGCTCAGCGCTGGGAGAAGGGAAACCCCGCCAAGGCCAGGGTCGCAGCTACCTCCGCACAGGAGGGCACTCAGCGCAGCGTCCAGTGCCCTGCTCAGCCGCCCCACTGCCCCCTCTGGGGCGCCCCACCCCAAGGCCCCCAGGCCCGCCCCAGCCCTGGCCCAGCTGGGAAGGCCCTGAGCCGCCTGAGCTCAAACCTCCTGGGAACTTAGGGCTTTGTCTTACACTTTCTGTTTTTTAAATAAATTATAATTTTTAACGAAATAAGGTAGTGTAAAAGCTGCTCATTATAGAAAGAGTGAAAATACAAAAAGTCATCTCCATCCGGGAGAGTTGGAGAAAGGAGCGTGGGGATGGAGGGAGGGTGGGAGGCCGTGGGCTGGCTGTCGTCCAGGAGCCCAGCCTCCTTGAGCTCAGCACAGCATGGGAGAGCCTCTCGAGCAGTGCGCCCAGCACTGCGGTGAAGACCCGGCTCCACGCGGGCTGGGTCAGCTGCTGAAAGGCCCAAGTCCTGGAAGCCCCAGACACGGGGCCCACCTGGGCCACGGTGAGGATAGGCGGGGACAAGCGGGGACAGGAGAGGAGGGGTCAGCTGGGACTGGGTGGCAGTGGCGTGGGTGTGGATGCTGGGCTGCAGCCCCAGGGGGGCACGGCCTGCACGGTGGGATGTCCCCCACGCCAGCCTGTGTGTGATGCGTGGACCAGGGTGACGTGGACCGTCACCTCACAATATGGATCCCCTCTTTAAGTGTGGCTGTGATTCAGTCTATGAAGTAATCACATCATCTTTCTAAATAAGAGCCTTCTTTATGGTGCCGCCATGAAATATTCAGTTCTGAGTTGTGCTGACCCAGCCGACACGCCGGATGCGGGTGAGCGAGCCACAGGATGGCCCTTCCCAGGTGCCAGGAGGATGCTGCGGCTGGGACAGGAGTGCTCAGGGAGTTGGGTAGGCAAGTCCCACCCTGGCACCGGGACCCTCCCCGTAGGCCGCGCCCTCCGCTCGGGAGCTCCTGGGTCCACATCACTGGGCAGGCTGTGACCTTGAGCAGGAGATGGCCAGGAAGGGGGTGGGTCTTGGATTTCCAGGGGATGCCTTTGGTGAAGGGAAAGTGAGGGCCAGGATGGGTCGCCCCGGGAGCCACTGAAAGGGCCCCTGTGCCCACGTCACCCTGGACCTGGAGTCCCTCCCTGCCCCTCTCCCCTGCCCAAGCCCCCTTCCTCCGCACCTCCTCTGGCCCCTCCCCAGACAATGGCTGGGAGGCAGAGTGGGCCCTCATGCATGTGCTCTCGGCCGTCCCCCAACCAGAACCAGGTGTGGGACCCTCCCTGCCTCCGCCCTTACCAGGCCAAAGGGCTCCCCCTGTCCCGGCCCCTCCTGGGCCTGTTCCTTCCCGTCTGTGCCCTCCAGTTCTGCGACTCGGATTTCTCTCTTTCCACAGCTGTGGAAGCCACCAGACGGCATGTTACCAGACGTGTGTGAGTGTGAGCACGTGTGTGCACGTGTATGTTCGAGTGTACGGCATGTGTGTGGCATACGTGTGGGCATGCATGTGTGCACGTGGGCATTAAGACTGCAGGTGAGTCTGTGGAGAGACCCCCGGGTCCTGGGAGGCCCTGGGTTTCGGAGACAAAGAACTGAGTCTGGGGGCCAGGAGGTCCAAGAGGCTCAGGCAGGGCTGGTCCTAGCAGACGAGGGGACCCCGGGCAAACACCATCCCCTGGGAGTGAGCTGCAGGCTCAGGTGATGGCCCCCCTCGCCTGCCTGCCAGCCCCGCCCAACAGGGCAGGCAGAGTGGCTCGTGGTGCCTCAGAAGGAACGTTCTCGCGGGAGAGTGTCTGGAGGGAAGCTCCCCGTGCCCGGCCGAGGGCTGGACGCACATGCGACTCCAGGCTATTTGTGGGGTGGCGGGAAGGAGGGAGCGAGGCAGCCCCTCCTGGCGCTTGTGTTGGGGGGACGTTGTTGGGATGCTCAGCTGGACAGGAGGAGTTCTGGGAGAGGAGGGGAGGGAGGAGGGCCCACCTTGGGAGAATGGGGGGCCGACCTCGCCCCGGGTGTGCTTGGGGTGAAGGGACCCCATGGACTGCGGGGTCAAGGCCTGGGGGGCATGGTGAGCTGCAGCCATTGACGGAAAACCGTGAGCCCCATGTGGGGGGCAGCGGGGAGGAGGCTGCAGGCCCCCAGACCCTCCTGGCACAGACACGTGCTGTACCTGGCGGGAGAGGGGGAGGGGAGGGGTGCTCAGAGTGGCCACCAGAGCCTCCTGGTCACCCATCAGAGCACAGCCAAAAGTGCCAACTGGCCTCCAGTCCCGGAGGGAGGCTCCCAGGATTGGCCAGCCCAGCCTGGGGCCCTGTGCTGTCAGCTGGGCACCCAGCAGGCTGGCCCTGCAGTCTCTCTGGGGGGTCCGCACCGCCATGGAGGGGCATGGGGGCCCTCTTCTGGCCGCACTGCAGAAGACATGGCCGCCGCCAAGCACGTAGCCCTCTCAGGCACCCAGGCCGCCCCAGGCCGGCCCGCGTCCCTCACCTTCCCCAGCGGGCCCTCTACTAGCTCCCTGGCCTCATTGGGCCTGGCTTTCAGGACAGAGGGCTGACCCTCCATCCGTAGGGAGCTGGCTCCAGCCCTGTGGGGCCTCAGCGTTTCCAGCACCCCTAGGACTGGGCCCCCAGAGCTCACGGCCCACCTGGGGCTCAGGGCCAGAGGGATCCTGGGGAGGAGGGGAAGGCTGGAGTGCCGGGCTCCGCTTGGACACTTCAGGCAGCCGAACCTGGGCCAGGTAAGGACCAACGGCCTCCTGTCTCCGTTTCCCCCTTCAGAGCCCCAGGTGTGCGGAACTCCAGACGTGTGAAGCCCCTGCAAACCGCACAGCCATGTGAGTCCCTGCTGTGTCACTGGGCCCCTTTGGGGACAATTCAAGCCAGACCGGCCTCCAGCCCCGCCGGGGACTTCCAGGGCATGGTCTCAGGCTGGGCGGCGGGGGCGGGGCGGGGGGGGGGCGTGCCCGGAACGCGACTCGTGCCCCCTGGCGGTGTGCCTTTAAGTCCGCAGTGAAGCATCATCACGGGACGGCGGTGCCACCTGCCGACGCTTCTCAGCATCCTGGCCGGAGTGGCCGCAGCTGCTGCGGTGGGTGCGGTCGGTCGGGGAGGGGCGAGGGGCCCAGGCAGGGCTTACAAAGCCGGCAGATGCAGACACAGTTACTCCCGCCTAAAGGAAGGGTTTAAAAACTGAATAGCGTCCACTTACCTAACAAACATTTGCTAAATCAAGGCAAGGGAGGAAGCGCACAATAGGTTGATCTCAAGGGAAAGGTCTTTTCTTCTGGGTCTGAGCATGCAGAGTTGAAGTAGAAGCCCTTCAGGTGGAGGAGGCTCGGGCAAGGATCAGGGCGGGCCGGCAGAAGACTGGGGGCCAGGACAGCAGGCGGGGGGCTCAGCCCCGCTGCTCTTCAAACCTAGACTTCCACTCTTTTATAGATGGATTTTGGGGGTTTTTTGGCCTTACCGTGGCTGTCAGAATCTTAGTTCCCCGACCAGGGATCGAACCCGGGCCCTCGGTATTAAGAGCACGGGAGTCCTAACCACTGGACCACAGGGGAATTCCCAATAGGCTTTCCACTCTTTTGAAGTCCATACTCCACGTCTATTTATAAGTCTAAAAACTGTCACAGGGTCTTTGAATAACTGTTCCCACTTACAAACTTCCAACATTTTAAACTGCATTTATTGGTTTAATATATTTTGTTCCTTAAGTAGTTCGTCGTGTGGATTAACAAACACAACTTTGGTAACTGATGTATGACGTCTAGAAACCTAATACATTTGTTAAAAAATAATTTTCAGTAAAAGGTAAGATTGTGACTCACAGATATAAAAATGAGCTCACGTGAAAGATGTTATTTACTTATTAATCAAGGGAGAACCAGGCAGATGTTCTAAGCAACTCCAGAGACAAGCTGCAGGACAGACGTACTGAAAGGTCACTGATGTTGAAACCAACAGAGGAAAACCTGGTTTCTGCGCGGGGGTCGGGGAGGGGAGATGGAATTTCGCATCTACCCCCTTGGTGGAGCTGAGATGACTGAAAGTCAGATCAGACGCCCTCTACACAATGCAGAATTTTCCACTGAAACAATTTTTCGGTCTAAATTACAAGTGTGAACACTGAACTTTAGCCTCACTTAGTATTCTTGCAGCATCGTCAGCATCTATCTGGGAGGATTTGTCTGTTATGCACTTTGCAGACGCGAGGAAGCTGGCGTTTGGCCCACGTTCTCTGACACGTCACAGAAAAGACCAAATGTGCACCAGTACATTTGCAATACTCACAGTAACCTCGGATAGACTGTGACTTCCTGCCCGTTTCTGCACTGAATCCCAGCTGATCCTGGGCAGGACGGGTGTCTCCCACTGGAATGGTCCTTGGGCCAGGTAGGCCAAGCCCTTGGTCCCCAAACACCCTGACCACGAGTGGTGGGATGTCGAGGGCCTGTTGGGGAGGAGTGGGGCCCGCAGGGCTGGACAGAGGGGTGCAGGTCGGAATTGACCGAGACCTGGGGGTTTGGTTAGAGGCGGTTCTTTCAATGCAGGGGCAGGGGCTTGATCAGGGCTGGGGAAGGATCTGGGTGCCTCAGTGTGGCGGACAGGACAAGGTGAGGGCTCGGAGGTGAGAGATTCGCAGGAGCTGAGGCACTGATGGTCTCTGGAAGTCCCTGTCACCAGCAACCGAGCTTCCTGCCGGGCAGAGGCTCCGGGAGACGTGCCGTCCTGCTGATGAAGACGATGGCCCCAAAGGCGTGTCTGGGATGGTGAGGGCTGCCGGTGCCCAGGGTCCAGGCTGCACCTCCAGAGAGTCTGGGGCAGGTCCCGCAGGGCTCGGGTAGAACTGGGGGACAGGCCTGCCTGAGGGCCCCTCGTCTCTCCATCCCTGTGCAGAGCTTACTCTCTTGTGGAAGGGTGTCTTGGGCCTGCCCCAGCGCTGACACATGCAGACAGGCAGGCTTGGATGAGACCCGGCCCCTGAGTACAAGCTCACCGAGGGGCAGAACACTGGCTGGGCTCCCACCCCAGCCTCCCTGCTCCCGGGTGTCCAGCAGGAGGCCTTGATGTGGACAGAATCAACCGCCGGGCCGAAGGTAGTCATTTTCAACCCTGGGCTGGAGCCCAGTGAGCCGCCGATGACAGGGTCTTCGGGGTGAGTCACATTCAGACGTCAAGTGTGACCTAAAAATATGACTCCTGCAATTACGGCACCACAGCAGGGGGAGGGAGGCCTTCCAGACGAGGACACGAGCCCAGTCCCGGGGGGCCCTGGTGGCCCATCTATTATTAGAAGAGCTAAAACCTCCTCGAACCCACACAGTACAAAGACCGGCTCCGTTCACCCCGAGCGTGGCGGCCACCTTGACCTCAGTCCAGGGGCCGCCCACTGCCCACCGGACAGAGTCAGCGCGGTGGGTCCAGTCCTGCCCATTTCCCGGGAACTGCGCCCCAATGTTGGCTGGCGCTGGGGCACGGGTGGGGAAAGAGCAGCGGCCAGGGCATGTTCCCGAGGGAGCAGCTGACGGTGTCCCTGCTGAGAGAACCCCTGGGGAAGGCCCAGCCGGCCCCAACCCTCCTGTGACAGTGACAGCGAGTCCCCAGCAGGGCTGGTGGCACCCTGCGACAGCTGGAGAAGGCGGCCTGGGTGGGGTAGCCAGACCCTGCCCCCAGGCTGCTGCAGGGGGTCAGGGGTGCAGCCCGAGAGGAGGGGCCCGGTCCTGCCCACCCGCTGCAGCGCTCGCCACCGCCGGCAGAGGGCGCCCCGCACACCTCACTCCGTGCCCCACTGCGACCCCATGAGCTCCATCGTGACCACCCCCTCCTCACAATGCTCACAGCTCGATCTTTGCTCCAAACACTCTGGCTACAATGCCGCAGGGGCTGCTGCAGGACACGTGGCAGCTTAAAGAGGAAAATGAGTGTCCGACCCAGAGGGTCTCTCCTCCCAGACGCTCTCCTAAGAGGGCAGCTTTCCTGCTTGTCTCCCCACGTCACTCAAGCTGCACCCTGTTTCACTCGCCCCGTCGCTGAGCGCTTAGGTCCCTGCCAGCTCTCTCCACGAGGACGAGGACGCTGCGGTGACAGCGTGCCGGCGGTGTGGGAGCCGCCATTGTCTTCGTCTCTGCCATCGCCATGCCGCTCCCTGCCTGCCCCCCCCCACCCCCGCCGTCGAGTCTGGACCCACAGCTGCGGGTCTGAGGGCTGCAGTCCGTGTCAGACAGCGCGGGGCTTGTCCTCCCTGACCTCACGTGACTGGGCTCCCAGCTCTGACCTCAGAGGGCTTGACCACAGGGCGGGCAGCACAGGAGGGGCCGTGGGGATGGTCACCCTGTTACCTCTGCCCCCCGTAGTGCTCCCCAAGCAACTGTGACCCCAGACAGGCCCCTCCTGTAAAGCCACGGGGGCTCCAAGTGTCTCCCAGGCTGACCGTCTGCTGTTCGTGACCAGCATGAAGGCCAGAAGGACGGGGATTAGGGGCTGGGGCGCCCAGGGCGAGCGGGGCGCTGCATCTCACCCCGCGGTTCTGCTCCCTGGAGCTGCAGCCACACACGGACTTACTGTCCACATGACAACCTGGGGCTGACCACAAACGTGTGGTGACCACGGGCGGTGCTGGGCCTGGTCTTCCCGTGTGTGTGTGTGTGTGTGTGTGTGTGTGTGTGTGTGTGTGCATGTGAGTGTGTATTTGCATATGTGTGTGCGTGTGCACAAGCCACATTCTGTTCTTGGGCAGGACTCTCCGTTCCAAGAAGGAGGGTGTATGAGTTTCTGTGGCTGCTATAACAAAAGGCCAGAGTTCAGTGGCTTAGAAGATGCAAACTTATGGTCTTACAGTCTTGGGGTCAGAGTCTGACGTGGGTATCCCTGGGCTAAATCCAGGTGAGGGCCGGGCTGCTCCCCTCCAGAGGCTCCGGGGAGAATCCATTTCCCCTCCTTTTCCAGCTCCTAGAGGTGCCTGCAGCCCTCAGCTCGTGGCCCCTCCTCTACCTCAGGCCGCCAGTTGCCTTCTCTGATCCTCTGGCCCTCCTGCCTCCCTCCTCCCCTGTGAGGACCCTTGAGATTACGCTGGGCCCACCTGGATGGTGCAGGACGATCTCCCCATCTTGAAATCAGCCAACTGTCAACCTTCATTCCAGCTACAGCCTTGACGCCCTTCTGCCATGTGAGCAACAGAGACCCAGGCCCCGGGTCCCTTATTTTCCCACCACGCGTGGTCTCTTCTCCGGGCCCCAGGCCCTGTGCCTGGAGTCGAGGCTTGGAGTGGACAACCTGTGCTGCACTCAGGCCATCATTGGGGTGACCAGCACCACCGGGGTGCCTGGCCATGGGGGGACCAGTCGCTGGGAGCACAGGCTTGGGGCTAAACCTGCTTGTCAGGTGAGCTGGGTCTTCCAGGGGCTGCAGCCTAACCCTAACTCCACTCAGCTGCCTCTGCTGCCTCTCCTTCCAAGGCATCAGCATGGGCTGCCCACCCTGGAGTTCCGGCACCCTCGGGGCCCCCTCCCCTTCCAGGCCCCCTCCCCTCCCAGGTCCCCTCCACTCCCCAGGCCCCTCCTCCTCCCAGGGCCCTCCTCCTCCCAGGTCCCCTCCACTCCCCAGACCCCCTCCTCCTCCCAGACCCCCTCCTCCTCCCAGGTCCCCTCCCCTCCCAGGGCCCCTACACCCCCTCCACCACACAGGGGCAGGGCGTTTCCTGGGGAGGGAGGGCTGCACAGCACGGAGAGGGCAAGGCGCCACATCACAGAGGCCTCAGCTCAGTGGTTTGGGCCCCAGTGTATGTCTGGCGCCAGTTCAAAGGCTTCAGCAGATACCTCTTTAGCGATAGTGAGGGACTCCTCTTTGCTCTGCGGGTCAGGAAAGCCATCAGGATTCAGGGTCGCCCAAAAGTGGAGCTGCCCCAGGACACTGCCGCAGCCACCCAGCGGCCTGGGAGGAGGAGGGGCGGGCCATGAGGCAGGGTGACAGCAGCCAGGGTGGGCCTGCAGCAGGGCCCAAGTTGGGGGCGGGGTCTCTCCGGGCCTGTTCCAGCCATGCTGGCGAGCAGAGAAGTGGACAGGGCGAGCACAGCGATTCCCGGGGCGCGCTGAGCCCCCGACCTGGGGCAGCTGCAGGCAGGTGGGCATCAGGCGACTGTCACACAGGTAACCTGTCTGGGCACCTGTCCAGCCTGCATGCAGGTCTGTTCGGTCCTGGAGGGCTGGGCCTGCCCACACCCTTGGAACCTGGGGGCCACCGAGGACTGGACTCTGGGCCTCACTCACCGGCACCAGCCAAGCCCCTGCCCTTCCCCTCCCGCTCCAAGAACACGTGTCTCCTATGCCCCCCACCCCAGCGCTCCCCAGCTCAGTCCTCACCTCCTCCCTGGAGCCCTCTCCCATCCTTTCCCCTGCAAGGCCCCCCAGGCCTCTCTCTCCCCACGGCCCCAATGCCCCGCCCCTCCCAGGGTGTGAACTGCTCTGCTCCGGGTCCCCTGCACCAGCCTGGATGCTCATGTGCGTGTGCTCGAGACACTAGGCTGATGAATGAATAGATGGGGGGCCTGGGCATTGCCCACCTGAGTGGGACCTGGCTGGCTGGCTCCCGGGCCCTGCCCTGGCATTGCATATGGGTCCCTGGGACTCAGGGAGGACGAAGCTCTGGGGGCACTGGGTCGGGGAGTGGGGTGCCGGCTGCCGGGCTGACGGTGCCAGGTCTCCAGGCTGGGGTGGGCCTTTCGCTTCAGACCTCTTAGAGTTGCTGTCTCCCGCTGTGGAAGGGAACCTCGTGGGGGGTCCCGGGAGCGGAGGCTTGGGGTCCACCCAGGAGCGTCGGCCGCGGTGACGTGAGTCTGCTCCTTCCAGATCTGGAATGCAAGCTGTCATCCTCACGGCGTTGCTGGGTTCCCCTGGGACGGGGTCTGCAGCTGGGGGCGGCGCCGGTGAGCACCCCGCTGGAGCAGCCTGCCCTGCCACCAGCTCCTGCATGCCCTACCGAGCTCGCTGCCTTTGCGGGCGCCTCCTTCTTCCGAGGGTAAATCAGGTTACCCACAGCTTTTCCTCGAGGAATAAGGAGGCAGCCTTTGAAACCAGGACAGATGGCAGCCCTTCTCCAGGGGGAGCTGGCTCATTAATCGTTTCTAAATTAGTCAGAGGGATGGTGGGACTTCACGGGCTCTGGGAACCCACGGAGCCACCTTCCCAGCCCCAGCGGCGGGGCTGCAGCTTCTGCTCTGGCCCAGCCGCCTGGTCTCATGCTTCCTTCCTTCTCTTCCTCCCCTGCCCCTCCCCATTCTCTCCCCAGACCTGAGCAGCTTCTAGAAATGTCTGGGAGAGAAGAGCCTGCCTGCAGGGGGCTGTGGGAAAGGACAGTGGGCCAGGGGGCATCAGGCTGGTCCAGGGCTGGGCCCTGAGTGCCCCAGCTGGGACGCAGTGGGGACAGTGGCTCGGGGCTGCTCCAGGCCCCCTCTCGAAGGGGAGGGGTGGGAGGGGCAGGCACAGCTGCAGTGGACACAGGCCAGGCGGGGCAGAGGGGCCAGCCAGGACCAGGGCAGGGCCGGGAGGCTGGTGGGCCGACGGCCAGGCAGGGCCAGGGCTGGCAGGGCACCTCAGAGCTGACATAGGCGCTCAGGTGCCCAGCGCATGTGGTGGAGGCTTGAGTCTGGGGGCGGCCGGGACTAGGCCCGAGACGTGGGCTGGGGGTCTGTTCGGGCTCCAGCTGCAGGGGCAGAGCTCCCGGCACTGTGATGGTGAGTCTGGGGCCTCTGATCCTGTCTCCTCAGACGTTGTTGCTGATGGTGGCCACTCCCTCAGCTCCTCTCGGCTGTGCCAGCATCGGGGAACCTCCACCGGCCTGCCAGACACAGAGCCCAGGATGCCTGCACCCTGGGGCCTGGGGTCCAGGCCCAGCTCGCCATTCAGGGACTTGGGGAGGACTTGCCTCTCTGGCTGCTGTTTCCTATAAACCAGGCCGTGGACCCCTTCAGCCTGTGCACCAAGGGGCTGGTGAGAGCCAGTGCAAAGACCCAGGCCGACTCTGCTCAGGGGCTCCCTTCCCTGTGCCCCCGACAGAGACCCCTCCCCACTCCCCCGACTTGTGTCCTCGGGCTCTCTCTCCTCTGCTGGACTCTACGATCCCTGAGGGTATGGTCCTCCTCGGCCCCCAGTACAGCCGGGACAGAAAATGAGCTCTCACCCTGTCTGCAAACCTGACTGACACAGAGGAGAGGAAGCTGTCCTGACAGAGGGTCACCAGCCCACCTCTGTCCCCAGGAGGGAGGCAGGGCCCCCTCTGCTGAGCTTCCCACCCCACTGACCTCCTCACCATTCAGTCTCCCTGCATCTCTGGGGCCCATATCACAGATAGGTAAGTGGGGCTGAGGGCGGAGTCACTCACGGAGGCCACCCAGCCTCAGACAGCGTCTCGGGGGTCAAACCAGGCAGTCTGGGGCCTTGACCCCGAGGCTGCCTGAACCCACACCCCACCCCCGTCTGGGGCCAGCAGCCAGAGCGCCCCTACGCTCCCATCACAGGCCCCGCAGGCTTGTGGGATGGAGGCCAGCCCAGCAGACACCCTCGCTGGATGCCCACCTGGCCCCCAGGGCCAGCACCCGGAGAGGACAGGCCTGGCAGCCCCCGGCTGGACGAGGGGAGCCTGCGGTGGAGGCCGCCCGGCCCCGCCCACACTCCCTGGAAGGCCGCCCGGTCCCGCCCACACTCCCTGGAAGGGCCGCCCGGCCCCGCCCACACTCCCTGGAAGGGCTGCCGGGCCGCGCCCACACTCACTGGGCCAGAGCCGCATGTTTTCCGGCTTCGATGAAAACCAGCTTATTCTGTCCAAGCCTGGACCCGGCCCAGGCTTCCAGAAGGGGCCGAGCCAGCCCGAGTCTCACACTTGGCTCGGGGAAGGCCCGTTCTCTCCAGCATCCCTGAGCCTCCGCGCCGCCTGCCTGCCTGCCCGCAGGTGTGCGGGCCCGGCTGGCCCAGCAGATGAGGCTCTTAGTGAAAGCTGACCCCAGGGCAGGTGTGGGTCTGGGCTGGGATGAAGGGAAACTGAGGCCCCAGGGGTGGTCACCTCCCCTGGTGGTCAGGCTGGCCCCTGAGTCTCAGATCTGTGCGCCTCACTGCTTCAGAGAAGCCTGTGGCGGGTCCTGGGGCCTGGGGTTCATGGGGCTGCCTCCCCCAGAGAGCAGGGGGGCTGGGATGGGACAGGGAGTGGTTTGTGGTGGGCGAGGGTGCCCCTCCTCCAGGGCACCAGGCCTCGTGGAGGCCGCTCGTTCTTCTCTGGGAGCAGTGCTCAGTGCTGGCCGGAGGCTGGGAAAGGCAGTGCCAGGCCTGGCTCCCAGCAAGCGCAGCTGGTTTTCTTCTCTGGCTGGAGTCCATGGCGTCGCCTGCCATGACTAGGAAGCCTCCAGGACGCCCTGCAGGCCGAGCAACCACACCCAAGCCAGGCGGGAGGAGGAAGCCGAGACGCAGGCTGGGGACTCAGCTGCTCGCGGGCTGGAGCTCGGGCTCCGTACTGACCTTTCAGAGCCTCAGCCCTTCACCTGCGAGGTGGCGCCCACAGCCTGGTGCCTCCAGATCAATCACGGGATGGTGGGGGCAGCGGCCTGGCCTGGGGCCCACCGGCCAGGTCAGAGGTGGTAGGGCCCTCGTGGCTCCCTGGCTGCCGGCTCCCGCCGGGCCCGGAGTGGCCACTTTCTGTTTCATGAGCCGGGAGCCGGACTAGAACCCTCGCTGGCCCCGCCTGGGCCTCGTCTCCAAGTCCCTCTTGGAGTCACACAAAGATCTAGCCAAGAGCTCCAGGACCCAGCGCTAAAGGGCTAGGGGACCCCGCGTGTAGCCCCACACGGCGTGAAACGTGTGAAGGAGGTCAAAGGCCCGCTCTTTCCCGGACAGACTACGTGGATGCATTTTGGAAATGACAAATATCAAATTCTTCCAGAAACGGTCGCCGGAGGTCCGCCCCGCCGGTGCCCAAGGCGTGCCGATGCGCAACCCCGAGCGCCCGCCTGAACCGCAGGGGGAAGCCGTGGCTGTGAGCTGAAGGACAGGCCGCACCAGGCTCCTCTCTGGGAAGCCCCTGCTGCTCCAGGCCCACGGGCTCCGGGGGCTCAGCCCCCCTCCAGGGCAGGATCTGCCCCAGGGCGGTGAGACAGCCTGTCCTAGCTTCCCCCAGTGCCAGGCTCACCCCACCCCGAGCCAGGCCTGGCTACCTGCCCACTCCATAACGGGGAAAGCTGAGGGGATCCGGGCCGCTTGGAGTGGGTTCCCCAGGAAAGAGGGTCCCTCTCGCGGGAGGGAGGGAAGGCGGCTGGGCATGCAGGAGCAACGCTCGACTCCTGACGGACCCGCCACTCTCGGGTCAAGGCCACGTGTCACCCCACACCAGGTGGTCCTGGAGATAGACCGCAGGCTCTGCTGTGTGCCCCATGTGTCTGGCTAGTCCCCGGTCCTCTGAGCACACCTGGACAGGTGGGGGCAGGGCCCGGGGCAGCGCCTGGTCTCATCTGATCAGACTCTCTTGCACTTGGGGACACAGTGGCCAGGAGGGGTCAGTCCTGCCTGAGGACGCAGGACTGCTGTGACAGCCCAGGGTGTGGGTGGAAAGAAAGACTGTCCCCATCTGGCCATCGCTGGCTGAGGTCGCGTGGAATCAGCCGCTGAGCTGGCTGCTCCTTGCAGGCAGGGACAGGGCAGGGCACATGGCAGGTGACACCCTGGGTGACAACTCGATGGGGAGGCCTGGAGATCCAGGCCCTGGGGCCATGTAGAGCACACGGTCACCAAGGCGCCCCAGCTCGTGGCCATTTGACTAAAGAAGGAACAATCTGGAAGAAAAAAGGCTGGCCCAGAGGGGAGGGTGTCTGCGGCTCAGGCCTCCTGTCTTTGGGCCCAGGGGATGCTCTGTGAAAGGGGGGCTTTTGATGATGGGGGGTCACCCGGCCAGGCCGCGCACCCACACCACCAGCGCACCCCGAGAGCACCTGGCCCGAGCTGACCTGTGCTCTGGCCATTCCTGCCGGCCTGGGGGGCCGGGGTTGGAGAGGCATGTTGGCACCTGTGGGGAGAGACTCTGGCCCTGCCCCCTCCCCACATCCCAGCCCTCCCCTCGGCCGCCCTCATCCCAGTGCCCCAGATCCTGCTTCTGGAAATACACCTGCAATTAAATCAAAAGGCCCAAGCGCTGCCTGGAGAGCCAAGCGGTGGTTACACAACCCTCATCCCCGTGGCTCCCAGCGGCCCAGAAGACACACGTGCCGCCCAGGCCGTGCTCTGGTCCTGGTCGCAGCCTCCCAGATGGGGCGAGCTTGGGCTCCAGGAAGTGTGGGTCCAACCCAGGCGCCCTCCCGGCTGGAAGGCAGGAGGAGGGCAGGGAGCTGGTGTGGCTCCAGGGCCTGGTTGCCCTCTGCCCTCTGCCCTCTGCTTGCAGGTCCCTCAGGGCTTTGTGTGGGAGGACACAGCCCCTTCCCCGGTCTGGCTAACAGACACAGTGTGTGCAGCACAAGGTGGCCCGACAAGCGGCTGCCCGTTTCCAGGCCACGTCTTGAGGGAGACAGTCGTGCTGAGCAGGGCAGCGCTGCCTGAGGGTGGGCCAGGCCGGGAGGGGCGGCCAGACTGTGGGCTGGATTCTCAGGGCTGGGAGAGGGGTGACAGCCCCCTGGGATGTGCCCGGAGAGGCTGGTGGCGGCTCAGGCACGGGGGCAGCCCCAGGGATCAGGGCCCCCGCTGGAACAAGGCTGAGAGCTGGCCAGCCTGCAGGGTCCCCAAGTCCGGACTCGCTGGCCACCGGCCACCAGGAGAGGCCGCAGCAGGAGTGGCGGCACCAGCCTGGGGCAGGGCTCTCTGGGCCGGTGGACCCGCTGCTGCCCCTGCCCCGGGCCCGCTCCTGCCTCCTGGGCAATGGTTGGGAGTGGCCGGGCCACGTCACAGCTGAGAGGCTCTGGCAGAGCTGGTGCTGGCCGCCTGCCCTGGGCAACAGGACACTTCCGGGGCAGGAGGTGTTTACGGCCCTTTGACCAAGAGGAGCCCAGCCAGGCCCTGTTGTGTGGCCCAGGCCCAGCACCGGGCCCTCCTCCCTGCCCCGCCCCCTCTGGCCCCTTTCTTTGCTAAGTGTCCACAAGATGAAAACTCAGTGGGTTCTCCTGGCATTGGCTTTCCCTTAAAAACAACGTGTGCTGCCTTTTCCAGTGATGGAGCTGACTTGTCAGTACAGCGGAACATCTGCAAAACCAGACGCCACTCATACATCCATAGACGAAGGGACCGTGGTGAGCACATTAGCCACGCCCTTCTAGCCTGTCCCCAGGACTCCTCTTGCCCATTCTGTGCCTGCCTTAGCGATAGACAGGGTCCCTGTCACAGTGATGCTCATGCCCTGGCAGGGAAACCAACGTGCAGACCTGCGAGAGACCAGGCACCAACAGGGATGAACCGGGTGTGCAGGGGCCGCCGTCCAGCCGGGCTGGCTACAGGGCGGGGGGCCCAGCTGAGGACGGTACATTTAAAAAGATCTGTTTGTATAAAGGAGGCAGCAGTGGGAATATCTGGGGAGAGTGTTCTGGGCAGAGGGCAAAGCAAGTGAAAAGGCCCTGGGGCAGGAGATGGTTCGTGGCAGGAGCAGAAAGGGCCAGTGAGTGAAGCCCTTGAGTTGGGCAAGCCTGGGGAGGCTGGGATCCCTGCGGGCCTCAGAGGCCCAGACAGGGGGCGGGTGTTTGGGGCAGGCAGGTTGGGGAGGTGGGGGGGGGGCAGGGATGTGCAGGGCCCCGGCATGGAGAGGGTGTCTGCAGCAGGGTGCAAACCTGACATTCTGTGGTTTAACTTTTAGCAGCCCTTCCTGCACCGGGTGGGGGGGGGGCGGGCGGGGGGCGGGGGGGGGCTGCCAAGTTTGTCTCCAGGGGAAACTGCTTATTTGTTTAGGAAGATATGTTAACGGACCTTTCGTTTCTAAAAGGAAAATTCCAGGGCTTAGTCTGGACCGGAATCAAAACAGAGTCAAAGTGTCCCCCCCAAGATGGAGGCACTCTGGAAGTAAAGCTATTAGGTGACGCCCCCCCCCCGCCCCCAAACCTTGGGCCTACAGCAGGGGAGGGAGAGGGAGAAGGCTGGACCACGAGGTAAGGGGTAAATCGGACCTAGTTTTCACTTAATTTCTCTGATGGCTGGAGAGGTTAAATACGTTCACTTTAGACATTTGAATTATTTTATGTAAATTGTTTTATCCTAGTCTTTCCCCATTTTCCATTGGGATATTTGTCTTTTTTATTAGTTTTGGAAATCTTCTTCTGTTACAAATATTTTCTCCTATTCACTTGGCATTTAATTTTTCAAAGATATTTGTATATATAAAAATGTTCAAATTGTATGCCCTCAAATTTATCCATATTTTCCTTTCATGACTCTTCTTTGGGTTAATACTTAGAAAGCTCTTACCAAATTTAAAATTGGTGCAGTACCTCCGTACGCCTTTTTAATTTATACCATGATTTTATTCTGTATTTGCTCCTCTAATCCATCTGGAATTTATGTGGATACTTGGCTAGGGATATAAGTTTATCTTTCTCTCCAGATAATTAACCAATTATCCTGTCAGTGTTTGTTGAATATTCACTATGTAACAGAGTTCTCCTGCTTGGTCTGGTACTTTGACTAAGACTTAATAAAGGGGGTGACTCAGAGACGTGGGCAGGGTTTAAGGCAACAGAGAGGGACTGAGCCTTGCCCAGGAGCGTGGAACTGGGGGGTCCTGGGCCTGAAGCTGCATAGAGAGTGTCACAGGGCCCCACAGGGCAGCTGTTTGCAGAGAGACCCTGCAGGGTCCTGCCCCTGGGGAAGAGACATAGCCAGTCCAGAGCAAACTGGCTGAGCCCGTCAGGAAAGAATTCCCTGGCCTCTCTCTCCTCCCCTCTGGTAGGTGGAGGAGTTCTCAAAGGCAGAGGGAAACCTCTGCAGTCCCACCCCTCAGGGGGGATCTCCTCAGCCCCTCCCCCGGGGCTGTCACCAGATTTCCACCTCTCCTCTCGAAGCCCTGGGGCCAAGGGGGCCCGACCTGCTGGGCAGGCAGGTAAGGAGCAGACCGGGTCTGACTCAAACTGCTGTCAGCCCCGCCCAGCTCCATCCTCCCCTGGACGGACCAGTCCAGCCCTCACTCCTCTGTCTAGAAGGTAATGTCTAGTGGAAGGGACGTCACCTGGATCTCACCGGTTCTTTCATGCACAGTGTTAAGCTTGTAACCAACCATTACCAAACATGGAAGAGGCAAGAAAACAGGACCCACAATTAGGAGGAAAAAGTAGACAATAAAAGTGGACCTGAAGATGGATGCTAGAGCTAGCAGACAAGGACTTTAAAAGAACTGTGATGAGTGTATTGCAGAAAACTGAGGAAAAGATGAATAAATAAGCAGATGAAAAACGGAAAATTTCACCAGAGAATTGAAGTCTTAAAATATGATTTAAATTATAAAAAAAATCAATGGACGTTTAATAACTACAATAGTCAATCAAGGGCTTTAATAGCAGAACACAGGATTGGTGAACAGGAGGGCAGGTCAATGGAAAATACCCAAACTGAAGCACAGAGAATGAAAACAGAGAAACATGGAACATGCTCAAAAGTCCTAATGTACTTAGAGTTCCTGAAAGAGGAGAGAGAATGAGGCAGAAGCAAAGTGCAAAGAGATAATGACCTAGAATTTTCCAGAGCTGATGAAAGACATCAACCCATGAATTCAAGAGGCCCTGCAAACCCCAGGCAGAAAAATAAGGAAATGATTAACTCCAGGAAAATATTAAGTTGTATAACAAAGGGAATACAATCAAATGACATTTCATGCCTCGAGTCTGAATGGCATTGAGCTAATCTAATAACACAGCCATCCATTTTGATTTAATAAAAAATTGTGATAAATTCCATAAAAGTGGGGGAAGAGAAGTTCATGGGTCTGTGTGGGGCAGAGGCAAAGGGAGAATTTACCTTCATCTTCCAAACCAGGGAGCTGATAGAGAACACCTAAAACTGAAAAATCAAGCCATGGTAGGTAAGTATGTTGTTTAGAAGTGGATTGGTAAATAGCTGGGGGGATCTCTAAAAAGAGCTGAAGGCAGTGACCCCTGGGGAGCAGGGAGAGGAGAGGGTTATGCATTATATAACCCCAGACAGGCTTGACGTTTAAGGTTGATAATGAATGTCCGTCAACAGAGGAATGGATAAAGATGATGTGCTACATACACACAGTGGAATACTACTCACCCATAAAAAGGAAGGAAATAATGCCATGTGCAGCAACATGGATGGACTAGAGCTGATCATACTAAGTGAAGTAAGTCAGGCAGAGAAAGACAGATATCATACGATGTCACTTATTTGTGGCCTCTAAAATATGACACGAATTAACTTATCTACGAAACAGAAACAGACCCACAGACGTAGAGAACAGACTTGTGGTTGCCAAGGGGGAGAAAGGGTGGGAGAGGGGTGGAATGGGAGGTTGGGATTAGCGGATGCAAACCAGTATATAGAGAATGGATAAACAACAAGCTCTTACTGTGTAGCACAGGGAGCTATATTCAATATCCTGTACTGAACTATATTCAATATTCAATTATGATAAACCATAATGGAAAAGAACATGAAAAATAATGTATGTATATATGTATAACTGAATCACTTTGCTGTACAGCAGAAATTAACACAACGTTGTAAATCAACTCTACTCTGATAAAATAAATTTTAAAAATTAAGGTTAATGAATATTAAGTATTATCAAATGCCTTTTGTGGTGTCTATTGATAATCAGATTATCATATTTCTAATTTAATCTATTGATATGATTAAATTATTAATACAATTCAGATTGTATAATTTTAACTCATCCTTGCCTACAATGGATAAAATTAATGCACTCAATGTATTGTTAATTTACGATAGTGACTGAACTTAATTTGCTAAGAATTTATTCGGAATTCTTCTATTTGTGTTCATAATTGACATTGTATCGTAAAGATTTTCTTGTAATGCTATCTTTGCTAAGTCTTAGTATCAAGGTTAAATTAGAGGTATAAAATTAATATTTCATTAATTATCAGTTGATAACATATATATGCACGTGTATATATGTATATGGCATTGAAACTATCTGGTCCTTAAAATTATAAAATGATTCACCCATAAAACTGCACTGGTCTGTGGCACCACTTATGTGAATAACTCTTTGGCAACCCCTTCAGTTTAGTCCGTGGTTATTCATCTATTAAAGTTTTCAAGTTTCCTAGTGAGACAATTTTGGAAAAGCATATTTTCCTAGAAAATGGTCCCTTTCTTCGAGGTGTAGAAACATGGTAATAGTGTTGTGCATGATTTCACTTATTGTTTTTACGCTACTGTGTTTTTTTTAAGAATTGTTTTGACATTTAATTCTGTTTTGCAATCAACTACAATTATTTAGGCTAATTCCAGGTGTAATTGATTTCAAAACTCACTACAGATCGCTCCAATTTCAGGACGTCCCCTGTGCCCTTCGTCTCCTTGGGCAGAAGGAAGGCACCTCCTCTGACAGTTCCATCGCACAGTCCCGCTCCTCTAGTTTGCTTTCATTCCTCTGAGATCTCGCTTCTGCTTTCTTTTGGTCCGGCAACGCTTTTCGTTCTACCTGATGTTCGGGCAGCTGCTCTCTTTTTACAAAACGTATCTTATTCCACTGAGACTTCTCATTTGTCCTCTTGTTTCCTCAGTACGTTTATTCTTGATTCTTAATGAAAGTACAAAGCAGACACTTTCAAATATACACTCTTCTCTATTAGAAAATATTTTGTAAAATGTGTTTTCCGTTTTCATCTTGGTTGCTATGTTCTCTGTCTCTCAGGATGGAGGATTTTTTTTACAGGGCCCAAGTGGGTGTATGCACATGGGTGCATGTGTATATATGTGTGCACACACGTGTGGGTTACACACGGGCATGCATGTGTGCACAAGCATGAACACATGTGTGTATGTGAACATGAATGCACATGTGTATGTGTGGGTATGCATGTCCGTTTGCCCATGTATTTGTGTATGTTTGCATATGTGAGTGTGAGTGTGTGTGTGTGTGTGTGTACAGCCTCAGTGTGTTTCTTGTCTGTCACCCTGGAGAGGCCAGAGGCCCCATGCCCTGGTGAAGGTAGACATCCGTGTGTGGAAGCTGGGGTGCGTGGTACCCCTGGCCGCCCTGCCATCTGCTGGCCCTTCACCCCACGTGGAGGCCACCAGCCATCGTCGCCCTTGAGAGCCCAATCCAGGTGACCCCTGGCAGCGGGCCTAAGCGCCATGGCCCCAGGGTCGGCTGCACCCATCACAGACCAGGGGCGGAGGGGAAGCGCCCCCAAGCCAGCTTCCAGTGGGCTCTGCCCTGGGAACTCCAGTCCCAGAGAGGACGCAGGCAGGTGGGTGCCTGGGCTGGGACCTCGGAGCCCAGCTGCTGCCTGTGTCCGGAGGGAGTGCGTGTCCCACAGTTGCTTTGTGCCGTCCAGGGTGTGTGAGAGCCCACTGCTATTGATAAGCCATTTACAGCCGTGGGAAGGGGAGAGGTGCTGGCCCCGTGGCGTTTTGGCGGAAGAGCATCCATCGGCAGCAACCTTCGCGTTTGTCAGCCGCCGGCCGGCCGCCCACGTGCTCCAGAAGCCTGGCCTGCCTGACGCGGTCACGGCCGTGGGGGTCCTCCCCGACTGGGAGGAACTGGGGGCTGCAGTTGGTTCCTCCCGTGACCCAGGCGCCTGGGAACCGGGGACCCTCCTGGACGCCCACCCTCATGCTGGCAGCCAAGCCCCCCGTCTCTAACAGGCGCCCCACCCCACTCTCACCCCGCCACCTCCCTCCCGATAACACCTGGTGCCGGGCCCTCTGCGGCCTTCGGGAGAATCCAAGCAGCAGGCTGCTCTGCCCCGCCAGCTGGGGGTCCACCCCCTGCCCCTCCCGCCCCCACCTGGGGCCCTCTCCTCCTGGCCCAGGGGTTCTCAGGCCTCACCGCCTCAGCCTGGCGCACAGCAGGGGCCTGTCGGTGGAGCTGTGGTGAGGGGGTCCTGTGTCCTGTCACCATCCTGCTAGTGTGGGCTGACCTGCTCCCTCCTAGATGACCTGGGAGACCCCTGCCCCTTCCAGAGCCTGAGGCCTCTGAGCGGTCAAGAGAAGCCCCTGAGCTCCGAAAGAAGTTGGAACCACCTGCTTCCTGGAAGCCTCTGGGTGGATCCACCCAGAGGATGTGGGAATCCCGTGGACACCCAGGATGCTGGAGGGCCGGGCAGGCCTGTCCAGGATGGCTGTGTGGCCAGGGGCCACGTCCATGTCCAGGGCGTGCTGGTTCACTAATGTGTGGGCCCTGGTCGCCCCAATCCACCTGCCTCTTGCTCAGAGGCAGCCTGGGACGGAGGTCCCTGACGACCAGCCGGTAATCCCTGCAAAGCCACCAGATGCCCCCATCACTGGGCACAGCGAGCTGTCCAGATGGCCTCGGCTATTTTTAGGTCTGGAGTGTGTGCCGGGGCGGAGGACGCCTCCCACTGGAGTGGCCGCCGGGGCCTGGGGACGTCCCTCCTTCCTTAGCAGGTGGAGACGCACCTGCTCAGGGCTCCCTTGGCCTCCGGGGTCCCAAGGGTGGGTCCGGGAGCCACAGATCCACAGCCGCAGAGCTGGGGACAAGCTGAAGCCAGGCAGGGAAGGGGCCCAGCCAAGGAGCCTGGACGCACAGCAGGGCCCCTTGCTGAATCCCCACATCAGCCCGAGGCCAAGCAGGAGAGGCTCCACCGGGCCGGCCCCAGGGGCGCTGAGTGACGGGGGTGCTGGGGGCCCTGGGCTTCTGCCCACCAGGAGGACCCGGGAAACTGAGTCCCACGTCACTGTGTCCATGTGGGAACGGCCTCCGGGGGCCACTCCGCACGTCCACCGCGTCCTGGGCCTGGGCAGGTGAGGCCGGAGGAAGGAGCAAGGGTGGGCCCAGCTCCAGGCCTCCCCCCGCCGCTGCCGAGTGTCCTGCCCCACGGAGCAAGGCCGGCCGCGTGGCTCTGAGCCTGGCAGGGCCACCTGGTCCCGGGTCTCTGAGCGATTTCTCGGGCTCCTCAGAGGCACGGAAGGAGAGTGTGCGTCACGTCACGGGCCTGGGAAACGTCCTCCTGGAGGCCCGCAGCGGGCAGGTGTGGTGCCAGAGACAGGCCCAGCCTCGGCTGTTGGAACGGCACCCGGCCACGGCCACAGACCCCTTGACCTGCTACCCGATGAAACAGAGCCAGGAGGGTCCCACCCACCCAGACTCCACCAGTCGCAGCCACAGGCCACAGCCGATCCAGGAAGGCCTCCGGGAGCCCCAGCCCAAGGCCCCCGCCTGTTGGCTGTGGGATCCCCCCACCCTGGGGCCTGGGCTGGGTCAGAGCCTGAGCCCAGCACTGCCTGACCCCAGTGCCTGTCCCTTGACCACCCCCCCCAGCCCTCCCCCAGGGGCCCAGGGCCTGGTGCCAGAGAGCGGAGTCAGAAACCAGAGCCGCCAAGCTGGTGAGTGCAGAGCCCTGGCCTCACAGCACGCCCGCATGCAGGCTAGGCGGGCCCCACCCCGGGGGCCGCAAGGAGAGAGGAGCACAGGGTGAGACGGAGGGCAGGGGGCCCCTCGGCCTCAACCAGCAGTTACTCCTCCAGCTAAAATCCAAGCAGGATGAGCTGCCGGGGAGAGCGGCCCCAGGGTCTCCTGAGCACAGAGCCTCACCCCGCAGACAGTCCCCATCCGTGCGACCCTGAGAAGCGAGAGCCCTGCCCCGGCACCTGCAGGGAGCTGGGTCCTGCCAGTGGGTCAGAGGCCTCCCCGGGCTGGGGAGGGGCAGTGGCGGAGCCTTGGGGTGGGCTGCGGCTGCAGTCACAGGCAGTTGCCCAGATCAGGATGAGGGCCCCGCCCTGAGCAAGCAGGGCCAGAGAACAGGAGAAGCTCTCCACGGAAACGCCTGCCCTGGGAGCGCTCGCGGGGAGCCCGAGGGCTGGGCCGGGCTGGAAGGAGTCCAGACCAGACCAGAGCCAAGACGAGCCCCCAGGGCCCCGGACAGCGATGGGAGGTGGTGCCCCTCCAAAGCTCCGAGCCCTGCCCGCCAAGCTACATTTTATCTACAATTCTTGTAGCTACATTAACCAATGAGAGTGGACACCCTTCCCGCTGTCTGGCAGCCGTGGAGCCCAGAGCGACCTTCCTGTCTCAAGTGTACATGGAACACTCAGGAAAAGCAACTGCACGCTACCACATGGAACATACCAACCAGTTTCCATGAAATGATACCACATAAACCATGTTTCCTGACCATAACACAATTAGTTAGAATGGGAAACAATATTTAAAAAATAATCTTAATGATTTAAGACAGTAAAAATAATCTTTTACAATCTCCATTTATTTGGAAAATAAAATACACACTTCCAAACGATGCCTAGGTGAAAGCATAAAGCATAATGGAAACTAGAGACACTTGGAACTGGATAACGGTGAGGATACTCTGTGTCGTGCATGTCGTGTGTGGGACCACCTGTATGCGGCATATTGCAAAGCGGGGCCAGGGAAAGCTGTGTAGCCTTAAAAGAAGAAAAGAAAAAAAAAGAGGCAAGTATGCAACTTAAATCAGAAAAAGAATAAGAGGCTAAAACTGATAAAAGGAGGAGGAAAAGGCACAGATATGAGCAGAAATCAATAAAATAGAAAATGAAAGGCACAGTGGGGAGAATCAGAGATGAAAGCTGGCTGATGACTGGACAGAGAAAAGCAAGAGAGAAAGAGAGAGGCAGACAGACAGACAGCCAAATTGACATTAGGAATGGAAAGGGGAAAGCATCTAACATACACAGAAGTTTTAAAAGATAAAAATATCGTGAACCACTCAATTTGAAATCTTATTCAAAATGAACAAATTCCCAGAAAATTATGACTTCAAAAAATTGATTCAAGAGGAATGAGAAGACAAAATATTTCTATGACGTTTAAGGACGTTTAACCATTAGTGGAAAATATCGCTACAAGAAAACTCACTGACGGGATTATACAGATGTGTTCTACCAAACTTCCAAGGAATGACTTTTCCAGTCTTACACAAACTTACACAAAAGGGTAGACAAAGGGGGAAATCTCCCGAAATTATTCTGAGGTCAGCATAACTTTTAAAACAAAACCGTACGAGAATAGTACAAGAAGCATATTTTAGTCCGGTCTCGCTGTTGAGTAAGGATGTAAAAATCTAAACAAATTATTAGCATTAGCACACTGCACCCTGTAAACTGTGTATTTTTAAAAAGTGATGATATATATATACACACACAAACACTTAGGTACGTATAAGAAAAACCAAGCGGCCCAACATAAAAATGGGCGAAGGGCATGAACAGCTGAGAAGAAGCAGAGAGGGGAATACAGTGACCCCGGACCACGCCGAGGAAGGGCCTTTCTCATCTCCCTACGGGAAACGCAAACTAGCAAAAGTCAGGAAGTCTGACCAGATCCAGTGCTGGAATGCTATGTTCCAAAAGGAACTCTTCCAGAGCATCGCTGGGAGCGTACCTTGGCACAGCCTGTTTGGGAAGCATCTCGGCATCTCCTGTAAAGTTGAATATTCATAAAGCTTTGAGCCGGCAAACTGACTTCTCGACACACGCTGCTCCCTGGACGCCGGGGCTGCCTCCCTCACCTCCCTCGGGCCTGTCTCCGCGCGGCCCCTTCTCAGCAAGGTTCCCTGGCACCTCCCGTCCACCACCGCCCCCCCAACCTGTGTCTTCGTTTTCTCCAAAGCCGCGTCACCGTCCAGAACACCAGGGCCTCCTGTGTATTTCCTTTGTCTGCCATCTCCTCCAGGATGGTGGCTCTGTGGGGTTGGGTGTGTCTGCCACCCTCTCTGCCACACTCTGAGCCCAGGGCAGTGCCCGGCACGTGCTGGACACACAGTACGTATTTGGTGAATAAAGGAACGAGTGAGGGGACGGGGCAGTGAAGCACGTAACGCAGGGCCTGGCCTGGCCTATTGGCCACCTACGGCAGGCACACCCAGAATATTTCGGGCCCAGGGAAAGGGTCAGTGGAGGCCACACCTCACACACCACATGTCCAAGCCTTAGGAGTTGTTCATCACTCTGCGGTGTGGGGACTTGCCAGCTCCCATGTCTACATCTCCTGCAAACAGCCAGGGGCCTGGGGTGCCACTCAGGCATAGGGCACCCCCTGGAGACAGACCCAGGGGAGGGACTCACACAGGCCCTGGAGGTGAGCTTGGGACTGTGGTGCAGGCGTGTGTTCTAGAGGTGGGACACGGCTCTGCGTGGACTCCTCATCCGTGGGCAGGGGTGAAGCGGGCACCTCTGGCACTGCGACGGGCACAGGGGTCCCATGGGATCTTGTTGAAATGCGGTCCTTATTTGGGGCGCTGGAGGGGCCTGAGGTGCTGCGTTTCTAACGAGCTCCCAGGTGATGACGTGGGGCCGGGAGCAGGGCTCCTGTCCTGATGCCTGGGGACAGTTCTCAGTACTGGACTCGACTGGCACAGACCGGCCCAGCCGGGATGGGAGGAGGTGCGTGGGGGTCCTCGTGCTCATGGGCGCCTAGCTGTGCCTCTCGGGAAGGACTCAGAGGGAAGCCAGCCGTCCAGGAGGCCAGGAAATGAAGTGCTCAGGAGAGAAGGAAGCTAAGGGGGAATGCGGGAGGTGGCCCTACGGTGTAAGGGAAACCTGCTGAGAGGGGGGCTCGGGGAGAGCAGGCCATGGGACAGAGAGGGGGGCTGCCCTGCCTCGCGCAGCGCCCAATCCCCCCCACCTGTCCTGGTGTCCCCGGGTCCCGGTGTCCCCATGTCCCGGCGTGCCGAGGTCCCGGGCCACACAGCTTTCCTCTCCTCCGGACTGGGCACCTCCATCCACCTGCTCCCCCTCCCCGCTCAGGCCCCAACTCTGGGACCACCTAATTCAGTTGCTAAGGCCCTGCTGCCCAGGGCCCCAGACAGCGAGGGCACCTCTGGGGAGACGCCGTCGCGGCAGCCTCACCACAGTGAGGGCGGCTCCCTGCCTTGGAGGCCCTCGAGGGGCCTCACCCCGAGCTCTTGGGTTCCTGTCCCTCTGGCAGGACCCGGGTGACGCTCGGCCGTGTTCCTCTCTCTAAGGAGAAGCGAGAGCTCCTGACAATGGAGCTGCCAGCCGCAGAAAGGCTGGACTTGGTCAAGAAATGGCTAAATATGTTACCAGGGCCTGGGAGGGGCCCCCTGGCCTGGGAGGCCAGCAGACGACTCCAGAATCAAAGCAAGAAGCCCATTTAGCTCGGCAAACCTCGGATTTGCAGCGGAGAGAATTGTATCAGCGGCCTGGAGCCCAGAGCCAACGAGGTTTACGCTGAGTGTCGCGGGAGGTGTGCCCTGTGCATCCCCCCAGCCCGTCCAGGGGGCACGACCCACTCCTGGTCAGAACGTGCTTTTCCCTAAGGGGAGACGCTGAGCCCAGGACAGTGACGTCCAGTTCTTCTCACACCGCCCTCTTCGGGCTCCCTGGGAGCCCCCTGGCTGGTCGGCCCTGAGGTGGGAGCACACCCCAAGAGGGTCTCCTTGTGTCCTCAAGTGAGGGTCGCTCCGTGGGCCTTCCTGGAAGCGGAGGCTGGAGAGCTGGGAGCTGCAGGAGCCCAGACCCACTTGGCCTCGTCACCGACAAATCGGCACTTCACCCGCCTCCACGAGGATCAAATCATGAGTAGCTCGCCGCAGCTGCAGACCTTCAGCGGCCCCTGAAAGGAGCTCAGGGTGGAGATTGGGAAGGGGGCGCTCTGTGCTCTCGGGGAAACTGGCAGAACAGGCCTTCAGATGGTTAGGGATTTTCAGGAGAAGATTTTATGAGCCCAATTCTAGCATCTTCTTGTATCTAGAAAAGCACTAAAATCCATGGTGACGTCTGCTCCTCGAGACTGGCAGTAACCTTCTACAAAAGAAAAGCGCTTCACTGCACGCACTCCCCCTTCACCAAAATCACATCTGTACTGACCTCCCCCGCACCTTTCGGGGGAAGTTTCTCGGAGCTCTCTGAGATGCCGTCTCCTGGGCCGTAGGCCTCATTTCGCCCCAAGCAGCTCTCACGTTGTGCAATCCTTTTCTCAGCCAGCAGCCTCCACCCCCTCAGTGTGGAGCGGACCCTTCTCTGCCCCCCGAACCCCTGTGCGGGCTCTGCGAGCGGGAGGGGCTGGGTGGGCTGGGCTGGGCTCTCTCTGTCCGAGGCTCCAGGCCCTGCCCTCCATCCCCAGAGCTCCCAGGGTGGACAGAAGCCACAGTCCTGGATTTCCCCCAACATCCGGGCCTTGTGTGTGTGTCGCCCCCCGCCCCTGTTCAGTGCCCCCCACCTCCACTGGTTGCCCCTCCACCCCCAGGGCGGCAACAGCAGGGCCCGGCAAAGGCGGGCCCAACGGGGGCAGAACAGCGGCCCCTGCGGGTCCCAGGGGGCCTGCCGAAGCTTATCTGGGCCCACACCGCACGTCAGGGCTGGGTCCTGGCGGGCTTACACCTATGGGGCGTCCCTTCCAGGTGCAGGCGTGTGACCAGCAGGTCCCACTGGATGAGTCTTACTTGGAACAGAGGACGGAAGCCTGCTCTCCTGCCCTGTTAGAACCTGGCAGCTTGTAACTCTCCAGGCCCCCGGGCTCCAGTGGCGCCAGAGGACCGAGGGGACGTGCAAATGGGGGGATGGAGGAGGTGGGGCTCTGTCCCCGGGGAAGCACCTCCGCCCAGCTCACAGCCCTCGAGCACGGCCTCCGGGTGCTGGGCAGGGGAGGGGGCTGGGGGGAGGAAAGAGCGAGCTCAGCGTCATGTGGTGAGAGGCTTGGTGTCTCCCTGCCCCCGCCTCCTGGGAGGAAGGTCACCTCCTGAGCAGAGGGCAGTACAGTGCGGGGAGGAGACAGGCGAGGCCGGGCGCCTGGGCTCCACCGGGAGCTTCTTCCCAGGGACACTCGCTTTGCTGGCCAGAGACCTGGTGCATCGCAGCTCCGGCCAGGCCCAGGCTGGGCAATGCGTGTTGTGTAGGGTTATGCCTTCCTCAGCAGTCCTGGCTGGGGGGACCCTGAGACACGCTTGCTTCCGTCCAGGAGACGTCTTAGGTCCACCTTCTCTGCTGCTGCCCTGTTGAGAGTCTCCCGCAGTGACCTTGTACTCACGTCCCCCCCATGTCTCCCCTGATCCTTGGCCCCACCAGGTACCCCGCCAGGCACCCCACCAGCGTGCTGTCTGGGGCTCCCTGGTGCTAGCGGGGGGCTTTGGTGTCACTGTGCTGCACTGGGTCCCAGGAGGATGTGAGGACAGGGTCCTCGCCCTTAACCTGCTGCCCTGGGCTCCCGGAAGTCCACTCTCACGTGTCCTCTGGCGCCTCTGCTGAGGGCACAGCCCTGGGTGGGATGCGGGGGACACGAGGTGTGTAGGGCCCCTCAGCGCTCAGGAGGGGCAGTGGTACTGCTTCCTGTCCCAGGGACACCAGCGGGCATCCACTGCAGCCCCGGAGAGGACGGCTGCACCTTGGGCTCACCCTTGCAAAGGGAGTAAAGCCCTCCCCTCAGGGCTCACCCCTCAGCACCTTGGGGCCTGCAGAGATGAGGACCCGGGCATCCCGGGCTGCCCCTCGAGGGGCGTGGTCACCTTGGGCCAGCCGTCCTCCATGGAAAGGGCACCAAGCTCTCCTCGTCCAGCCAGAGACTCTGGGTCCCAGTCGTGAGACCCCGACGGCGGCTGCCACCTGCCCGATGCCTGGGGGTGAGAGGGCTCAGCTCCCAAGGTCTGTGGGAGCCGCAGGCGCTGTCCAGTGGGGCTTCCCACCTGGGGACGGCGGCCACAGGCCCACCCTTCTAAGGACACACAGGCCGCTCCAGCGCTGCTCCTGGCCCCATCTCGTCCTGGCCCCTGAACCTCAATGACAAGGCCTGCGTGGTGCTACCTGGCCCCTCCCCACTCACCCACACCAGCGCACGGCCCGTCCCAGCGGGCCTGGCGTCCTCTGGCCCGCAGCCTTGCTTGGGCCTGGGGCCCCTCCCCATCAGCCTCCTTCTTGTTGGGCTGAGCCTGCTGTGAAGGGGCGGACTGGAGGCCCCCTCAAGACTGTCTTACTCCCCTGCCCGTGTCCACCCCTGAGCCTGGGGGGAGGACAGCGACCCTGCAGTCCGCCCCCCACTCACCCCGCCGGTGTCCCTGAGACCTGTTCCTGCCTGTGCTGGCCGCCCAGCCACTGACCCTGGCCGCAGGCACCACGCCTGGCCTGGCCTCAGGTGCCCCAGCCGGGGGCCAGCTGTCCTCGCTCTGCTGTAGGGCTTGAGCCTCATCCCCTGTTGCAGAGGCTCCCCCTCCATTCAACTGGCCAGGCTGATGCCCCCAGTGCAGGGCTGGACTGTCTTCCATCTGAGAAGGGCCGAAGCCATTTCCCCTGACGGTTATCTGGCCACTGCTTCCTTCAACGGGGCCGTCTCTCTTGCCTCTACTTGTTTTAAATTTTTTAATTGAAATGATTTGCTTTAAAAGTAATACCAGTTTATTATAAAAGTCTGGTACATGCATGAAACAGAAGGAAGAAAACACGCTCCCATGGCCCCATTGCCCAGCCCACACTCCCAAGCGCCCTGGCAGTATTTCATGCCCGCGTGTGTTGTCACCCAAGAGTGGACACAGTACACAGACGGCACAATTCACTGTTTACCGGGTTCTTCTCTGGTCGTAAAGGTGATACACGCACACTACAGACTGGATGCCTCAGAAAGGTGCCGTGCCCTGGAGCCCCCACTCCGTGCCTGCAACCACATGCGCTTCTCTGGGGTCTTCTTAGGGGCTCTGCTTTGAGATCATTCCACAAGCCAGATCAGCGTAAAAGTATCCATCGTCCCTGGCGGAGGAAAAATGAGGAGGAGATCGCTGTCAGGTAACCTACACTTGTGGCCTTTTGTTCTCTATGAATAAAAATAAATACATGCTTCAAGGAGAGGTTTCGTGACGCAGGAAGGCGTCCTTCACAGCCTTTGGCAAGAGCAGGACACCACTCTTGACGCACGCATGCTTTTGAGGAGGGGGCGGTCTGCTCGTTTGGGCTTCTGCCACCAGGGTCTCAACCACATGAAAAGTTCCACTGCTGCTGGGATGGGAGGCTGGCACTGAGCCACATGGTTTGTCCAACAGGCAGGGAGAGGTCTGAACTCCGGGGGTGGGGACAGGGGGAAGATATGCAGAAACGCACCTCCCAGAGCTGGGCCCAGGCTAGGGGCCGGCAGCCGGGCACCGGGCGACCTTGCTCTGGCTGCAAAGTCTGCACCAGACACACGGCTACAGACCCTCATCGGGGGGCATGGGGTTCACGCTGCTTCATTTCTCATTTGGCCAAAGCGCATCTTTAAGGACGCTTGACAGTGTTACGTACCTTATCACAATCATTACCACCGTCTTTTGTATACGGATGTGTAATAAAGGCCTTTGGTTTTATAGGTAATAAACGTTATTATTACTTTCTCCCTTGGGGGTAATGTAAGAGCTGTGTTTGCATATCTGACGGGCAGTGGCTCGGTTTTTGCAGCATTTTGAGGCAAACTGGGTCTGGGGTCCTGTTCCGGCAGCGCTGCCCAGCGTCTCCTCGAGAGGACTTGACAGGTGGCCGTCCTGCCGGCAGAGGCCCTGGGCCGCCGGCCCCCGTTGTGCTGCGGAGGCCGTGCAGTTTGTCCTGGTCCTGCCCCTGAACTGACTGCCGTCCCTTGAAAGGCCTGCTGAGCCTCCTGTTATTCACTCGCTGGTCCCCAGATTCTCCGGCCACCGCCCCGCTGGCCCTCTGTGCCTCTCTCTGCCTGTGCGCCAAGGGTTTTTCCCGTGAAGACTCCTGCCCCGATTCTGCCGCCTGCGGGTCTTCATCCCCTGACGCGAGCCCCGGCCCCTCTTGTCATGTCTGGAATAAACTCCCACTTTGCGTGGGGCAGGGTCTCCCCCATCCTAGAGTAAATGTCAAAGAGTTTTCTTCTTCCTCCAAAAGATCGTCTTCAGATGTGGTGGTTCTTCTACGTCTTCAGATGTGGTGGTTCTTCTACGTCTTCAGATGTGGTGGTTCTTCTACGTCTTCAGAATGATGCTTCTTTTCCTGTTTTATACTCTTCTCCCATAGTCCCGTTAGTCCCTCATTCAGCCAGGGCTGACCATCCACCCAGACTGCCCTCGTGAGGTGAGGGGGGCCGCAGAGCATGCTCCTCCTGTCACGGGTCCCCCTCCCCATGTCCATCCCACTGGCGTGGCGCTGGTGGTCCCGTCGCTCCAGGCTGTGACGGTCGCTTCCCCGTGGTCACCCCCGCAGCCTCCCAGCACCTGCTGAGCCTGTGGCTCCATCTGGTCCAGGCCCATCAGCTGAACCTTCTCCCAGGCCTGGACTGGCTGTGGGCAGGCTTGGCGCTGCTTCTCTGCAGGGTGACTTGATGTTCTTGACAACGATCGAGCCTCTGATCTCCCCCTGCAGTCGCCAAGAGTCTCCCACACAAGCATGTCAATCTGTGAGCAGGTGGGTGCTTGATGTCTCTGCAGAGACTGAGGCTTTCACACCCCAGGAAACCTGCCCTGGTCTGGGGGCTGGGCCTGCACCAGGGAGAAGCCTGGGCGCGGGGAGGGGGATGCCTACCCACTCGGCATCTACTCTGTCCACCTTTTTGTGGTAGAATAAAGCTCAGATACAGAAAACCACACCACGAAGACACGAGGTTGAGTGAGAATAAACTGAGCATCCTTATAACCATAGCCGTAGCCAAAGCAGAACTCGGCCAGCTGCCCCCAAAGCCCCTGTAAGTGTCCTGCCCCCAACACAGAGACCCAACCCCCAGAGTAACCTATAACCATAGCCGTAGCCAAAGCAGAACTTGGCCAGCCGCCCCCAAAGCCCCTGTAAGTACCCTGCCCCCAACACAGAGCCCCAGCCCCCAGAGTGACCACTGGTTTCCCCGACACTGACAGTCAACTGCCCGTGTTTCTCTGGAGCTTTGGCCCCAAGTGTGCATATGCTGTAGTTCAGTCCTGCCCATCCAGGAGATCCATCAGACGCAGGTCCTGTCCCTCTGGCACGTCTCGAGGGGGGTGACCGTCCCTCCAGAGGCGTGTAGGTCTGCTGTCGCTCTTTCCCTGACGTGAACAGCCGTGGGGCCTGACGCCCAGATCCACTCACCCACGGGGATTGCAAAATGGTGACATTTGGATTCTGTCTTTGCCCTTCAGTCCTGAGTCGACACACTTTTATAAAAAGTCACTTCCCCTCATCTACCGTTTGGTTGCCTCGTGGTCCAGTTCACAGAGAAAAGGCAGGAAAAATGCTGGATACTTTCCCTTTATCTACCAGCTCTCAGGATAATGAATTTGTTCATGTCATCTTCCCAAGATGACCAACCAGATTATAGATCGTTCGGTTTTATGTAAACATTATCAACTAATGTATTTGATGGGGTGTGCCAATTGCAACGATTACATCTTTTGAATGTCAGGTCGATCCATCTTTGGTCAGCGGGAGCCCAGTCAGGTGACCCCTGAGTCCTTCTGACATGATGCTCGTGGGCTCAGGAGCATCATCATTCTGCTGTGACTGGACGTCCCAGGCCCTTCTTTGCATTTCCTCTCCCACCTTGGGAATCAGCCGTTTCTCCAAGAACCCCTGGCTTCCTTGTTACTGCGCTGATCACTGTTTCTAAACCTCTTCAGATGCCAATCTCAGGACCACAAGGTTGGGGTTTTTGTTTATTTTTTGTTGTTTCAGTTCTATATTAGGTCTGTACTTCCTTCTTTCCACACTGAAGATCTTTGTTCTCAAGGAAACGGGAGATGATACATTCAACAGCATTGAAATATCCCACAATTACTAACTGACTTTATTCCAAGTTGTACATACAATGGTATCCCAATAGCAAAATACCACAATCGCCTTATAATTACTGAGAAGAGTTTTTATAAATGTTTGCTATGCTGTTCCCTGTTTTCTAATTGCGTGACCTCACCATTAATACTGAGCCCTCTGCTACTTCACCCCCTCTTAATCTTAGTTCCACGTAATGATATCTGTAATGTCCACCACTGGTCCTTATATCACCAGTGCTGTTCTAGTTATTTTGATCGTCTGGAGCTTGGTAAGGGCTCAAGTGGAAGTAGTTCCTGAGTTCTCGTATGTTGATAACAGTTTCCTTGTAGAGTTTAACACTTGAAAGTCAGTTTTGCTGGGTATGAAAACCCTTGTCTCACATTTTCTTCCGTTGAGTATCTTAAGTACGTTACCTAATTTTCTCCTGGCAAGAAATATTGTTTTTTACAGAAAGTCTGATGATAACCTGATTGTCTTTCCCTTATAAGTCACTGGCTCTTTTGGACTAGATGGCTGAGGCATCTTTCTTTTCCTTTAAGCTCCAGTTGCTTTACTGGACCGTGTCTTGGCTCTGGCATTTGGAGCAATACTCTCGGGTGCATGGCGTGCTGTTTTGAACGTAAGTGCTTATTCCGCTCTTTGTTTCCGTTTTCTTCTTCAGGAACTCCTATTGATCCTCTTTGCCCATCTTCAATCTTCGTCTGATTCTTCCCAATAGTTTTTTTTTTTTTTAAGATGTTGGGGGTAGGAGTTTTTATTAATTAATAAATTTATTATTTTTGCTGTGTTGGGTCTTCGTTTCTGTGCGAGGGTTTTCTCTAGTTGCGGCAAGCGGGGGACACTCTTCATCGCAGTGCGCAGGCATCTCTTGTGGAGCACAGGCTCCAGACGCGCAGGCTCAGTAGTTGTGGCGCACTGGCCCAGCCGCTCCGCGGCATGTGGGATCCTCCCAGACCAGGGCTCGAACCCGTGTCCCCTGCATTAGCAGGAAGATTCTCAACCACTGCGCCACCAGGGAAGCCCCCTTCCCAATAGTTTTAACCCCTTTCTTTTGTTCTTTCTCATTTTATTTTCCCCTCTCTTCACCTTCTACTCCTCCTAAGGTATTATCTGTGCTAATTCACTCTCATGTTCCTTTTCATTTAGTCTTCATTTCTGACATGAATTCTTCACTTTTATTTCTAATTCTGTCCTGAGTTCTGACACCTCACTTCTGAGTTCTTCTAATTCTGATTTATGTTATTCTTTCATGTCGTGTATGTATAATTTTCTTAACATCTTTTGAAGTAGAAGTTTTCAATGTTATCTGTACTGTGGGCATACCTTTCTAGTATCCTTTCATTTTCTGTAGGAATGTCATTGTGCTCCTTATTTAATTTCTTCTCAAAATAGCATTATATTGGATATTGCCTTGATAATTTTTAGTGTTCACTTGTATGTTAAGTTGATGTGCATGGACTCAGAAAACAGTGGTTTTTAAACTTTTTAAACTTCACGGAGCTCTCTGCTCTTGATTCTGTGTAGCACGCAGACAGGGGTTCTCTTTCCCCGCTCGCACCTGGACGTTCTCGTCCTTCACCTCCGTGGTCCCTATGTTGCTCAATGTTGTTTTCACCCCCAGAGGTCCCCTCGGTGTGCGACCCTGTCCTAGAAGGGAGCCCTGGCAGTTCTGAGGGTGACAGCGGCCGGGCCATGGCAGCTCCTGACTGTCGTGTCCCAACATCCTGCCCACACCTGCTACTGGAACTGGCAAACCTCCTCTCACCTCCAGCAACCCCTCCCCAGGGGCTCTGTGTTCCCCAGGGCGGACCTGTGGGCTGTTTGGGGTTCTCCTGCTCACAGGTTTGTCAGGTGCCCCATTGCTTCCCTCTCTGTGTGCCTACATGATGCCTGCATTCTCGTGGCTGGTATTTTGTGGAAGGGATGAGGGAAGGACCAAGGATGGGGGCTCCCAGGTGCCAGAAATTGGGATGATGTTCCCACCCCTGGGCCTGGAGGGAACAGGGGCAAGTGGTGTCCTCTGAGCTCAGTGAGGGGCCGTCATAGGATTGGGGATAACTCCCAGCATGCTCTGTCCTACCCTTCCTCCTGGGCTGGTATTTTCAGGCTCACAGGAATCGTTTTCCCCTAATTTTGTTGCATATGTGTCCGTGGGTTGTGCTTTCTAATGGCTCTGCCTGTCTCTGGTGGGAATTTGGAGAGAGTGCAACGCTGGGCCACCACCACCTCCGTGCTTCCCACGTCCCTTCAGCCCCTGGGGTCCTTTCAGGTTCCTTCCTCCTGCTTGGGCCCTCAGGTGGGAGACAGTTGTTTCATCTGCTTCATCATTTACCCTCTGTGTTAGCTCTGCTCCTTGTAGAAGCAGATGCCAAGATGGAATTAGACATGAAGGAGGTTTCATTGAGGGAAATACCGTGAAGGATGAAGGAAAGAAAGCTGGATAAAAGCGGGAGAGAGGGCTTCCCTGGTGGCACAGTGGTTGAGAGTCCGCCTGCCGATGCAGGGGACACGGGTTCGTGCCCCAGTCCGGGAAGATCCCACATGCCGCGAAGCGGCTGGGCCCGTGAGCCATGGCCGCTGAGCCTGCGCGTCCGGAGCCTGTGCTCCGCAACAGGAGAGGCCGCAGCGGTGGGAGAGGGAAATGAAGCAGACTGGGAAGGGTATTAGTCAGGGTTCTGCAGAGAAACAGAACCAAGAGGTTTGTGTATATGTGCGTGTGTGTGTGTGTACATATATGTAGATAGATGTACATATAGATAAAGACAGAGAGAGAGATTTGTTATAAGGAGCTGTTTCACACAATTAGAGAGGTGAGCAAGTCCCAAGATTTATGGGAGAGTCGGCGGGCCGGAGACCCAGGGTCACCGATATTTTGTTCCAGGCCATGTCTGAAGGCCTGAGGACCAGGAGAGCTGATGGTGTGGTTCTCACCTGAAGGTCAACAGGCTCGAGACCCAGGAAGGTCAGACGCCCCAGTTCAAAGCCCGTTGAGCAGAAAGAATTCTCCCTTCCTTGTGGGAGGGTCATCCTTTTTGTTCCATTTGGGACTTCAGGTGATTGGAAGAGGCCCACCTACATGAGGGAGTGCAATCTGCTTTTCTCAAAAAATGTTAACCTCATCCAAAAACACCCTCACAGCGACACCCAGCATAAATTAGACCAATACCTGGGAACCCCTGAGGCTGCTCAAGTTGACACATACAATTAACCATCAGAGGAAGCACAATTCCAAGACAGGCACAGCCAGGCCAGTGGGGAGCCCTCAGCCGAAGTCCCCACTGGAGGGGTTCCCCACCTCCTGTGTCCTGCTTGTTACTGGTTGGGAACTGTCCGTGGGAAGAGCGGCCTTGGGTGAACGAGGAGGTGGACCCAGAGTCACAGCACCTGGGCCATCTCGAAGTGTAGGTCTGAGCCATGTGTTTTCATGGCCACCACCCCTCCTGACGAGATCTCAGTGTTGAGTCATGGACTAGCCTCAGAGCTGCAGGGACTTTCTTGGATCCAAGTGAAAGAGACGCAAACCCAAACTTTAAGCCACAAGGGAAAGGGCTGTCCTGTATCCAACAGAAGCTCGTTCCAGGAAGGATGGCTGTGGACACACTGGGTCACCTGGCTCAGGTGCTGTCCTCAGGACACCCCACCCTCGGCTTTCCCTCACTCTGCCCATGGCCTTGTGTCTCCCTTGTAGGAAGCCTTCTCTGTGAATCCAGGGAAAGTGAACACGAGCAGCTCCAGCCAACACTGTCCCAGGTCCCCGGAGCCCCCAGGGAAGGAGGGAGACCCTGGTCTCCCGGCCCCGCTGAGCACACCTCCAGGAGGGCTGACAGACCCAGTCTGTATCAGGTGCATCTCCCTGGGCCAATCCCGGTGGGCTAGGGGGAGGGCAGAAGTGTCGGCGAGGCGTGGGGGTCCAGGCCCCCACTGCCAGGAGGGAGGCAAGACACGCCCTCCAAGCAAGTCCCTCCCCCGCCTTCTAGTCCACCTTGCGTCCTCCCCAAAGTGGACCAGACGTCCCTCCTCCATCTCTAATTTGGCCACCACTACCATTCACCCCTGAACTGAGGCAGCATTTGAGGTTGCTGAGAAAGCATGAACTTTGAGGATGGGTCAGCTTGGGTGAGGATCCAGCTCTCATACTCACCAGCTGGTTGACTTCAGGCAGATTCTTGACTTCTCTGAGCCCCAGGTCCCAGCAGCACCGGACCCTCCCTTCTCCAACAGCGCTGGTGGCGCCATCGGGCCTGGGTCACACCAGGTCTCAGGATGTGACTTGCTGTGGGCCACCTTGTGGACCGGGTGGGGCCTCCCCTGGCCTCCGGGGCACCCAGGGCTGCCTGCCTTCTCCCCTGGGAGCCTCATGAGTACCACAGCTCCTCCTTGGGGGAGCTCGCCTCCCTAGGGACAGAGGATGTCTCATGGTCCACTGAGGAGGCCCACCCCAAATGGAGATGTGGCAGGTGGGAGTCTGGAGCCCTCGTTTGGGGCTGACAGAGGGGTCACTCAGCCTGGGACTGGTCAGGGCCACCTGGAAGCTAGTCTGCTAGAAGGTTCCAGGACCCTGGTCATTAGACGCTCACACAGAATCACATGTGGATGTTCAAATTTGCCATCCAGCTGGGACCAAAGTTTACACTTCGTCCAAGTGACGTGGGCCTGCTTAACTCGGGGTGCAGGCACACGCGGTTACACAGACACGCATACGCACGCCTTCTGAGCCCCACGCCTGGCACCTCGTATGTGCCTAGTGAACACCCGTGCAGGTGACAGCCTGCTGAGGAGTTTCCAGGGCAACGTGAATAAGGTGCCGATTTGATCTCAAAGGGAGGTGCTAAGGGACCCCACTCCTGGGGATTCACGGGCCTGGAGACCCAGGGAGGCGGACTGGCCCAGGCCGCGTAGACGTGTCACCTTTCAGGTCACCCCTCAAGTGTTGCTTCTTCAGAAAGGCCACGCAGACCCCCATCCAGGTCACATCCCCTCCCGAGCATCCAGCACTCTCACCGTCTCACCTTTGTCACCTCTGCGATTCCTCACCCCGTTCCTGTCTCTGCGCTCTGGAGGGCGAGCCCCTGGTGGTTGGTAGGGGTGGGACAGCAGGGGCTGCGTCACTTGCTTCCGCCCAGGGCCTCCTGTCCAGGGGCCTGTGGAGGGCCAGCAGCTCGGACACTTGCGCGGAGGTGACCAGGAGCCCGGCGCCTTTGCCACTCAGTCTCTCCTACACACCCCGGCGTGTGAGTTCACGCCACATGGCCGTTCCAGGAGCAAAGCCCTGAAAACGTCCCTGGAACCAAAGTAGTCAGGCTGGAAGCCGCACAAGAACCGCGCCAGGACCACGTTTCCCAGGTCCCTGCAGTGAGAGCTGCGTGGTGACCACAAGGTTCAGAAACACCGGAGCGGACAGGGCGCCGGGCAAGGGGTGCTTGCTCCCCTCTCGGACAGGAACTGGGTCACCGTTTTAAACCTTCTTCATAGAAATTCTGGGGAAAGTTCACAGAAAAGAACAGGGACGCTGAGATGAGCTTTAGACATAAAATGAACACCTCCAGCCGGGCCAAAGGTGGTTCAGCCCAGAAACATCCTCTGCTTTGAACCAAATAGAAAAAGCAGCAAAGCCCAAATTCAGCCACAGCCGCGCGAGAGTGCCACGTGGGCCCAGAGAAGCCGCTGTGCCAAAGCCCCAGCACAGGGACCCCGCTACCGCCAGAGGCTTGAGCAGAACCCACGAGCCCTGCGAGCTCGTCACCAGCAGCCAGGCCCCCCCGCCTGTCTCTCCTGGAGTTGCACCATGACGGGCCCGCAGCGGGGACACGCCCTGCACTGGGGACAGTCTGTAGCGGGCACACGCCCTGCAGAGAGGGTGGGAGGGCATATCTGGAGCTGGTTCTGTCAGGCTGGTCTGGCTTCTCAGGGCATCTGGGAGGACGTAAGCCCCAGAGCCCAGGGAAGCTGAGTGGATCTGAGGCCGGGATGAGGGCGCTAGGTCCTCCAGCCTTGCCCGAGGCCACACCCCGTCTGGGGCCTGTCTCCCCTAGGACAGATGACTGCAGGCTGGCGACTCGGGGTAAGGACACTGAGCTGCCCCGCTGGGCTGGAATGGGGGTGGGGCAGCCCGGTGCACAGAGTGAGCTGGGCGATGGGTCCAGGCCCTGGGTCAGCTCTGCTTTCCACACGGTCACCCTCAGCACTCTGGTCGCTAGACGGCTGAAGCCGCCCCAGACCCTCACACGAGGGAGGCTCGGTCCCTCCGCGGGAGTGGAGAAGCTGCCCAGATGACCCCGGCAGGCCTGACCACGTACCCCCTGGCCCTCTGCCTCCTCGGGACTGAGACTCCACCCCGGGCCACGTCTGACCCCACATACACTGGGGCCAGAGTGGGACCCACGCCTGAACCCCGGGGCTCACGGGGTTTGAGTTCTTGGAACTCCAACAAGGACTCACCCAGTGTCCGTCCTCTGGGTGCAGGGGGCTGGCCGTGGTCAGAGATGACGTCACAGAATGTCTCCCGCCGTCCCAGGAGATGTCCAGAGCAGGGGACATGGAGGGACAGAAGGCAGATCAGTGGTTGCTTAGGGCGGGGTGATTACCAAGGATACGGATTTCTTTTTTGGGTTAACGAAAATGTTCTAAAAAGGACTGTGGAGATGACTACCTGTGAACACACCAAAATCATTGAATCGTTTGCTTCAAAGAGGTGAAGTGTGTGGGATGTGGATTATATCCCAAGAAAGCTGGTTTTCTTTCTTTTCTTTTTTTTTTTAAAGGTAGTGTCCCAACAGAAAGAATTTTCTCAGCAGACGTTTCTAAGGGCAGGCACGGGCGAGGGCGGGACCCCAGGCCAGGACCCAGTCTGGGTGCCGGTGCGTGGGGAGGTTGTCCGCACACCCCGGGGTCCTCACCAGCCTGACCTTCCCCCGAGGGACCTGCCACAGACGCCAGGCCGCACCGCCCTGGACTCGCCTGGGGAAGGTGGCCGTCTCTGCTACACGGCGGGGTGTGAGTCTTTGGACACTTGGTATGTCGGACATAAGGAGTCATGGAAATTTCCCACGATATTTAGGCCAAGATGAGTCAAAGGCAAAGGAAATCTTTTTTTAGATTTATCCCTTGTGATGATGATTTGAAAGGGCCATTGTTAAGGATCTGCCAGTTAACGTTTTTATGAGTCAGTCCGAGCGAGCAAGCTTGTTCGCAGCACCCACATGCAGCCTGCGGGGGTGGGGGGGTGGGCCAGGGGTGGCGGAGGGGTCATCCTTCATTGTTTAAAAAAAAGGCATCGATAATAATTCTGAGGCTTCCGATTTTTCTGCCAGGAGTGTCACTTTTTCTGGAAGTTTCCAGGAAGCAACCTCTCTCACAGCAGCACTTTGGATACAGGGGGGCTGTCTGGATCTCCTGTATCCAGACTGTTGGGATACAGTCTGTCTGGACCCCCGGGGAGGGGGGCTACAGGACCCCGGCCCTCCATGTGGGCTCCTGCAAGAGCTCACCAGCCCCCGGCCGTCCTTGCTGTGGCCTTGGAGACCATCCCTTCGTTCCTTGGCCTCCCTTCCCTGGCCCAGGGCCACCCGAGGGTCCTGAGCATTTAGCCGGCCCCGCACACCCTCCCCAGGGGAAGGGCCCAGCCCAGCCCAGGTCTGAGGACAGAAGGTGCGTCCCATGTGCCAGCCGAGCCAAGCCCAAAGGGTGCCGTGGGCTGGGTGCTAGAGCCCGCAGCAGCTGACCCCCAGCCCCAAGAACCGCCACCCGCCCAGTGGACGTTTCCGGGGAGGCGTGCTGCCTGTATCCAGGGACCAGTCAGTGCAGGACGCAGGGCCCGGGGCCTGGCTAAGACTCGGCGACCCCAATGGGCCCTGGTGGCCCAGAGTTCCCCGTGGGGTCTGCCGAGGCTCATTGCCCACGGGACCCTCTGCCCGGGCTGCTTCCCTCCCTCAGAGCAGGGGTCCTGGGATCTGCCCTGCGGGCCGGATGCAGAGATGCACAGCCCACGGCCCGGGCAGCCTGTCCCTCCTGATGGATGGTGAGGGGGGCTCAGGGTCTCTGCCCCTTCCGGGAGTATCCTTGGCTTTTGGAGACTGTGGGAGCTAGTTCTTGATGGACAGTCTCTGAATCACAAATGCAAGGTGAGCTGTTGTGTTCAGGCTGGTGAACGTGGCAGGTGGAGCTGGGGGCCTATAGAGAGGCCCCCGTTCACGCCCGTCCGCCCTCCAGCACTCCCTGTTGTTTCCTTCTGAAACCGGCTGGGCCCATGTGGCCCTGTAGCACCCTGGGAAGTGCCCGGAGACGACCGCCACTGCCTCCCGGGGGGCTCAGCCCCGCAATGGTCATCCCCGGAGCTGAGCTAGGAGGGGCCCGTCCTTACCTGTGAGCTCATACCTGGCGGGGTTGGCCCCCGCCAGACCTCAGAGGGGCTTGTGTCCATAAAAGGAGCAGGAGAGACAGGGGCTCAAGGCGGGATGGAGCCCCCTCGCACCCTAGCTGAGCGCTGGGGTCTCTTTCCAAAGGCCGCCTGGCCCTCAGGCTCTCCCAGGGCCTTCCCTGTCAGCAGGACGGGACAGAACAGAGCGGGACGGAGGGGCCCTGCACCAGCCTTCATGTCAGCCCAAGGCTCGGTGTCCTGGGTCCCCCCACGGGTCATACCCAAAGAGGATCTGTCACAGCAGACACTCGGCCAGCCTCTGGGCGTGAACTGGGATCCAGAGGCCGCAGAGCCAGGCCTGTGGGCCAGGGGCCGTCCTTGCACAGAACAGGCAGCGCGTCCCGGGCCGGAGTGTCCTGAGCTTAAGTAGGTGGCTCACATTTCAATTTGGCAGGAAGATTATAAACCATCCCAGAGGAGGCCGCCGGATGCTAGGCAGAGGAGCGAGGGCTCTGAGGAAACCCTCAGAAAGGGAGCCCTGGGGTCTGGACTGCCTCTGGCTTCTGCCTCCCCTGGTCAGGCAGGTGGCTCTGCGGGGCGCGGGGGCCCTGCTCTGTGCACCCAGGGAGGCGCTCAAGGCCACCACGGCCACTGCAGGCTGTGATATGGCATCAAGAGGGGTGTGAAGCCCGTGACTCGGGCCTCCCTCTCCACCGAGGGTGGACATGAGGGCACGCGCCCGCCACCCCAAATCCCTGCCCGTCACACCTCTGCTGAGCGTCCCTGCTGGGGCCACACTCCTCTCCCTACACCCATGCACCTCCCCAAAGCAGCCTGAGGCCCACACATCATTGACGGTGCAGCCCCTGTGTCTCCTGGAGAACTTGGACCTGGACCTGTGGACCTTCCAGCCTCTGCCTCACTCCAGGTCAGCCGCCCCCCTGCCAGGACACCTTGAAACGGAGGCACTGGACCTGCCCCAGTGCAGTGCCTGGCTGGACCTTCAGTCTCAGTGAGTTTCAGTCTCTGCGTCCTTTCCCGATGACCCCGGGTGATCTGAGTTGGCCAAACTGGGATTTGAAGTGACTTGAGGAAGGTTGGGGAGAGCAGAGGGGCTGCAGCGAGGGGGGCTGTGGTGAGGGGGGCATTCAGCTTCTCACTCCCCACGACGTCAGCCAGTGGTTGGCCTCCTGGAGCCCAGCGTCCTGGGCTGTGGATGGCAAGGCGTGAGGTTCCACAAGCAGGAGTGTGTGAAAGCACCTTGTGAGCTGTCAGCATGTTCCCAGTCTTTGTCACAGAGGAGATGTCCTGAGTCCAGGCTACACCTCGGACCCCCTGGGGTGGGCCCCAGCATCAGCATTTCTATGAAGAGGCCCTGGTCCTTGAGAAGCCTGACACCCCGACAAACCAACACAGGTGTGCACGCCCCCGGCCGTGCCAGGAGCACCCGGCCCCGCGAGCAGCAGGCAGCCTCACAGATCCAGTGGGCGAGCCTGGCTGGGAGGACTGGAGAGCGAGGCTCCGGGCACCACGCAGGCCGTCTGGCAGGTGACCACGTCTCAGGCCTTATTAGCAGTTGGATTCTCAGCAGCCAGTTCTGGGCCAAGCGCCCTGGGAACCAATCTCACGCACCTGCTGGGAGCTGACGACAAAAAGGCCGGCCCAGCTTCCTGCCCACCAGCCCCAGGTGGTCCCAGGGAGGCTCTCCACAGGCCCGGAGGTCAGAACCGGCTGGCCTGGCTCTCCACCTGCCGGTCCCGGCCAATTTGAGTTTATAGTTTACTACGCAGACCAGGCAGAAACCCTCCAAATTTCACAGAATGGTCAGCAATGTCCCAAGTCAGCACACACGGGGACCGTGGACATCTGGACAGACGGGCCCTCCCAGTGGACGGGAAGTGGTCATGTCCCAGGCAGACCGACTTCTCCACACAAGCGTCAGCAGGAGACAGAAACGTTCCCGAAACAAAAGCAGTTTCCTCGTTTGCTTCTTTGAGCCTGAGGAATGACATGGGGAGCGAACGCGGGGTCACCTGGGGTGTCCTCGGGGGGTGCTGAGTCTAGCAGCGGTGGGGACGTGGCAGGGCAGCCCCTGGCTTCCCGCAGGGGCGCTGGCCAACTGGAGGCCACGGCAAGGCACACGCAGAGCCCAGCGGAGCCCGGATCCGCTGTGCTGGCCCTGGGGGCTGGCCGGGTCAGCCAGGGAAAGAGCGTTTGCCCCCGGACGAACGGGGTAGGGAGGTCCTGGGGCTGGGGGTAGGCGCACACCCAGCCCCGCCTGACCCCGAGGACGGTCATCCTGGCCACCCCCATCTGCCCACAGAGCCACCGGCCCTGCCCTCCTGCTCCCTGGGCACCAGTGGGACAGTCTGTGGGCCTCCAGTGGTGCAGACGGTCCAACGTGCCAGCTGCAGCTCCTGAGAAACGGCCTGGCCGCTCAGGGCTCAGCAGGGTCCCCGACCCCTGGGCCCTTCGGGGCTCTGGACTCTTCTCGGCAAACAGGGATGCAGCTGACAGCTTTCAGCCACGTGCAGATGACCCTCCCTCGTGGAGCTTCCGAGGGTCCCGGTCCCCACGTGCTTCACCCTCAGGGCCAGGAAGCCAGGAGTGTGCCTGCCAGGAGGCAGCCCCCAGACTCGGACTCCCTGACCTGCTCTCGGGCCCCATCGAGTGGGGCGGATTACCTCTGAGTGCAAACCCGGGAGCAGTGCTGGGCCCCGGACTCACTGCATCAATGAGGGGAAGGTTGAGGGGCGAGAAGCCAGCTACTGCTGGGCCAGGGAGGCGAGCTCCAGGGAGGGAACGGCAAGTGCAAAGGCCCGGAGGCAGGATGAAGTCGGCAGTTTCTTGGGACAGACAGAAGGGTGGAGGGACGGAGGGAGAGAGCTGGGCAGGCGGCACAAGGCAGCTCCCTCTGCTGGGCCAGGGCCGGCCCGCGGAGCCCCCTGCAGCCCCAGGGTGGCGTGAGGGCAGCCCGACTCCCACTGTGTCTGCGGGTCAGGCGTGCAGGCTGGAACGTGTCAGACTCTGTGGCTGGGGAGGGATGGGGCCTCCACCCAGGACTCAGGAAGGAAGACCCATCATCCTTGGAAGGAGAGCCCATCTGGCTTCCAACGTCCAAGTCAGCATGGTCAGGAGTGAGATTCCGGCTGCGGAGAGGGGGCCCGGACCTGGGCGTCTCGTCCCCGATGAGCTGGCCCTGCAGGCTGCTCTGGGCAGAGTGTCTGTGTTGAAGTGGCCCCCTCAGCTGGTGGGGCAAGGTGGTGAGCGTTCCCTGCTGCTGCAGGCTGCGTGGTTGGGTCCTGGATGGAAGTTGGCGTCTCCCAAGCAAGCACAGACATCCGTCTATCATGGAACCTCACAGCCACCCTCACCCCAGCCCTGGCTCCTGTCGACCCAGGCTCGGCCCAAACGGCTCCTTCTCAGGAGGCACCGACCAGCAGCTCAGGTGACCTAATGCTGCACCAGACCTTGAGCCCTGACCTTTTGGCCACACCCTCACCTGGGACCCCGAGACTGGGCGGGGCCCTGTCCCATCGTCCCTGCCCCCACCACCTGGGACACACGTGTTCTCACGCCGGAAACACTCAGGCAGAAAGCACCAAGAGCCTCGCTGGGCCACACGGCACCCACCTGTGACCTCAGGCCAGCCAGTTTTGTCCCTAAGCCCGGGACACGCCTCAGGTAGAGCGGGGATGCGGCCTCCTCCCCCTCGTAGGATTAATGGGACGGTCCCAGGGCCCTTGTCATGACCCATGGCACACAGTGAACACCTGAGGGATGTCAGCCAGGTTTTGGCATGATTAGGGATCCGGGGAGGTGAGCTGGGAGCTACTGATCCTTCTAGAATAAAATGATGGTTTCATCGTGTAGAAATACAAATAGCTGGAATTTTCAGAACAATATTAATTAACAGTGGTGAAGGGATAGGTCTGTTGTGACTGAAGCCGCGTCAGTCTAGACTCTTAATTACAAAAGACAGAAAAGCCAACTGAACTAGCTTCAAGGGCATTTATTCACTCACATGGCTTTGAGATTCAGGCATGGCTTGATCAAGCATCCCAGTCTAGCTTCTAAGTGTTTCTATGTTCCAGCTCAGCTCTCTTCTTTGTCATAACATGCCTACAACAGCTCTAGACCATATGTCCACTCGGGGAAAAATTCAAGGGAAGGGTGAGCATGTTTCTTCCAAAATTCCCCAAAAAAGTCTCGTTATTTTCCATTGGCTATCACTGGGTCAGTTGCCCATTTCTGGCCAGGAGAACAGGACGTTTTGATTGACACACCTGGGTCACATGCCCACCCCAGGATGGGCTGGTGAGGAGAGAGAAGAAGTCTGGCAGGCAAGCATTGACCAGGATAACTGTTGTTCCACATTCTGTATTATTCTGTTCAGAGTTTGCTAAGAATGCTGGGAAAGAATTTCGAAGTTTATCAAAGGCTCTTTGGCATTTGCTGAGAGGATAAGAGTTTTCTTCTTTGACCTTTGGCCGTTGTAGAGCTTATACGCTCCTTGAAATTCAACTATCTTTGCATTCCTGGGCTAAACCTTACTTCATAGGTTATTCTTTTCATATCTTCTTGAATTTGATTTGCTAGTGTTCTGTTTATGATTTTTGCACCCGGGCGGTCTATAATTTTCTTTTTTGAATCAGTTTCAATTTCTTGATCGAGATTATGCTAACATCATAAATTGAATTAGGAATTATCTAGTCTTTTTTTTTTTTTTTTGGTACGCGGGCCTCTCACTGTTGTGGCCTCTCCCGTTGCAGAGCACAGGCTCCGGACGCACAGGCTCAGCGGCCATGGCTCACAGGCCTAGCCGCTGGGCGGCATGTGGGATCCTCCTGGACTGGGGCATGGACCCATGTCCCCTGCATCGGCAGGCGGACTCTCAACCACTGCGCCACCAGGGAAGCCCTATCTAGTCTTTTTATCAGAAAAGTTTTTATACCTTGGGAATTGCCTGTTCTTTAAATGTTTGAGAGGATTACCTGGGAAAACTTGAGAACATTCTTCAAAAATCTTCTACTGTTATTTCCATGTCTAGTCTTTCTCATGCTTCTTAAAGCCATTTTGCTAATTTATATTTTTATAAAATTACTTTCATTGGGATTTTTATATTTTAATTCCATGTCTGCTGTTATTTTAATTTTGCGTACTTATATTTTAGTTCTTTTTCTGGACTCTGATTGCCATGGATTTCCTCATTTGTTGCTGTTTTGCCCATAGACCAGCAGCTGGAGTTATTGATCAGTTTTTTTTCCTAATTTCGTAGCTTTTTCTTCTGGGATGATCTGTTCTTTCCCCAGTTTTCTTTTTAACTGCTGCAGCTGGTTGATTCCAGATCTTCAGTCTCATTTAGAATGGCAACATGCCAGAGTGGTGACAAGTAGTGTTTTCCGTTTCACTGTGTCTTACGCACCCTGGGATTGCGCCTTTGCTGGTCTCTTTGACTCAAGAGCTATTTTGGAGGATTTGCTTTAATTGCTAGCTGCTGGGGTCTCCATGTAAGCCACGAGAGGTGGCACAGCCCAGCGGGGAGTAGAGGCTCCGGGGCTGGCGGCCATTGGCCCTTGGGGGGCCCTGGTCTGGAGCAGGACGGCTCTGTCCCTTCGCCTGGTGGTGGGGGACACCACGGGTCCCTTGTCCGGGGAAGTGATGGGTTAACGTACCTGTGGCCTGGGCCCAGTGCCACAAGCTTAAGCTGCTTCAGGGTCGGTATCATGTTGTTATTCATGTCTAGTTTACTTCATTGTGGCGAAAAAATGTGGTCTCTACGAAAATATTTTTTGGAATTATTGAGGTCTAGTATATGAACAAACTTGAGAAAGATCTAACACATGCTTGCAAAGAAATGTATTCTTTATACGACACACAGCATTTGACGAAACAATTAGGTCAACCTTGTCGTTTAAATCTTAAATCTCCTTCACGTGTCAAAAGTGGGCAGAAGGACGTCATCATCTCCCAGCACCAATGGACCCCTGTGAGCGGGCCTCGGTGTGCAGAGTGTTTGCTCCTTATACTTGCTGTGCTATTATCCAAAGCCAGGGCTTCAAGCCCTTTATCCCCCATCACGTCCTGTTACTTCCATCTCGGCTCACCTCACCTTGCTCACCTCACCAAGAGCTGTCTCTCTTAATGGCACCTCTTGCCTCACGGAAACCATGGCTCCTCCTTGACCTTATGGCCTCCCCGCCTTCCTGCAGGTTCCTCAGCTCCAAAGATGTGCTCTTTTGGTTGAATCACCAGAATGATGACACTTTGTTGCCCTTAAACAGGGCTATGATGTGAGCTCTGTGATGTGTGTGCACGTGTGTGCTGTCGGTGGCGTGCGGGGGGTGTGTGTGCACGTGTGTGCTGTCGGCGGCGTGCCCGGGTGTGTGTGCTATTCTGTTGTGTGTGTGTGTAGGGATCCACCCCGTGTTAGCCGGCAGCACGTGGGCATGGGTTTTCTTCCTCCGGGTCCACCTGGGGGCTGGTTGCACCCTGTCCCACAGCTGGACAGAGCCCCTGGGGGCACCAGCCCCATGTCCAGGGTTCCTGGGTCCTCCAGTCACCTTTGCCCCAGGCCCCGAGGTCACGGCTGCTGCTCGCCTGGCCTACAGTCCCCTTGGGAGGCTTCCGAGCAGGGTCCACGTGCACCCAGAGGAGGTCCTCAGCCCTCCGCCTGCCTGGCAGGGTTCGGAAGGGACAGAGTCTCGAGGGGTCTTCAGGAATCAGCACAGCTGCCTCAGAAAGCAGTCCCCATGGCTGAGGGGGCCACACGGGTTTCCAGCGAGCACAGGCTGGGGGTCCTGAGTGGGAGGCCATCCAGCCTCCTGGGGTGCCGGCAGAGGGATTGCTGCCAGCCGCACTTCCCGGGATATCTGCCAGATTCTCAGAGGAACGCGTAAGCTCTGGTTTCCCCAGCTGCTGTGGGGTTTTGTGTTTTTCCTTGTCTTCGAGGGTATCTTAGTGGGAAGTTTAAGAGGACACCTGGGACGTGGCAGGGAACCAGATAGTTTTAATGGAAGACTCTTTTCCAAGTGATTTTGAAGTTAATGAAAAGCAACACAATGCTTTCATTGTGGAAAATGGCTCTTATACATCTTTTTATTTTCCCTTTACTTCCTGAAAGACAGACTTAGGAATTAAAAAAAAGATGCAGAATCAACAAGGTATAATTTACTGTCATTATCCATCTTTAGGAAGCAGTTTCTTCCCTAAATATAACAGCATCCTGATACTTGAAGCAGAGAAAACAACCAACAGACACGGCAAAGACTGTGAGTCCAAGGTCAACACCAGCAGAGCTGTCTCTCTTAATGACCTCATTCTGGGAAACACATGACAACGTGCACCTCGCAGCTGGACAGCATCAGGACACTGTGGGGCGGTGGGAAGACACCGCAGGCAGACTGGGAGGCAAGGCCGCCGTCCCTTCCCTGGGACATGTGTTTGTCGAGGCCGTGGCAGCCAAAACTACAAGGAACTGCTGGGAAGGTGCAGCGCCAGGGCCTGTAAGAACTGCCCTTTCCAGCCGGAGGGCTCTGGGGTCTCGGGTGGGCTCACCAAGTCCACCCCCACCCCCAGCTCCAGGTGTCCCGTCAGTTCAGCCCCGCCCACGGCAGAGTCGCCCCAGTGCCCCTCCCCACCTCCGAGCCCAGCGTCCCCACAGAGCTGCTGCCCCGCCCTGGGGCCGGCCCTGGCTGCCAGGGTCCTCCTCGCATCTCAGTCCAGGGGTGCCGGAAGGCCTGACCACACAGAGACAGGCTGGGCCCACGCAAACCTCCTGCTGGGTGGGAAGGTGGTGGTGAGACGGACATCCCTCTCTGGACCAGAGGATGCTGAAGAAACGGTAGTTTACTCCAAAGGGACCAAAGCTCCCACACACACGAGTACGCACATGTACACACGTGAGCATGCACAGGTGTGCACGTGAGCACGTTTGCCCACACGTGCCTGTGTGTCCACCGCCCTCCCCGTAACCCACACGTGCTTCCCCTAGGAGGGGATGGAAGCGGGGCCTCCGGACCGCCCAGGTGGTCAAGTGACACAGCTGGGCGGGAGTCCGGCTCCTCGGCCCCGCTCCGCTCTGGTGACCTGCTCTAGAAACCCTTCCAGTAATAAATGGCCCAGCGGCCGGCTGCTCACAGGAACTGGGCTGCTGGGGGCAGGACCAGCCTGGGGACACTCGGGAAGGCACCGCGGGCACCCAGTGCCAGAGTGAGGCCGCCCGCCAGAGGCAGCTGGGTCAGGGCCGCATTGGGGGCCAGGGAGGGGAGAAGGGTGGGTGGCCCCCAGGACTCCCAGACGCCTGCAGGGAGCGGAGAGACCCAGGCCCAGCCCCCCTGGGGCTCAGCACGGCTCCCCAGGAGGTGAAGGTCAGGCCACATTCTTTGCTGAGGCTGGAATTCTGACATCAGATTTTCCATGCTCCGCTTGGGGGAGGAGCTGGCAACGCAGGGAGGGAGGAAAGGGGTGGGTGGGGCGGACAGAGGGCCGGAGGCTGCCAAGCACCCACGGCTCCAGGCCCAAGGCGGGAGGGCTCCACTGGCCCTGGCCTGACTGTGCCCAGGGCCCGGCCTGCCCACGCTCGGTCGCCTGGCGCGTCCCGGCCACTGGCCACTGTGTGACTTTCTCATCCCAGCGCAGGGCCTTGCTGAGTCACATGGGGCTGCGTTAGGGACTCTAAAAATAGCCTGGCAGCCGGGGCCAGCGCGGGAGTTATTATTAGGCTGGGACGGAGCCCTCCTCCCGGGGGGCTCTCCCTTCTAGGGGGCCCGGAAGAGCTGGGGCCTTGGCCAGGGGAGGCCGGGCTGCTGGACACCCCACCCTGGACACTCAGGCCGACCCCTCCTTCCTGGGGCCCAGGGCTGCAGTTCCTCCACCTGAAATCTCCCTGGACACCCCCTTCTTCCCCTGCTCCCATGGTGCACCCTAGGGTGGGGGGCTCTCCTGGACCCTCTCAGAGGTCAGAGTGCCCCCAGAGAGCCTGCAGATGGGAGTGACCTTTGCTCAAAGAGAAATCACAGCCGAGGAGCCTACAGCAGCTTTGGCCACATCGGGGTGCAGGTCCCCGAAATGCCCAGACCTGCAGTGTGTTTCCTTGGAAAAGCAGCTGCCAGGCCAGCACCTCTCGGGGCACCTCGAGCCATTCACGTGAGGCCATCGACCTCAGGGTGGCCATGTCGGCCAGTGAAGGAACAGTGGCCCCCAGATGTGGCTCTGTGAGCAGACCCCGGATGAGAGGGCTGTGCTCTGAGCCCCTCCCGCAGAAACTCTTTGGTTAACTTCTGAGACCCTGTAGGGGACTGACCCAAGGGCATGCTCACTGGGCCTCCTGCGGGCTGGCCCCCTCCGGGCCAGAAGGACCACCCCAGGGCTCAGGCCCCTTTCCCCCTCACCCCACCCTCACGCACCATCTGACCCAGCACTTTTGGAACCAGAGGCCTCGGTGACTGAGAAAGCCCCGATCCAAGCTCAGCCTCCATACCTCCAATCCAGAGACCCTTCAGGGGTGAGCCCACTCGAAGGCTGGACTCTGGCCTGGCCCCAGAGCAGACCCGTCCCCATCCTGCCCACACGGGTCATCTCTGGTGCTAAAGCTGCATCCACGTGGTGGTGCAAGAAAGCGCTCGTGTGCCAGAGTGGACTTCTGGACTCAGAAGGAAAGAACCGACAGCCTGGGGCAGGGCCACCTGCTTCCAGAAAGGGAGTGAGGTCCATGTGGCTGGCGGGGCTCACCGGAGCAGCAGCTCCCCGGACCGGCTGCTGTGACTTACCAAATACTAATAGGGAGAGCCCCTAGGTCGGGCTGCCAAAAAGGTACTCAGGCCACAGATGCTCAGTGCCACCCAGAGAGATGGCAGCTCTCAGGGAGCAAGAGACAGCATCGCAATCACACCCGCAAGTTGTCCCAAAGCACAGCAGACACCCGAGGGCGACATGGCTGGTGGCTGAGGTCGAGGCTGGCCCCCCGGTGGTGGGCTCACCTCTGACCCTACAGCGGTCGCTTTCAGACACCCCTCCTGGTCCTTTGACATTCTCAAAGAAGAAAGCATTTCCACACTTGCCTCCCACACCTTCTGGCAAAGACAAGACTTTTCCTGCTGAAAAAGTAATTTGCAGCCTGAAAGAGGCTGCCAGCTGGTCCTCGCCTGCCGCCTCCTGATGTCCTCACGCCGGGCCGTAAGCGCGAGCAGTGCGCGCGTCGGGTGACTGTTGAGCCCCCGCATCAGTCAGCCCCCCTCCCCAGCAGAGATCCCCTGGGTGCACAGGGGCCAGCTCTGCTGGGCGAAGGTCAGCGTCCACGCCGCACTGAGGGTTGTGAGGCGGCAGATCTGAGCTGTTGGGACGAGAACAAGTTTGTCCTGGGGCTCAGAGCTGCCCATGGTGTGGGCTGCAGCCATCACATGCTGGAGGCAGCCACCTGCAAATGTCCCACTTTCCTTCCACTCGCCGTCACGTACATCACCAAGAGCATCGAATCTTCCTAGAGGTCGAGGGGAAAGCGGGAATTCTGCACCTGATTTCTGGTGCTGTGGGCTGGTGCCCTGACAGGCCCATCTTCCCAGGCGTCCTGCTCTCAGCCCCGTGCTCCGCAGCTGAGGCCTGGGGAATGGGGCCGGGCAGCACAGCCCCTGCTGGGCCACAGGATGACGTGACCCTGAAACAGACGCTGCCCTGCAGGACCTGCCCTAGCATCAGGACTGAGGGAAACCAGCACCCCAGGCTGCCTCTGCCCTGTGCCACCAAAATGCCCTTAGTGCCTGGAGCCCAGGTCAGGACAGTAACCTGCCCACACCCTCCCTCAGGGGATCAAGGTGTGCGCAGGTGAGATGCTGAGGAAACGTTTCAGGAGGGATGGACATCTCTTGAGAGGGAGCTGGGTGGGCTCTGAGTCCGGCGTGGAGGAGATGGGGGAGGAGATGGGGCCGGAGGGCGGGGTCGTGCCCACTTGCCCTCAAGCCTTGATGAGAAATTAAAACCCCACATTTACCTTTTTGCTCAAAGTAAGTGCCACCCTTTGAAAGGAGACATCTGTTTTCAGGTGAAGAGAAGACTGACAAGGGGACAGGTGTGACATTTATGCAGCCAAGATCAAGGTCTCGGCCCGGGCAGAGGGAGGCTATGGAGAGGAAACAGAGCAGGAGGGGGACGGAGCCACCTGCCGTGGGGGAGCTGGGGGTCCCTGGTGGCGGCTGAGGGGGCGTCTGACATGGCCCTGGCACCTCTGCACAGCTAGCAGCTGCCACCAGGCGTCCCACCCCGGGGTCCACCCGGCCCTGCCTCACCAGCCAGACGTGCGCTGAGGACAGCTGAGCGCAGGGCCCCGGCCTCGACCGGGAGGAGGAGGGAAGAAGGGTGCTGGGCTCCCCTGGAGCTGGGCTTCTCCTGAAACTGTGGGGCAGGAGGGCCTTGCACAGCGGACCTGGAGAGCAGCAACGGCGCCGACCCGCTTAACAATTTGAACAGACCGGCCTTCCTGCTCCAAGGGCTCGGCTGCGCTTTGGAATTTCCACTTGCGGACCAGAGCTCCAGGAGGGCTGGATTCCCTCCACTTCCATCGCCATCCCCGCCTCCTTCCTCCTCCCACCTCCCTCTCCTCCCCCTCCCCCCTTCCCCTTCCAGAGTGTGGGAACCTCCCCCCACTTCTAGGCCTCCAGGGGGCCAGACAGAGTCCAGAGGCCTGGGGTCGGGGTGGGCATAAGAGGCTGAGACAGAGGAGATGCAGGGAAGTGGGAAAGCCCGGGAGGTGATGCACCAGGAGGCCCCCCAGTGAGGAGGGACCCTGTGTCCCGCCTCAGGACAGGGCCCGGGGCCCTGGAGCAGATGACGTCCAGGCCTCTGCGGTGCTCGAGGTGGGGCGGGGCAGGGGGCACTCAGGCAGAGAGCTGCTCTCCTTGGGGAGGTGAGAGACCAGCAGTCAGACCCCAAACCGGGGGAAGCCCAGTGCCTGAGGCTGAAGACCCCGGCCTGGGGGTGAGCACCCCACGGTGGGCTCCCACCGGCTTAGAGCCCCCCTGTGAGCACAGCCGAGTAGGAACCAGAGACAGGACCCTCAGCACCGACCTCTCTCTGCACACGGGCTAACGGGGGTCCTGAGACCTGGTGCTTCACGGCCTCACCAAGGTCTCCACTGGGGGAGGTACCACCCCAAGCCCTGCCGTCTGTGTCTAGGTGTCCAGCTCCATACACGCCGGGCGGGACGTGGCCATCGGGGACCCTGCAGCAGTGGGGTGGGGAGCACAGGGAGGGAGAGGTAGCCAAGGGCGCAGGCACCTGGTGGCAGAGGAATGCAGGAAGGGTCCCCAGACCCCATCAGGGGCCGTGGCCTGAGCCCTAGGGGCGGTCCTAGGGAAAGATCCGGCCACATGGGCCCCGCCGGCCGGCTCTGGGAGGGTCGGGCAGGGCCGTGCTCTCTTCTCGCCGTCCCGGGTGGTGTTGGGGCCCCGCTGGGCACACCCGCCCTGGCCTCTGTCCAGCCCCTCACCGGGTGAGTCACTGCCCCTCGGTGCTTGCAGGGCCTGCCAGACCGGACTGCCTGCCGCGTCCAGGACGCACCACACACAGAGCGGGGCTGGCGGTGGAGGCCTGGACGCACAGCTTGGCCAGCGGAGGACTCAGGCCTCTGGGCCCGCTGGCCAGGTCCTCGGCTCCAACACTCCAGGAGATGGAAATGTTCCTAAACCCGTTCACTTCACAGCTGCTTTTACTTCTAAGTCTGTGCTTAAAATAGCCTGGAGTGGCCGCTCTGGCCCCCCTTTTCCGCGGTTGAAAAGTGGTGCAGCCCGCGGGGAGTGCTTCTGTCACTGTGGCGCGTGCGCTGCAAGGCCTCTATCTGAAAGCCAGGTGAAGAGTTTGCTCCATAAACTTGCTCTTTGACTCGGACCAGAGGCCTGGCGGGGAGGAGGAGGCAGCACAAGGCCGTGGAGTGGGTGCGAGGGCTGCTTCCCTCACGCGGTTGAGCTCAGAGCCAGGACCACACCCAGCGGGCAGCCTGGTGCCCAGGCTAGAAGCTGGCTGGGCCCTCACCTCACCTGCCGGCCGTGGGCGCTTCTCAGCGGCTTTGCCGAGGTCGCACGGGGGCTGAGGGAGACGCCTGGAGGCCCCGCACACACCCGCCGGCCAGGACCGCGCTCCTGTGGGGATGTCCGAGGGCCCGCCACGTCTCCTCTTTCAGGGGAGGGCGGCGGTCTTCCCATCTACCTGTGAGAGTCAGGCTGCCCGCAGGGAGCCCCTGTGTCCCCCTCCAACTCCAGGGCTCACCTTCCTGCGTCTGGGGTTTGGAGGGGAGCCCAGCAGAGTTCCCTGGCCAGCCTGGATAAGGGCCCCTGGGTTCTGCAGGCGCAGGTGACAGGTAAGCTGTCCCCCGTGGGGCAACAGTGAGCACCCGCCCCAGCTGTGCTGGTCACAAGTAGCCCCTGGCCGCCAAGGAGACTCCCCGGGCCTGGAAACGGGTGACACCCAAGGCCTAGTTTAGAGCAGGTGCACAGCCCAGAAGTGCGCACGCGGGGCACCTGTGAGGGTGGTCTGGGCCTGAGCAGAGGCCACCAACCACACAGCTGACACCCTGGACACACTCCTCAGTGCTGGCACAGACGGTGCTCATCCATGAGCAGGTTTCCTCGTGCGACTCTGATTCTGGTCTCATGAAGGTTTTATTTCTGGTCTTGTGAATATTTCATGCCATGCTTAATTAACATCGGCCCTTTGCTTTTGCACAAAAACAATTGCATGGCCCCTCGTTTGGCAGCCACTGCCCTGCCCCTTCTGTCCCTGGTTTTGGTCACAACAAGGAACTTCACAGTCATGCTGTCACTCAGGCCAGTGGTTGGGGACATTGGCGCTGTGCCCCCGATTTGCATGAGAGGTCCCAGTGTGTTGAGGGTCACCGCTGAGAGCTCTGCCCGGGGTGGGGTCCCCTGAGAAGGGGGGACAAAGCTGACCATGGCGGACACCTGGCTGGACGGCGCGTCCTGGGTGCTGATGCGCTGGGGCTGCCAGGGGCAGCAGCAGCCTCCTGGCCTCAGGCTGTCTCTGCCTCTGAGGCTCTAGCTGTCCCAGGCTCCACTGGCCTGCCTGTCTGCAGGCTCCTGCTCTGCGTCCTCGCAGGCGGCCGCTTCTTTCCTTCTGCAGACGGCTTCTTCGGTGGCTTGGGGAAGTTGGCTGAAGCGGCTGCAGCCGGGGAGGTGAATCCCCCCGGACCCTGCACCCCCATGAAAGGACAAGCCCAGTCACTGGCACCAGCGGAACAGGGGAGGGGTCCCCGAGGAAAGGGACCTGGAAGAGCCTGAGGGGACGAGTGAAGGCCACGAGGGGGCAGGGGGCCCCCAGACAGTGGAGGGGGTGGTCCCTCCTTGGCTCAGCGCCCTCGGAAGCCGGAAGCCGTGCTGCTCAGGAGTCAGCCAGGAAGGGGAGGGGAGCGTCCCGGCTGGGAGGAGCCAGTGGGCTCTGAAGGATGAGGACAGCTGTGTCCAGAGGCTGGGTCCCTGTCCCTCCCTCCCCGGGTCGGCAGGAGAGCGGGGCCCTGTGGGCGCCCACGGTGTCAGGTTTACCTCTCCCCTAAGCACGCTTGGGGAGCTGGGAAGCATCTGTGCTCTGTGCCTTGAATGAGGGCCTGGGTCGGAAAGTCCGGCCAGAGAAACACAGCGCTTTGCCCGGGACCAGGATGGTGGCCTTCTCTAAACCGTGCGTGTGGTTAGAAGTACAGCCAATCTCCTATCCCCACAGGGTCAGTCTCTGAGTCCTGGGAAGAGTCCCACGCCGCCACCCAAGCAGCCCCAGCTGCCCCCGGGGAGTCTGTGTCCTCTCTGGGTGTGGCCCACTGTCCCACTCCGCACCCCCCCACCCCATGGCCCGCTCCCCTAGGCCTCCCCAGGGCACCGCTGGAGCGCCACCCCCTTCGCGGGTCAAGCACCGAGACCCCAAGGGAGCCCGGAGAAGCTGGCCTGGAGCCGTGAGGGGGACGGGACTGTGGTTCTCCGTTTCCCCGAAATTTCAGGGGCTCCTGTCTGGTTTGTTTCCTGCACTCTGGCTGGGAAAGGCGGAATCTGCAGCTTTAAGCAGGCTTTTAGTTTTGAATGGATCTTCTAACAAGACTGTTCCAGGAATTGATCCTGGACTCATTTGGAGGTTGGAGGGTGAGGCTGCCGGCTGCGGGGCGGGTGGGTAATCGTACCCGCTGCAGCTCGGCTGTGAGCTCTGGGCGATGCCTCCTGCTGGCCCACGAGCGTGGGCAGAGGAAACCGCGCGGTGAGGTCGAGGCTTGAAGACCCAGGCCCCCAGCGCCGCCCTGGCCGGGCCAGCAGGACCTGCCAGGAAGGCTGTTCTTCTTAAAGAATTGCTGGAAATGGTTTATTATTCACGGCAGGGCATTTAACATGTTCCGATAGGACAAGTTGTAAAGTAAATATGTCGTTGGCCTCATTTCAAAAAATAAACAGTTTAATTAAATCTATTTGTGGTTTGAAAAGCTATCTGTCATGCTTTTTCCATTCTTGGGGATACCTTAATTTAGCTTTAAATAGCATTAACACCGTCATTTCAAATCAGTTAATGTGATTCCCTGCCTGAAAAATCCAAGCGGTCTAATAAGTAATCAAAGAGAGAAAACCAGAAGCAATAGTTTTAACGTTTTAAATATATGTTTAGATTAGTAGCATTTCTATTTACAAACCACACGAGTTGGACTATGTGATTGAAGACAGTCACGTTCCTAATGACAATACAAAAGATGAAAATACCCAGGAATAAATTTAAAAAGTATGCATGACATTAAAATTTTAAAAAGGAAATTACACCAGAGGATATATAAGAACCCTTGCATTAATAGAAAGTCTTGTTTTTTATATTAACACATTTTAACTTTATATTTAAGGGGATAGTAAACACTTCCTACTAAACAAACAATGCACAGTATAATATTAGAATACTCTTAATATTACTAACAGTGTATTTCTGTTTAATAGAGGAACAAACAACATAAATACATATAACAAGAAAATGAAACATTTGGTTTTTACTAATTTTTCTTATTAGACTTGAATTTTCCTAAGATATGAACAAATGGTGAATTCAAGTAGCTCGTGTAACGAGCAAAGAGGTATTCCTAATTAATTATAATTATACCCCGGACATCCCTGCTTTTAGGAGTGAACCTGTTTCAATAAGATATTACCGGGTAGAAATAAGTAAATATTTTAAATAGAAGAAGATTTGAAAACACGTGGCCTTTGTAACAGAGGTGAGGCCAGTGTCTGGGGTCACCCTAAAAGGACCACCCACATCAGGACACTGGAATTACCTTCGGCCACTGGGGGTGGGGCTTTGAGTAGTGACTTAATAACCATCCACAAATGTGTGAAAAAGGCTTTCAGGGGTCCAGGTGACCAACCTTTTTTTTCCTTTTTTCTTTCTTCCTTCCTTCCTTTCTTTTTTTCTTTCTCTCTTTCTCTTTCTTTTCTTCTTTCTTTCTCTCTTTCCCTTTCTTTCTTTCTTTCTCTCTTCCCTCCTTCCTTCCTCCCTCCCTCCCTCCCTCCCTTCCTACTTTCCTTCCTTCCTCAGAAAAACTGGCTCTAAAATACAGTCCAGGTGACGTTAGCCTGCATCCAAGAACACACAGGGACACACTTCCTTCACCGAAGGCTGGTGGAGGTGCTTCTGTGTTTCCTACCATTTCCCTTAAAAACAGAGGAAATAATACAGCTGACAGTAAGTGATTTACGAGGATCCACCAAAGCAAAGATGTAGTCTGTTGGCAAAAACGAATCACTGAGAAGTTCATTTTAATAGGGAGACATATGTAATGCACATAAGTAGTGAGATTTAATTTTGAGCAGGCCCCTACTCAAAATAATGTCAACATTTAACAGAATGGTATCTTCTCATTAAACCATTTCCACTTAGTGGACCCTTTATTCCCGTGTTTACCTGCTCCTTCACCACCCATTCACTTCCACGCAGGGCTGAGTCTCCACATCAACAAATAAAACCAACAGGATCCTTTCTATACAGACCTCAGGAAAGAAGGGGAAAGAAGAGACGTGTGCTCACAAACTGCTGTTGATTAAGGGCTAAGATACTTGTGGAGGGTTTTTTCTTGTAAAATAAAGTGCAGGTATTTTTGAATTCTTCTGAAGATTCGAGCAAGGGACAATGGAGACAAATCTTCTTAAAGCCGATTTGATAAATACAAAGTTGCACAATAGAAATGACAGCTGAGTTGAGAAGCCTTGAAAAATGGAGGCTGTGGGTTGCCTGTGCGAGCAACGCTGATTATTGAAGCAAGAGCTGGTACTTCCTCAAAAGCCGGTCAGCGGGAGGAACACCAGCTTCTCGCTTGAGCCTCAAGAGGAGCTGAGACACGTCGGGAGCTTCGACAGCTTTAAAAGAGCAGTGCCAACTCAGAGACAGATCCTCCTTGTACGATATTCCTGACTTTGTTTCAGTTATCATTTGGGACTCAACAACTCGGGAACCAATTTGTCCTTTTGGCTACAAAGGATTAACCTCTGGCCGGGTGGTCCCTGGGCAGGGCTGGCCCACCGTGGACAGCCCCATGCGGAAATGTGAGCACTTGCCAGCCAGAATCATGGAATCGCCAACATTTCTGCCTGCGCGATATTATGTAAATAATCTGGTCCCGTCAGCAATCTGTCTCTGCCAAAGGAGAGGAGTTACGCACCTTCGCCAAAGCAGCAGGCCTCGCGTGTGCTCGGAGACGGCTGATGGCAGAGGCTGCAGAGACTTTGCCACGAGGACCCCAAATTCCCTCTAATTTCCTCCAAAGGCGAGTGACGGTCTCACCCCCTGGTAGGGCCGCAGGGAAGGTCAGGATCGGTCAGTGCTCTCCGGGCGAGTGGCCGAGGGGTCCAGACTGCAAGGCCCAGGCCGGGCATGTTGCCTCAAACCTTAGGAAAATTTTGGGAACAATTATGGTGCCATTAATTTTATGGAGCGGATTAAGAACAAACGAAAAAGAGGAGCTAGAGAGGACCTCTGAAGGCAGAACAGGCGTCCTGCAGACCGAGCATCAGGCCTGCTGGTGAGGGCTCGCTCTCCAAGAGCCAGCTTCCTCAACGTCCAGGGTTTGCAGGGTGTGTCCTGGGACGCTGGAGCCCCAGTCTCCCTGGTTAGCGATTCCCTTCCGTGGAGGTTCTGCTTCAGCTGGTGGAGCAGGCCATGAGGTGTGAGGTCCAGGCCAGGGCTCTCAGCCTCTCATCCTGGCGCCCCCTCCCTCGTGGGCGCCCTCCCCGTGTGGGTGAGGAGGAAGCCCTGCTCCCAGGGCTGCTGCTCTGCAGGCTCCGGACGGAGAGCAGCCTCTTGCTATTATGTTTTGAGACTCATGACACTGGGAGTGCGTTTTCTAAGAATGAAAGTGCAGGTCTGAATGGGGGCTGTTTTCTCAGGAGCTGTCACAATTTAAGCTCCACATCGCTTATCTGAAACCCTTGGGACCAGATATAATTTAGGATCCAGATTTTAGAAAGATGATAGTCTACGCACCCCACGTATCACGCACCACAAACAACAGGGGTTGGGGGAACCCACATCTGAGCCCATATCCAAGCGTTTCAACCTATGGGAAACAATACAGATGGATTCTCAGGCTGAGCAGGGCATGAAGACTGTTTTGCTGTATTTTCCAGGTTATGACTTTCCAGGTTATGCCAATAAACAAATTAAAAAACAACTTCCCAGTTTTAGAGGATTTGGGTTTATGTTATTGTGCATAAGAAATTGTAGATGTACATAATCGTAACGATTAATTCATTTTCCTTTTCAAACATTTTAGATTCACCTTATTGAGGTATGATTTTCTTACATAAAATGCACCTTTGTTCAGTGGACATTTCCGTGAGTTTTGACAAACGTATACACCATGTAATTCCACTACAATCGAGATCAGGAATGTTTCCTTCTCTCCAAAAAGTTCCTTCCTGTGCCCCTTGCACAAAATCCTCCCCCACCCGGCCCAGCAACCACTGATCCATTTTCTGTCACTGGAGAGAGAGTTACCTTTTTCAGAAGTTATGTAAATGTTGTCACCCCTTTGTGTGCGTTTGTGTCTGGTGTTCCTGAGCCTGTCTTATGTCGTTTCTGTTACTGAATAACAGAATAATAGAACAATAATAATAACAGCCCATTGTGTGCAGACTCCAGGATTCTTATTCTGGCCATTTTCTTGATGGACGTTGGAGTGTAAAAAGGGTGGCTCTTTTCATTTTATTAACGGTGCTTCTCAAAGAACAGAGTTTAAAGATTTCGATAAAGTGCAATGTTTTTCTTTTTCATTCATGAGCAGCGCTTTTGGTGTCTTCTCTAAGAGATCCTCACTTGCTCCAAGTCTCAAAAATGCACTCATGTGGCTCCTAGAAGTGCCATAGCTTTAGCTTCTGTGCTTGTGCTCATGTGCTCCTAGAAGTGCCATAGCTTTAGCTTCTGTGCTTGTGCTCATGTGCTCCTAGAAGTGTCATAGCTTTAGCTTCTGTGCTTGTGCTCATGTGCTCCTAGAAGTGTCATGGCTTTAGCTTCTGTGCTTGTGCTCATGTGCTCCTAGAAGTGCCATGGCTTTAGCTTCTGTGCTTGTGCTCATGTGCTCCTAGAAGTGTCATGGCTTTAGCTTCTGTGCTTGTGCTCATGTGCTCCTAGAAGCGCCATAGCTTTAGCTTTTGTGCTTGTGATCCACTTTTAGGTTAATTTTGGTATCGTGTGCCTCAAGGTTTATTTTGTCTCATGTGCTCCTAGAAGTGTCATAGCTTTAGCTTTTGTGCTTGTGATCCACTTTTAGGTTAATTTTGGTATCGTGTGCATCAAGGTTTATTTTGTCTCATATGGATGTCCAATTGATCCCAGCACTATCCACTGAAAAGGCTATTCTTTTCCCATTGAATTAGCACCTTTGTCTAAATCGATGACCACATAAATGTGGGTTCTCTGCTCTGCACCATTTATTTACGTGTCTGTCCTCATGCCAACAGAACTGTCTTCATTTCTGTAGCTTCATGGTAAGTCTTGAATCAAGCAGTGTAAGTACCCAAACTTTGTTCTTTTTCAAAACTCTTCTATGTATTTTACATTTCCATATATATTTTAGAATCAACCTGTTAATTTCTAAAAGAAAATTCAAACAGAAAAAGCCTTCTGAGATTAGATTGGGGTTGAATGAAATCTATGCATCGGTTGAGGAGAACTGACACTTTAGCATCTCTGAATCTTTCAACCTACAAACATGGTGTATCTCCCCATTTACTTAGGTCTTCTTTAACTTTAATCCTCCATGTTTTGTAGGTTTCTTGTACAACTTTTGCTACATTTATTCCTACACATTTAAATTTTCATGCTATTGTGAACGGGAATGGTTTAAAATTTTATTTTCCCATCTTTAGTTACATTTATTCCTACACATTTTAATTTTCACGTTACTGTAAATGGAAATGATTTAAAATTTTATTTTTCTAGTGTTCATTTCTGATATATAGCCATATAGTTGAGTTCTGAATATTAACTTGTATTCCATGACCTTGTTAAATTCACTTATTCAGTGACATTTTTTGTAGATTGCTTAGGTTTTCCTACGTAGATGATCATGCTGCCTGAAAGCAAAGGCAGTTTTACTTCTTCCTTTCCAATCTGTATGACCTTTATTTCTTTTCCTTATTTTATTGTACAGACAGCTCTTTCGTTCATGTTGAATAGAAGGGGTGAGAGTGGCCACTCCTGCCTTGTTCCAAGACTCAGGGAGCAAGTGTTCAGTCTGTCAGCACTAAATATGATGTTAGCTGTGAACTCTTCCCAGATGCACTTTATCAGATTTAGGAAGTTCCCTTTATTTTTAGTGTGTGGAGAGTTTTTATCCTAAAAAGGATGTTCCATTTTGTCAAATACCTTTTCTGAATTCCTTGACCTAATCACGCAAAACTGGAAACGACCTCAACTTACACTAGGGTGTCACTGGTCAGGTGAATGGCAAAGTAAATACTTCACATTAATAACATATAGGGAGAGTCTTCAGTGGTGCCGAGTGTGCAGGAGGGTCAGAGCGCTGGGGATGGGGCTGAGTGTAAACAAACCTCGACAGAAGTGCTACGGAGATGGTGAGATGCTGGGGATGTGTCGTGAAGTCCTGAGTGGCTGCTTCCCCTTGTCACACTCTGTGTACAACTCTCTTGTTTCAGATATCCTACGGTGAGCGTTTGGCTTCCACGAGGAAACGTCCAGTAAGCTGGCAGGGCACCACCTCAGCGAGTGCCTGCGCACGCGTTCCCTGCCTGCTCTCCTGCGGGAACCTCGGGCTTCCTGCGGACCTTTGCCATCTTAGCCATGGCGTCCAGAATAGCACACAGCACAGAGAAGGTGCTCGATAAATGTCAGCTGAAGGAATACATGAATGAATGGCTGGATGGAGGTGAAGGCCGCGTGATGCTGCTGGGGACCAGCTGGGCCTGGAGTCCTGGCCCCGTACCAGTTGGCATGTGAAGCTGGACAGCTTTTTAATCTTGAAGGCTTGGTTTTCTTATCTATAAAACAGGGATACATACCTCTTAAGACTGCTGTGAGGCCTAGAAATAAGAATTGAAAGCACCTCACACACAACCGGTGGCTGCCAAGTGATAGAATTACTAAGCTGATTAATGAGGAGAGTATCCAGATATTTCAGAGGGAAAGAAACCTCACTTGCTCGGATGAATTTGAGGCCAGGGAGTAAAATTCCCATTACCTTACTAATGGCAAAAAATACCTCTGGCTAAAGCAACCGAGTCCAGCCCCTCAAAAAGAGGACAGAGCCCTAGATTCCTTGCACTGTGCGTCCAGCCAGCCTGTCTGCCTACAGAAAATTAGCTTGAGTGAGTCAGTTAACCTAGTGTTTTTACATACAACAGAATAAGGTTGACCCACCCTGCAGGAGTATTGAAGATCGATTATTAAATGATTGAAGCACATTTCGCAGCTACAAAGTGCCTGCTATCTATCTGTCCATCCATCTGTCTGTCCATCTGAAGAAGAACTCTTTTTTTTTTAATTTTTATAAATTTATATATTTAATTTAGTTTTGGCTGTGTTGGGTCTTTGTAGTTGTGGCTCGCAGGCTCTAGAGCACAGGCTCAGCAGTTGTGGCTCACGGGCTCAGTTGCTCCGCGGCATGTGGGATCTTCCCGGACCGGGGCACGAACCCGTGTCCCCTGCATTGGCAGGCGGACTCTCAACCACTGCGCCACCAGGGAAGCCCCTGAGGGAGGATAACTTCTAAGCCTGTGGAGGAGGAATCCCAGCTGTAAACCTCTCAACCATCGGCTAATCTGAATCCATAAATAAATTGGTTACTATCTTTGATACACTTAGTGGCTAACATACTGTCCTTTTTTAAAAAAAAGCTTACAGCATATTGCTGTTTAATCAAAGAATTGGGTCAGCCTCCCTCCTGGGAGCCCAGAGGGTGTCTGGCTGAGCGGGCCGGGTCGCAGTGGGCTGGCTCCCCTGAGGAGCCCGTGCCGCAGCCCGGGCTGCCTCCACCTACCCTCTGCCGCCCTCGAACACTGAGGGGCTGAGCCAGGCCTCTCCTGGGCCAGGAAAGCAGCCTTTGCAGAACGTCTTCTTTCTCCTCCTCTTGCTTCTTCTTACTATGATTGCAAAGGTAACAGACATGGAACAGTGTTCCAAAGGTAAGAAGGGAGTCAAGCAAAAATGATTTTAGGAACGTGGCTTCTAACACAGGTGGTCAATGTTCCATGTCTCTGAAAGTTGGAAAGCCCTGGCCCCGGGCATGGTGATGGCTTCGGCGTGTCATCGATTCCTGTGATACATATTCATGGAGTGTTTCTCTGTGACAGGCTGTGCCTAGGCGGCGGGGGAGGGGAGGCAGTCAACAGCAGAGGGGAAAGGAGAGCCTGGCTTCCATGGTGAGATGGGTGATGCGAGGGGGATGCATGGGGTGCACTGGGGGCGCTCAGAGGGGTCTGATGGAGGAAGGGGCATTGGAGAAACCTAAGCAGAAGAGGCCAGTCAAGTCACCTCTGGGGCACAGAGACGAACACGGCTGCCATGGCCTTGACACGGCCGCGGGCCCACGAGGCAGCGCGAAATCAGGGGTGTGCGGCCACCCGCTGGGTTTGAGGTGGCTCTGCCCAGTGCGGCGGTCGGGCACACGGCTGAACCAGGAGACAGCGATCACGGTGAGCATGGCCCCAGTGGGCTGTGTGTACAAAGACGCGCAGTCTGAGGGCCTGGAGGGGAAGGGGCCACGGGTCCCGGGGCAAAGGCTGGTTGACTTTAAGGAGTGGGTTTGCAGCAAAGGGAGTGGAGACATGGAAGAAAATGGTGGATGATGGCACCACCCAGAGGGGGTGGCCAGACGGAGGAGGCCCAGCTGCTGGGGGGCCTCAGACTGCAAATGTTCCCCTGTGAAGGGTAAGGGCATCCCTGGGCAGGGAGGACCCGCTGGCGGCTGGGAGAGAGAGGGGAAGGGGTGCCATCTTGGAGCGAGGGGGGCACATGTGCAGAGGCCAGGAGTTCCGGTGCTCAGCACAGACACCCCCTGGGACCTGAGCTAGGGCCGTGGGGCTGGAGTTTCTCTAGTTAATTTTCTCTAATTTAGGCGCAGTCTCAGAGTGAGTGTGTGTGTGTGCGTGTGCGTGTGCGTGCGCGCCAGCGCATGTGTACCTATGTGCCGGTGTGCACGTGGGCAGTGGTGTTTCTGGGCCACAGAGGGCTGGGGAGGGAGTAAGAAAACAGCTCGAGGAGAGGGGAGGGGAGGAGGTGATGCCATTTCCTAGGAAATAGGTTCCAGGCATCAGTGATGCCCTTGCATTTGGCTTCTGCTAAGGGCATCCCTGGCATGTGCTGCTTTTGTAAAAAAGTAAAACAAGAGATGCTGTGTCAGTCAGCTTACGCTGCCGTAACAGACTGGGCAACCGAAACAACAGAGGTTTATTTCTTACAGTTCTGGAGGCTAGAATCGGGGATGCTGTTCCAAAGGGTCCTGTGTCTGGTTTGTGGACGGCCACCTTCTTGCTGTGTGTTCCCATGACCTCTTCTCTGTCCTCTGTTCAGGGTGGGAGGCTGTGGGTGAGGGACAGCAGGTGCTCTGTGGTCTTTCCTTATAGAGACGCCCGCACTGTTGGAAGAGGGCCCCACCCTTAAGACCCCATTTATCCTGAATTAGCCCCCAGGAGGCCCCGTCCCCACAGGCAGCCACACTGGGGGTTGGGCTTCAATCTACGAATTCTGGGGACACATTCAGTCCACAGCCAACAGCTGCTGCATGGACGGGACAGTGGTTTTAAGTGAAATGGGTTCAAGTTGTTAGGCTGAGCGGTCGCTGTAGGCAGGAGGGGATGCCTTCCCTACAGGGCCCGCAGCCCAGGGCCTGCGCCCCAGGTCCTGACAGGTGGTGGTGTCGCCTGCCCTAAGGGAGCAGCGCGCACATCTCTCGTCTCCCCGTGGACACTGTCCAAACCGGCGCCGTGGAAAGGCGGCCGCGCGGCCGAGATGCGCCTTCAGAGCCTTGAGAACCGTCCTGGATACGCGGTCACCGTCACCTGCAAAGACCGGGTGGACAGAACCTAGTGCCACCGTTAGTGTTGGCGGCTACTTGTCATTTTTCACTGCACTGTCCGCGCGTCTCCCGTCACCAGTGGCCATTTCATTTCCGCGGACGGCCTGGCGCGGAGGGTGGGCTGGGGAGACCCCACCGACCCCAGCGCGCCTGCTGCCTTCAGCCGTCCGGTCCGACGGCCCGGCCTCGCCGCCCTCCTCTCCGTGGGTCCGGCGCAGTCCGCACAGAGCCACGCGCTCCCACTGCAACCCCTGCCCGGGAGCAAGGGGGTCGCGCCCCGTCAAGCCCGGAGCAGCGCGCGGCCCCTTTAAGAAGCGCCGTCGAAGCAGGGCCATGACGTCATGGGGTGCAGGAGGAGTCAGTGCGCCGCCGCGGCGTGGGGTAAGGCGGGGCGGCCGCTGACTGACAGGAGCGTGGCTGCGAGCGCCGAGGCCGTCTCAGGAGCGCCCCGCGCAGGCCCCACCCCTCAGGCCCTGCCTCGATTCCACACCCCGCCCCTCCCACACCCTCTCCGCCTTCCCCGCAGTCCCCGCCCCTGCAGTCTCACCCCGCCCACATGCCCCTCCCCTCCCCAAGTCCCCGCCCCACCCCGCCCCTCATATCTCTGTTCCTCCCCCCCTCAGGCTCCGCCCTGCCTCTCGTATCCCCGTCCCACCTCCCTCAGGCCCCGCCCCTGAAGCCTGCCACGCCCCCTGGCGGTTCCGCCCCACCCCCGCGCTCGCCCCGCCCCCGGCCCGGGCGGGCCTCGTCTCAGCTATCGGCAGCGGCGGCGCTGCGGGAGCTCCGGCGGCCGCGATCCTAATGGCTGCGCGCGGGCCGCGCTGAGCGCGGGCGGAGAGCGACGGGCGTGGGGCTGCGGAGAGCGAGAGCGAGCGCGGCCGGACCCTGGCCAGGCCCCGCCCGACCGGCCGAGCCCGCGATGCGCCCCGGGGTCTCCCCCCGGCGCAGCTGACGCCGCGGCCCGCGGAGACCCCGGCCGGTCGGCCCCGAAGAGCGGCCACCCCGGCCCAGGCCGCGATGGCGGGGAAGGCAGCCGCCCCGGGCACCGCGGTGCTGCTGGTCACGGCCAACGTGGGCTCGCTCTTCGACGACGTAAGTGCGGCGCCGGACGCGGCACCCTGGACCCCGGACCCTGAGCCCCGGGACCCCGGACCCCTGTCCTGAAGCCCGAAATCCCGGGACCCAGACACTGACCCCAGAGCCCCGGGACCCCGGACTCGGGCCTGAAGCCTGGGACCCTGGGACCCTGGGACCCAGACACTGAGTCCTGAGCCCTGGGACCCTGGAACCGAGACACTGAAACTTGAGCCCTGGACCCAGGACCCCAGCCCTGAACCCTGGCCCTGGGCGCTGGAATCCTGGTCTCCTGGTCCAGCCTTCACACTCCATAGGTTGAACCCGGAGCCCAGTCCCTGAACCCAGGTCCCTAAACACCAGTCCTAATCCCTGTCCAAGGTCCCCAAATCCTGGCCCCCGAGCCCTAGTCCGAGGGCCCCATACCCTGAACCTGGTCCCAACCCTGGTACTGAATTTTGTCCCCAGAAGCTCAGCCCTGAATCCTGGTCCCCAAACCGTAGCCCGTGTCTCCCGAGCCCCAGCCCCTGACTTCTGGCCTGTGACTCCCGACCCGGCCCTCCGTGGCCCCTGCCCCTGCCCGTCTGCCTGCTTTGTCTGCAGAGCTGTCTGTGGCTGCTTGGAGGTGTAGGCACCCTCATTTTACCTTGTAACTTAGTAGCTCTCTAGTTCTCAAACAAGGGGTTTCTGTTGAAAGCCCTGGAGGACTTTATGTTTCTTGTCTGTTAAAGAGAAAGATGCAAGAAGCTTTTCAAGGCCAGAGAAAAGGATGCTGACTGCCCAAGGCCTTTACCTTCTGAGACCTCCCACCCAGGCACCCGAGGCCTTTGGGAGAAGAGTCTGCCAAGGCCCGGCGCTCCCCTGGCTCCCGAGGCAGGCGGAGGCTGACCCAGTTCGGCGTTGCAGCCACGGTGCCACCCCGCTGTTGGTACTTATGCTGCCAACCCAAATAAAGCAGAATGTGGCTCCAAGTGGAGTGCTTGTTTAAGAAAAAAGGGTGATGGCCCAGATGGAGCCTGAGGCGGCCTCGCACTACCCGCCCCCCTCCTCCCCCAGCTCCTCCCGCGGTGAGGGTGCGGCCACTGACCACGCAGACCACTGGTGCAAACATGACTTGCATCCCTGCCTCTTCCGAGCCTCCCTTTGCTGGCAGCGAGCATGGGTGAGATGTTTCTGTAGGCTAAGTTCATGTACAGGCGAGGTGTGATTTTATTAATCAAAGGTAGGCGCTATTTTTGTGTTTTTCTTTTTTTAACTTCCAAGCGCCATGTATTATACTTCCCTGCTGGAGATGAACTGCTGGCCCTCTGACTTGGGCACAGACAGGACAACTTTATCTAGTTTCGTGATTGATCATTTTCTACAAAAGTGCCCGGTATGGGTGTGTGTCTGTATATTTAGCATTCTATTCTCGGCTTTGCAGTAACATCCACGCTAACATGGTTTTACTCAGATGATTCAGATCCGTTAGCTGTGGCTTCAAAGCCTCAGAAATGTCAGGAAAATTAAGCACGGTGGGGGCATTTCAGTCTCAAAGGGAGGAGAATTTTGCTGTGCAAACATTCTTTCCAGTAATCTTTGATTCCAAGTTAGAGCATTTTTGTTGTGTTCCGACTGTATACACACACTTCTCTCTGTGGACATTAAAGTGGATTCCTTAATTTACTTTTGTTTAGCAACAGGTTCTCTCTGAGTCTTCATTTTTCTTAAAGGCTGTATGGAGTTTTGCATCTTGTTTGTATCGGGAAGGAACCTTTGTTTTGGTAAGCAGTGCGTGGGTTAATTCTGCAAGGTGGCTTCTGACTTAAGGGCCAGTAGAGACATATCTGTCCTCACCCACAGCTTTCTTAACGTGTGCAGCTTGGTCTGGGGCCGCTCTTCCCCAGTGGCCTGGAAAAGCAGGGGTGGGTGTTAACCAGTCCCCTGTAGCATGGCTGGTGAGAGCAGCCGATTCTTGAGTGAAGGACATTTTAACTCCTTGGTTTATAGTAGGTTTCAGAAGAGCTGCTTGCTGACTCTGTCTTTGTGTGACATGTGCCCCTGTTGACGCACTGTTCAGACGGTGGCCCGGCCTGGGCAGGGATTTGTTCTTGCCCAGTTTCATCGTCTGGAAACCAAGCTCCACTGAGGGGCCAGGCCTCACAGTGTGTGGCATCGGCCTCTTTCTGGAGGGTGCGGGCCGAGGAGGAGGGGTCTGAGTTAGAAACAGGCCCTGTTGGGAAGGGCGGGCACTGTTGCCTTTCGTGCTCAAGTGACAGGTGATGCGTATCTGCTTCCGTAGTTTCGTGGTCTCCCCTCACTACCTCTTCGCCATCCAGAGGCGATCCCGTTAAAGCTCTGGATGTGGACTTTCACCATGGTTTGGCCCTGACGTCCTGAGACCCACAGGGCATCTCGTCTGGCAGGCAGCTCTTTCCTCGTCTGCCCGCCCGGCTTGGTTGGGTCTGGGACAGTGCGGCTACTTTAGTCCCCACACAGGGCCCTCGGGTCGCTCCTCACCCTGTGATGTGACACACGAGGGGGTGGTCACCGTCCAGAGTACATTGGTTCTCAAACTTTTACCCCTTACACCCTTAGAAACTATGGAGAGCCCCACAGAGTCCTTGGTCTCATCGGTCATAACCACCAGTGTCTGCCAGGTCAGTGGGTGGACCCTGAGGCAAGTGGAAACTGAGACAGTTTCAGTAGCTCTCAGAAGGGTGATGTCATCACATGTCACAGCCCCAGAAAGCTCCACCGTTCGTGCTTGAGACGGCGGGATGGAAAGCGAGCCACGGTGCTGCACTGTTGAGGGCATAGCCGTGACCTGCTGAAGCCCTGACCTCCAGGGCCCCTGTCTGAGCTGGGGCCCGTCCTGAGCCTGCGGGGAGGGGCCTGGCCTGGCTGGGCTGCCTGGGCCTGTTCCAGGGGGCCCCCAGAGAGCCCGGAGCTCTTCCCGGCAGTCCCCAGTCGGACCGTGCTGCCACCCCCCACCCCGTCGCTGGCAAGGGGTAGCTAGGCTTGCAAACCTAATTGCTTTGCTCGAGATGGCTGGATTTTTGACAAGGGAGGTTTCTAGCTTTTGGTTCTTTACGTGGTTTTGTTGTCGTTGTTGTTTTGCTAGAAGTGAACTGAGAAGGTGGATTCTTGCAGGCTGTCGTTTCAGAACTCAGTCCCACCCTTACATGGTAAGACTGTTTCTTGGGAAAGAGACGTAGCCAAGCGGTAGGATTCTGAGAGCACAGCTCGCTCTTGGGTGTCTGCCTGGAGGGCCGTTGTCCTGCTGCGTATTCGGAGCTAAACGTCAGTTTGGAGCTGGTTCCCTTTTTGCCGGGCCAGCTCCTGAGCAGCCCCTCTTTCCGCCCGGACCTGGGGACAGCAGCTCGCTGCGCATGTGGCTCTGTGTCGGGAGTCTGCGAGCCCCTCCCCTGGGCTGGGCACCTTGGGCACTTGTCCTCTGTCTCCCCCGCCCCAGCCCCGTGTGTGTGTAGGGCCTCCCCCCTCCATCCCGGGGTGCGGGGGGCCCGCTGGGGCCTCATACGGGGCCAGCCTCGGGTCCGGGCCTTCTCACTTGCTCTAATGGTGTGGATCCCTCCACTTCTTTGAGGAATTTCGTTTGGTGACGGCTTCACTGAGTCGTCACTCACACGCACGGACTTCACCGTGTAAAGTGTACGACTCAGTGGTTTTTAGTGTGTTCTCAGAGCTGTGCTGCTATCACCGCAGTCAGTTGTAGAATTTGTTTTGTACCTGAAAAAGAAACTCTGTATGCCATAGCCGTGCCCCCCCCCCCGCCCAATTCCCTCCATCTCCCCTGAAACCCCCACAGCCCCTGATAATCACCAGTCTGCTTCCTGTCTCTGTGTATCTGCCTATCCTGAATGTTTCACATAAGCGGAATCATGCACGCGGCCTTCTGCATCTGGTACCGTGTTTTCAGAGCTCAGCACGTCACTCCTGTTGGTGGCTGAGCACCGTTCCACTGTATGGCTGTGCCCTGCTGTGTTTATCCAGCGCCAGGTGATGGGTATTTGGGCAGCCTGCACCTCTGGGCTGCTGTGGACGTTTACTTACAAGTCTTCGTGTGGACGTGTTTTGCTTCTCCTGGGCACATTCCTGGGGTGGGGACTGCTGGGTCTGCGGTGACTCGTGTTTAACCTCTTGAGGAACTGCGCACTGTTTCCCCGTGTCGGCCCCGTCCTGCGTTCCCACCAGCGGCGCACGAGGGTTCCGATTCCTCCACGCGCTCCAGTGCCAGGTGTTATCTGTCTTTTCTCGAAGACTTGCATTGGGGCCCCCACCTCCCGGCCTCCTGGGGAGTTAGTTTCTCTAGTTGCAGGTCTTTCACTAGCATCTCTTATGTGGATGCCCAGGACGCAGGGAGGAGACCCAGACCCAGTGAGGACCGCCTCCCTCCTCCTGCCTTTGCCTGGGAAGGTCCAGCGCTTTCGGCCAGTGCCGTGAAGCAGGGGCCGGTTCTCGTCAAAGACATTGGGTTTTCCGAATTTTGAATTTTGGAGGCGGCGGTTCCTCTGCTGTCCATGCAGCCCCTGAAGCCCCCAAGGGCTCTGCTGTGCTGGGGCAGGGGTGGGGCTGAGCGGGCCAGGCCTCTTCACAGGCCCCCTTCTGGGCTCTCCCGGCTCCTGTCCCGTGGGGATGGCCGCGGGGGCATGGCCGCGGGGAGATGTCTCCACATTCTTCTGGCAATACTGCCTCTGACCTGAGATCTCAGTGTCCTTTCTCTGTGGGAATTTGGTCTGTTTGTCCCAGTTGGGGACTCTCCGTAGATGGGGGCCTGCCCGTCCCATCCCCAGGGTGGTGGGGTCAGGGGAGTCGGTGGGCTCATACTGGTGGTGTTTCAGAACTGCTTCCTCCACACTGGGAAGCTGTGCCTGCACCCCGCACGCCTCCACCCAGCGCCGACGAGCTCCTGTCAGGCCTGCCTTGGATGCGGCTGGAATTTAAACCGACGTGTGGTCATCCGTCTGGGGCCGTGCCTGCCTCCTGGTCCCTCCTGCCCTCGTCCCCGATCTCTGCCGGCCCTGGACCGGCCGCGAGAGCACACTTTCATCTGCCGCGCCTCCCGCTTTACCAGCTCTGGAGATGCTGAGGGAGGGTTTACGTTACTGGTGGGGGAGGCACTTCTTAGGTTTGAAGTCTTAAATGCTTTGCGTGTCCTGAGTCCAGAGGAGTGAGCACTGCCGGGGGACCTGCTGGACAGGAGGATGCTGGAGGATGCTGACACGGGGCGCGTTCACGTCCACTGCCTCTCAGCCTGCGCCACTCCGCGAGCTCACGCTCTGGGCCCACGTCGGGAACTCCATCAGCACGTGGACTGCGTGCCCTTCTGGGAGTGAGCGGGCGGGGAGGAGGGGCCGGCGCTGCTGCCCTGGGGTTGTCTCTGGTGGGAGTCTCTTTCTGGGGAGAGAGGCCCCTGCTGGGGGTGATGCCATGTGTGTCGGGTCTGATTCGGAAGTTACAGGACTCGGACCAGGCCTGCCTGCCCGCAGCTTGCCCTTGTTTAAAGAGCCCCCTGTTTGACCCGAAGGGAGGGATGCGGAAGCCGGGGAGGCTGCCTGGGGGAGGGGGCAGGGCTTGCTAAGGGACTAGGGTGGGGTGCCTCCTTAAATGTTGACCTCCTCAGTGTTTGCCCCGGTGGGCGGGTGGGCGGGAGCATCTCCTATTGGGAGGCGAGCTTGGTCCAGGAATGGGGTCCAGTAGGTGGGGGTCAGCACAGGGCCAGGAGGCTAGTCAGAAAGGCAACGAAGGGTCTGAGTGGAGTCTCGGTCCCCTGTCTGTTGTCACTTCTCGGGACGCGGCCCTGCTCTCCCTGTGTTTATACGGGGCGGGGAGGGGGACCCTTCTGATGTGAGTGAGCTGAAGGAGGATGATCGTGGGCCCGGGGAGGAGAGGAGTGGAGAGAATGTGGCGAGTGCCCCAGGTGGACACGGAGGTGACTTTCGGGTTCTCTCTTTTGTTGCTGCTTCGGGTAATCGGGGCACACGGGACTCTCCTGTCTGAGCCTGAGAACTGTCCAGACGTGAGCTCCTCTGCAGGCTGGGGCTGGGCAGGTCCACTCCCAGCGTGGCTCTGAGCTCGTCGGAGAGCTCATCCTGACGAGGGTACCGCCGAGAATGCCATCGGGTCTCGTCTCTGGTGGCGAGCGAGGGTGAAGCAGCAGCTCGTCTGGGATGTCTGGAGTGTGGGACCAGCACAGGGCCACCACCCAGCCGTGTGACTCCAGAGTTGGAGCGGGCGGGGTAGCCTGTGGGAGCCCCATCCCTGTGCGTCTGGGGAAGGCCGGGCACACGTGGGCCTCTGTTTGGGAGCATCCAGGCCCTTGTTTAGTCATGGTCCCTGCGTCTGCTTGGCCTCTGGTGATTAGACCTGTTTTCTAAAACTTAAAATTTGAGTTTACAAGGTTTGTTTTGGGAGATGGATGTGGCCCTGGGACAGGGCATCCCCTTGGATCTGCTGCACTGCGGGGGGCGGGGAACAGTGTGGAGGGCTCACGGCTCCGTCGTGGGAGGAGGTGAGCAGGGTGAGTGAAGTCCGTGGAGGCGTGGCGTGCACCATGCACACCTGACCTGAGATGCCCCGGGAGGCGGCTCGGCCTGCACAGCTGTCGGCATCTGAGGATCTGGGGCAGGTCAGGGAGGGACCAGCCTTGTGCCATGGCTGGTCTTGGTGCTCTCACACAGCAGGGGGTTCCCGGGCTGACGGTGTGCCTTGACCATCAGGGAAGCACGCTGGTGCCGACCAGGCTCGAGGAGTTTTGGTTTTCCCTTGAGTAGGAATAAGCCAACTCCATTTCTGGAAGCATGGCTGTGGGGCCATGATGGGTCATCGTGACCTTAGGCCCTTTTCTTCCTGGTCCTTTGCTGAGCAGAACGCCCCGAGCTCTGGCCCCTCTTGGGTCTCCGGGCACTGCAGAGCCCACGCTGAGTCTTCCTCCCTCTTCGTGTGCATCCTGGCCCGGTCACTGCATGTCGTGCCAGCCCTCCCGGCTCATCCGGCCTGCGAGCACGGGAGCTGGTGTCTGGAGCTGCATCCTGGAGGTCAGGGGCCCCCGTGTCCCCCCTTGGAAGAGTCTGGCCACAGCCCTGCTTTCAAGACAGCCCTCAAACAGCCCTCCTTTTCTGCCCCGCCTCTCGGGGCCTCTGAATGATGAGCAGTTATTCTAGGAACTGAAAGGGCTTTGAAAGCAGAAGGCCCGGCTTGGGCCTGGGTCTCGGTGGAGGGCAGCTCCACCTTTAGTGCCTGTCCAAGGCGGCGCACTCCAGGGTCTGCGGGGACGAGCGGGGACGCAGGACAGCTCCACCTCTGTGTACACGTGACAGGGCGTGTGATTCACCTTTTTATGGCCATTTGCACGTCAGGGAGTGTGGAATGACAGCGGCACACTGGCCGCAGCGGGGCAAGGAGGGAATGGATGCCCTGGCGGTTGTGAGGCACCTGTGCTGGCGGGGCCCCGTCCTCTCCTTCCCCACAAGGCCTCCGTGGGCGGCAGTCTTGTCCTCACCTGTGTCCAGGGCTGAGCTGCACTCGGGCTGCTTAGCCGGTCTGTCCCAGCTGCTCCCCGCCTGGGGTCCTGACGTGTGGCTCCTGCCCTCGCCTCCCACGAGCACCTGCAGCTATCCCGGTCCCCGCTGCCCGGACGGAACACGCGTCTCCGTGCTTTGGCCTAAGCCCCTCTTTTCCCAGGAGCCCCCCAGCCCCCGGGAAGGCAGGATCGCACCTCCCTCCCGGCGCAGGTCACCGTGCCCAGCTCTGCCGCCTTGTCCGCCCCACATCCCTTCCCCACCTCCAGTAATTACAAGCTTTGGGCTTTTGTCATGTTTCATTACATTTGGTTGTGCTGGCCTCTGACCAGCAGTGCAGGGGCGGGATTTGGGGCTCTGCCCTGATGAGCACAAGGGGCAGAGCGGACGTGGCTGTAGGGAACCAGAGTTGCTGCCAGCCTGCTGGTTGCTGGACCCCCCTGTCAGAGCTGGGTGGGGGCTGAGTTGGGAAAGGTGCGTGCCCCACTGGCCTGGCACCTCGCGGGCACTGGGGGACCAGTGTTAGAGCCGCTCTCGGAGGTCGGTGGACAGGTCTGTGGATGCCTGGGCTCCGGCTGGTTTTTCCTTCTCGCTGGGACAGTCTGGTGGAGGCACGATTTGCATCTCGCACGGTTCACCCAGCGTAAGTGTATGGTTCGATGGTCTTCAGAAAATGTTTGCCATCGCTCAGCTGTCACCACGGTCCAGATTGAAACACTGCCCTCCTGGCCTTTCGCAGAGCTCAGCCCCAGCCCCTGGGCGGCTCTCCCCTCCACCTGCCCTCACCGCGGATCCCACAGCACCGACAGTCCGTGGCCCTCATGGTGCTTCTCCTGCTGAGCGCTCGTGGGTGGATGCACCGGCAGCGGACTCGGGGTTGTTCCCGGCTGGGCTGCTGCGCGCAGCAGGGTGCAGCCTCTGGGTGCCAGGCCTGGTCGTGTGGCAGGTGAACGTTTACCCTTTCTGGGCACCGCTCACCTGCTGTCAGAGCGGCGGCTCCACTTCCCGCCTCTGGCTGCGTGGGATCCAGCTAAGTGTGCTCCGGCCCCTCCGTGCGGGGCCACTCGTGCTGACGTCCCTTTGATGGTGGGTGTGGGCGGAATGTCCTTGTGGCCTCTGCTTCTGAACAGTAGGCCTCCCACTCAGATGGACGGTTTGCCATATTTGTGACAGTTTTTGGCAAACTGTTGACTGGGTTGACAGGGGTGGCTCCTTGGGGCTGTCGCCCTTCTCACTTCCTGGTGGGGGGACAGAGGGTGCCAGAATCCCCCCCAAGAGGCCTGCTTTGCCCAGGCAGAAGGGGGCTGTGGTCATGGCGCACCTCTGAGCACAGTTATGCGGGGGAGGCGGGGCGAGGACGGGGCCGCTGTGCGGCGGAGCCCGGCGTGGACGGCGGGACGGCATGTCTCCCTGCAGGGCTGGCGTGCTGGCCGCGTCCCACGCCCTCCCTGGAGGGTGCTGATCAGTCTGTTCGAGGGGGCAGTGGTGGCGAGGGCTCCCTGGAAGGGACTCGGGTGTCCTCCCCGCCCACTGTCCCCAGACATGGGGGACACCACCCCAGGTTAGGGGCAGAGCGTGCCTCTCCCAGGGGAATTCTTTTCTCCCAGCCCCTGAGGTGTGATGGCCCATCTGGGGGGCTGTCCTCCACCCCCTCCCCTTTGCCTTTCTCCCCTGGCTGAGTGGCTGTTAAGCCCAGTACAGGTCTCAGAACGTCTCCGATAGGCCTGCTGGTGCATCGCCCGCCGCCTGCCAGGCTGCCATCCCTCGGGGCCCTCACCTGGGCAGCAGGGATGCTCTCAGGGGGAGCATCTCCGTGAAGCTGCCCAAGATCGCCTGCCTGTGGGACAGAAGCCCAGCCCTGCAGGTGCGTCACCTCCTGGCAGGCACGCGGCTGTCCTGGTCTGGGCTCGAGGTCCAGTGAGGAAGTGCCTCTGCAGGATGGTGGGGGTGGGTGTCAGATGCCAATGTTTCCAGCGACTTCATGGTAGAAGAGCAAGAGGCGCCACTTTGGCCTGTTCCTCCTTTAGGGAAAACCTTGTGTGACCGCAGAGGTGACAGGTCTTCAGGCTCTGAGAGGCCTGTCCCCAGCCTGGCCTGGGCTCCTGCCGTCTGTGTCACACCTGGCGGTCGTTTCTTTGCAGCTGGACTTCATGGAGGCCTTTGGGGGTGCAGCTGCCCCTGCTGGGGCCTGGCCGTCCTTCGGGGGCAGGGGTGCGTGTGCTCAGGGCCCACCTGCAAGGGGCCGCACTGGGGTCCACTTGGACCAGCGTCTTAGTTAGCTACACGGCCCGTTAGTCCTGGGGCCCTGAGGATGAGTTGGGGGCAGCTGCCCCGACCCCAGCACGGACCCAAGCTCCGAGCACCCTACCGTGCCTACGTGGGCTTTGGGGTGGCTGTCAGTGGTAGGATGCTGAGTAGAGAGTTGGGTGGGGGGAGCTCTGGCCACGCGGGTGAGCCTGTGTGTGTGAAACAGACCTGGGTCGAGTGCTCAGTGCTTTGAAAACCATCACGAGGCTCCCTCAGCAGCATTCCCGGGAGCCGTTGCACTGAGAGGCCGCTGCGAAGGCTTAGGAGCAGACAGACCCACCTGTCCTAGTTTGCCTGACGATGTCCCGGGTGCTCTCAAGTCCTGTACCTATTCTGCCTCCCAGGGCTTCATTGGGGTGTCCTAGGGGGCACTTACTTTGTCCAGTTCAGGGCAGAGCACGCTCTATGTTCGATATATTGTAATTTGGGGTGATGTGGGCTTTACTTTCAGTTGGATTTGTTCTGTTAAGAATGACATCTGTCCAAGTAACAAACAAATTTGTGGGGACATGTGTTTTGCTTTTATTTTCTCCTTCATCACTGTAACGGTTTTTCAGATCTGTTGCAACTTCCTGTTTTTGCTGTAGCATGACCGCTCCCCTCGCCGCTGCGTCCAGGCGGGGTGCTCTGTGTGCGGTCCAGGCGGGAGGTGGCAGGCTGGGCCGTGAGGGGCGAGGGTCGTGGTTAGTAGTGGTGCTGACAGAACATGGGTGAGCGGCCAGAGCTGACCAGCAGGGGAACCAAAGCAGGGCCCGGTGGCCCATCTGGGGGCTGTCTCACCAGGGCAGGCGGCGTCTCACCTCAGCTGCTGAACCCCTGCCCCCAGGACTCCAGCCTTACATACGGGGCCCGGGGCACGCTTGGTGCTTTTGGGGGTCGTTCGGGCTCCCAGGTTCCATGGGGTTCTGCTGCGTCCCCTGCCGAGATTGCAGGCGCACGGTGACACGGGGACCGGGAGAGCTTGTCTTTAAGGGCTCCTAGTAGCGTGGCCCCAGGGGCCCCGGGCTCCTGTGTCTCTCCAGAGCCGGGCCCTCTTCGAGGGGCTGGAGCCGCCCCTCCCCACGCCGCGCTCCCGCCATCCCGGCCGCCAGGCCCGTCTGGGGCGTCCTCTGAACTGGTGGGCGCGGCGGCCAAGCGCTGGGAGCCTCCCCGAGGTCCCTCGCGCGGCACGCTGCTCCCTGGCCCCGCACCTCCCGCGCCTTCTCCATCCGTCCTGGACCGAGACAGGAGGAGGGGTTGGCGGGAGGTCACGGGCAGGTGGAGGCCCGGAGAGGAGAGGACGGTGAGGAGGGCCCCGGGAGGGGCGTTTTGGGAGTTCGAGGAGGAGTACTTCGAGAAGGGCGTGCTGGGGGTCTGAGGCGCGGGGCCCGGGCGGCCCCAGAAGCTGACAGGTCCGACTGCTCGTAGCCTGAGGCACCTGCCCTCCGGGGCACGGCGCCTCTGTCCTGGCCATCCAGGGACGGGCACAGTCCACCTTCAGGGCACGGGGGACCTTGCACCGGGTCGCCTGGCTCATGGCTTGTGTGCGGGGCCCAGGCCGCCCCAGCTGCCGAGCAGAAGCAGGAGGTGAACAGGGATCTGGCTGGTGACTCGGGGTGGCTTAGGATGCCCAGAGATGCCCTGAGCACAGAGACCACGGAGGGCCCCCCGGGGCGAGAAGCAGGGGCCGGGCCTGACGGCTTTGGGAGAACTAAGGAAGGGGGGCCGTTGGGGCCACTGTGGGACAGGAGCAGTGGCAGGAAACGGGGAGCTGGGTGCGCTGGAGAAGCCACGTGGCCGGCGTGGGTGGCGAGCGCGGAAGCCTGGCGCTGCAGGCTGAGAGGCCGTGCCTCCGATTGTGCAGGAGCCCCTGTTTCTGTCGCGCACGGGGGATGCAGCTGGTGACGCAGCTTCTGCAGCCGGTGGGAGGAGGCCCTGAGGTGCGGGTGCTGCCCCGGCCCCCTGTCTCCCGCACGGGCCTTGGGTGTGGACAGTCGGCTCCCTCCTCCAGGGAGCTGCCTGGGACCTGTCTGTAGTTTTTAATGACTGATAAGTGAGTCAGTCCGGAAAGGGAAGAAGGGGGAACTCGGGGCCGGGCCCAGCCGGGAGGGTGAGCAGCTCTGAGCCACTCAGGGAGATGCAGCCAGAGGTTACTGGCGCCCCCAAGGTGCGCCCTGAGGTGTATGGGAGGGGCCCTTGAGGATGGGGTCTGTCGGGAATGGCGCTTGAGGAACCCGGGACGGCAAAGCGGAAGCACCGACGTGCGTGCTTTCCATTGCTGTTTTTCCAGTACAATAAAACTCCACTCAGAAATGTAAAAATTTATGCTAGTTCCTAGGAGAAAATTGACGTCTCTGAACCTTGATAACCTTGATAATTTTAGTTTCCTCTAATGAGAAAGATTGTGTGGTGTGACCCACAAAGGCTCTGAAATGTCTCCTCTGTATTCTGCACGGTGTTGCCTTCAACGCTACCAACCTGGACAGACCGCAGAATGATTTCAGCGTTTTGTGGCAATGGCTGCATTCCGAACCTGTGCTGTGTGAAAACAAAGTTCTAACTTTGTTCTGTCAGAGAATGAACACCCGCCTACTGCTGGGTGGAGCCACCTGGGGGTCTGCGGGAGCCTCTGGTGCCCAGCGGGCTGCGGAGCTGGGCACGCATGCTGGACTCCCTCAGGAAGGAGGGGGGCACCGGGGCCCAGACACCTGTTGCGGCGTCCATGTGTTCTGGGGCGCAGAGCTTGTGGCGGAGGCACCCCCAGGCCGGCCCTTCCTGTTGCAGGTGGGCCGTTGAGTCCTTGTGCTGAGGTCACAAAGCACAAGGGTCCTGGGGCACTCCTGCCGCTCCCAACCTGTGCTGCGTCCCCTCTTGATGTTGCGCCACTTCCTTGGCGTTGTAGCAGCCGTGGGATCCACTCTCCCGCACACAGCGCACTGCCTTCGCGGGGGGACCCCGAGGGCCAGTGAGCGCCCTTTTCCTGCGGTCACAGTGCCGAGCCCGGGCCTCCCCGCTCGCCTGTGCAGAGCCCCCGGCATCTGGAGGGCCTGGCCCACGGGCTGGTGTGAGCTGCCGTCCTGCACGCCTGGGCAGTGTCACGTGCCTGCGTGTCATGTCCACCCCACGCACACGTGCGTGTGTGTCACACACATGCACGTGCACCCACGCCTCTAGTGATGTGGAGACGCCTGGTAATCACATCACACCAGCTGTTGGTTCTGTCAGATGGTATGACGTGGAGTCTGTTATCATTTACTTTGTTACCCTGCTTGCTTGTAGTATCATTTTTGAGCCCTTTTCCTTGGATTTTCCAGGATCTCTGTTTTAGAATTATGTAGCTCCTATGGATCTTGTATCTAAATTATTAATAGAGTTATTTGGACAGGGAGGTGATCATAGGGTCTGTAGAATAGCTACTGTTCTTTTTGTTACTGACACTGTTATTTGGGGCCATTTATCTCCTCAGGGCTGCGATTACACAGAAGTCCAGGAGGTCTGTTTGTATAGGACTCTCGACTGCAATTTCTTTCCTGTATCTCATGTTGTGCTCGCGAAATTTTGCAACTTTCTTGTGTTTTTTCTTCCTGTGCCGTGGCACTGTTTGAAAGCCCCTGACCAGAGATTGGTGAGTCTACCCGCCTAAAAGCACTCGGAGTTCCCGAGCGATCCTCCCCACTTGGTCCAAGGGCACCTTTCTGTTTCCTGCCGTGGGTGACTTCCGCGGACCTGAGACTTGGGCAGCCTCGGGCGGCGCGGTCGGGACCTGCGGGCGCAGTAGGAGCCTCTGTACCCGGCCGGGGGCAGATGAGTGTGCTCGGAGCAGGTAAGCTTAGGGGGAGTGTCGGCCCTGGGAGCACCCCCTCCGCAGGAGAGGCCTTCTCCTGCTGTCCCCCAGCACCAGCCGTGAGTGGCCCCGGTGCTGTGGGTGGAGGATTCCAGGCTCCCGGAAGCTCCTTAGCTTGAATGAGAGACTGCAGAAATCTGAAGATGACGACCATTTGTCACTTTGGGGCTTAGTTCGCTCCTTTTGTGTAGGGCTGAGTAGATTTGTCTCTTCTGGCTCTTTCCCGAGTTGCTGTGACTGTGGGGTGGCAGGGGCCCCACCGAGGGCCTGCAGGCCCGCTGTTTGTCAGCCTTGGGCTGTGATGGTCCTGAGGTCAGACCGCATCTGAGTTACAAGGTGAGTGAGAGCGAGTGTGGCTTGCAGTGGGCGAGGGCCACCTGGGGCTCTGTGTCAGCTTTCTGTCTGACAGGGGTGGCGCAGTGCAGGGTCACAACCTCAAATGGGCTTTTTACCCCGGGTGTCTGTCAGAGCATGGAAGCCGCTGCCTCCACTGCCCTCCTGGTCGGTCCCCCGTGGCCTGGCTGGTGGGGTGCCCAGCTGACCCCTCTGAGATGGGCCTCCATCCCCTCCTGCTTCAGTCACTGCTTTCCCAGGGAGCCTGTTACTGTGAAAGTGAGCAGGTCCTCCCCCACGATGAATCACAAAATAAGGGGTGATTGAACATAAATGTGACAACCAAGACTTTTTAGCTTACAGAAAAACCAGCCTGGTTGCCAGATGTCGAGTTTCTGCAGGGCAGCGGGCAGGGGACTTCAGAGGTCCCCTTCCCTGGGCGGTCCTTCCTGCCCCCCACCCGTGCGTCCTGCTCTGCCCCGCGAGGCTCTCGCTCCACGGAGAGGGTTAGCGCCCTGATCGGAATGGTCCCGTGGTGCCCGCCGGTTCGGATCTCCTGCCTGGACCCTGAGCCCAGCCTGGCGCACGCGGCTAAGGTCGCCGTCGCCGTCCCTCCTCTGCTCTGGAGACCTGAGTCCCCGTTGGGCAGGCTGCCTTTGGAGGGGGGGCCTGGTGTGTGTGGCCCCTCCCGTGGCGGCAGGATGGGGAGGGGCACTGGCGGCTTCAGTGCGGGGGAGTGTTCGGTGCGGAATCCCTTTGCTCTTCTCTCCACGGGGCGGGGCGGGGGCGAGCACAGCCCACGTCACTGCATGTTCACCCACCTCGCCGCGGTTGACGTGCCTTGACTCTAGCTCCTGCACTGTTCAGAGGCAGATCGGGCCCCGGGTGGCGCGTCCCCGCAGCTTGGCGCCCTCTGTGGGCAGAGCTTCTGGGCGCTCGCCGGCCCCGGCGCACGTCCAGCCCCACCAGGGCCCCGGCCGGGGCTCTGCTTGCCCCTGCGGGCGCCCCACATCCAGGAGGCACCAGGGCCCGTGGACTTGTGTTCTCGTGGGAACCAGTCATCTCAACGGCCCCAACATGAGGCCTCTCGTCGCTGTGCCCGCCAGCCCCCTTCAGCCCGAGGCGGCCTCCGCCGGGAGCCTCCCAGCTCCACCCGGACCCCTAAGCTGGCCTCTCCCCGTCTCAGGGTCCCTGATGAGGACCTGATGAGGTGCTACTGAGCCAGGGTGGGTGGTGGGGGGAGTCCCTCCTGGCTTGGGAGGAAAGCTGGCTCACCATGGGTGGGGTGCTGTGCTCTAGCCTTTGTGTGTGCTGTCAGGTGGGTGGCACGCAGCTCCCTCCCGCATCTGCCCTGAGGCCTGGACTCCAGTCCGGCCTCGGCCCCCCGACTGCAGCACCCCACGTTGTAAAGGGTTCGCACGGTGGAGGATGAGTCATTCCGTCTGGAGGGCTGTATCGGCTGCATTTATTATTATTATTATTTAAAGGTTGAGACAAAATTCAAGTACCGTAAGGTTCGCTCTTTTTGTGCATACAGTTCAGTGTTTAATATATTCTCAAGGTTGTGCAACCATCACCACTAACCCCAGAATTTTTTCGTCACCCCTAAAAGAGACCCAGTACCCCTTAGCAGTCACTCCCCGTTTCTCCCTCCCCCCAACCCTGGCCACCACTAGTCTACTCTGTGTCTGTGAATTGGCCTGTTCTGGACGCCTCACATACATGGAATCAGACGACATGTCTGACTTCTTTTTCTTATCAGGTGTTCAAGGCTCATCCACGTCGTACCTGTGTCAGCACCTCACCCCATGTAGTGACTGAGTGCTGCTTCGTTGTGTGCCAGACCGTGCTTTGTGCATTCAGCAGTGGATGAAGCCAAAGCTTCTGCGAATAGTGTTGCTGTGAACGTTTGTGTACACGTTTTTGTGTGAACATGTTTTTAATGCCCTTGGGCTATAGCTAGGCATGGAATTGCCGAGTCATGTGATAACTCCTTGTATAACTTCTCGAGGAGCTGCCAGACTCTTTTCCAAAGTGTCTGTACCATTTTGAATTCCTACCAGCAATGCACAACGGTTCCAATTTTTCCACATCCAAAACAACCCTTGTTATTGTTCATCTCTTTGAGTCTATAGCTGTCCTGGTGGGTGTGAAGTGGCGTTGTTTTGCGTTTCCCTGATGACTGATAATAGATATTGAGTGTTCCCTCCATGTGCGTATTAGGTATTCGTATATGTACTTTGGAAAAATGTTTATCTACTTTGGAAAAATGTTTATTTAAATCTTTTGCCTGGTTTAAAATTTTTAAAAATTGTTGAATTTTTCTTTATATATTCTGGATACTAGATTCTTATCATATATATGATTTGCAAATATTTTTTCCTGTTCTTTGTGCTGTCTTTTCACATCCTTGATAGTGTCCTTTGAAGCACAAACGTTTAAAATTTTGATGAAGTCCAATTTATCTGTTTTTTTCTTTGGTTGCTTGTGCTTCACATTGTCACATCTAAGAAACCATTGCCAGCCCTCCTGCACTGTTGATGAGAATGAAAACTGGTGCAGCCACTATGGGGAACTGAATGGAGGTTCCTTCAAAAATTAAAAATACAACTCATACGATCCTGCAATCCCACTCCTGGGCATGTGTCCAGAAAAGACAGAAACTCTAATTTGAAAAGATACACGCACCCCTATATTCATAGCAGCACTATTCACAATAGCCAAGACATGGAAACAACCTAAATGTCCACTGACAGGTGAATGGATAGAGAAGATGTGGTCCATATACACAATGGAATATTACTCAGCCATAAAGAAGAATGAAGCAATGCCATTTGCCGCAACATGAATGGACCTAGAGATGATCATACTAAGTGAAGTAAGTCAGACAGAGAAAGACAAATACCATATGACATCACTTATATGTGGAATCTAAAAAAATGATACAAATAAACTCATTTACAAAACAGAAATAGACTTATAGACACAGAAAACAAACTTACGGTTACAAAGGGGAAATGGGGGGAGGGATAACTTGGGAATTTGGGATTAACAGGTACACACTACTATGTATAAAACACATAAACAGGGCTTCCCTGGTGGCGCAGTGGTTGAGAGTCCGCCTGCCGATGCAGGGGACACGGGTTCGTGCCCCGGTCCGGGAAGATCCCACATGCCGCGGAGTGGCTGGGCCTGTGAGCCATGGCCGCTGAGCCTGCGCGTCTGGAGCCTGTGCTCCGCAATGGGAGAGGCCACAGCAGTGAGAGGCCCGCGTACCGCAAAAAGGACCAAAACAAAACACATAAACAACAAGGTCCTGCTGTAGAGCACAGCGAACTGTATTCAATATCTTGTAACAACCTGTAATGGAAAAGAACCTGAAAAGGAATGTATATATGTATGTGTGTGTGTGTGTGTATACATGTATATATATATGTGTACACATATATACACACACACATATATGATGGAGTCACTTTGCTATACATCTGAAACAATGTAACTCAAATATACTTCAATTAAAAAAATACCAATAAAGATGTATTAAAAAAATACACATGGGAAAAAAAAGAGAGACAGCAAAGAAAAAGGAAACCATTGCATATCCAAGGTCACAAAGACCCCATCTTTTCTTCTAAGGCTTATAGTTTCAGCTCTTAAAGTCACGTCCTTGATCCGTCTTGAATTAATTTTTATATATGGTGTGAGGTAGGGCTGCCCCCTCGTTCCTCTGCGTGTGTGCATATCTAGCTGCCCCAGCACCGTTTGTTGGAAAGACTAGTCTTCCCCGTTGAATTGCCTTCTTGAAGATTAATTGATCACAGATACATAGATTATTTTCCTGGACTCTCAATTCTGTTTTCTCCATCTGTATGTCTGTCCCTGTGCCAGGACCGCAGAGTCTTGATAACTGTAGTTTGTAGTAAGATTTTGTTTTTATTTTTGAGGTACACGGGCCTCTCACTGTTCTGGCCTCTCCCGTTGCGGAGCACAGGCTCCGGACGCACAGGCCCAGCTGCCATGGCTCATGGGCCCAGCCGCTCTGCGGCATGTGGGATCTTCCCGGACCGGGGCACGAACCCATGTCCGCTGCATCGGCAGGCGGACTCTGAACCCCTGCGCCACCAGGGAAGCCCTAATTGTCTTTTTATTACTGAGTTTGTGAAAATTAATAAAAGGAAACCTCATTTAAAATGGAGTTGGGAGGCCAGCAGAGGGAGCTCCCAGGCAGGTACCCATTTTTATTTTTACTTTACTTTTGGCTGTGTTGGGTCTTCGCTGCTGTGTGTGGGTTTTCTCTAGTTGCGGCGAGCGGGGGCTACTCTTCGTTGCGGTGCACGGGCTTCTCATTGCAGTGGCTTCTCTTGTTGCGGAGCACAGGCTTCAGTAGTTGTGGCGCATGGGCATAGTTGCTCCGCAGCATGTGGGATCTTCCCGGACCGGGGCACGAACCCATGTCCCCTGCATCGGCAGGCGGACTCTCAACCACTGCGCCACCAGGGAAGCCCTGTAGTAAGTTTTGAAATGGGGAAGTGTGAGTCCTCCAACTTTGTACTTCTTTTTCAAGCTTCTTTTGTCTGTTCTGGGTGTCTTCCATTTCCACATGAATTCTAGGATTAGCTTGTCACTTTCCACAGAAGAGGCAGCTGGAAGTTTGATGGGGATGGCTTGAATCTGCAGATTGCTTTGGGGAGCGTTGCCGTCTTAACATTATGTCTTGCTGTCCGTGGACCCAGGATGTCTTTCCATTTATTGAGGTCTCTTTAATTTCTTCCATTGATGTTTATACTTTTCAGGACAAGTCTTACACGTCTTTTGTTTAACCTATTCCTAATCTTTTTACTTGTAATTAGGTCTGCTCGGATTTCCTGTTTTTTTCTGGGTTAGTTTCAGAGTTTGTCTTTCTGGGAATTTGTCATCTCATCTAGGTTACCAGTTTGTTGGCAGACCTTTGTTCATCTTATTCCCTTGTGATCCTTTTTATTTCTGTAGGGTTGGTAGTACTATTCTCGCTTTCATTCCCGATTTTAATAATTTGAGTCGTCTGACTTTTGTCAGTGTAGCTAAAAATTTGTCAATGTCACTGATCTTTTTAAAGGACCAACTCTTGGTTCCACGGACGTCTCTCTGTTGTTTTTGTGTTCTTTGCGTTGGCTGCGTTTCGGGTTAGATCACACAGAAGCCTGTCTTGGAAGTCTCGTTGCTGCCGTGGCTCCTGGGGAGGATTCCATTCTCTCCTTCTGTCTTGCCTTGCCTTGTGTTTGGTTGACACTGAGCCATCCTCTACTTGTTCCTGAGGCAAGTGGCTGCCCTTCTCCTGAGCCGCTTGTGGTGGCCACAGGTGGCATGTGGCTCTGACTTTGGGTCCTCTTCCCATGCGACAAGCTTCGGGGCAGTTTTCCTCTGTGCCTGGGCGAGGTGGCCCTCACTGCAGGTTCATTGGCTTCGCCTGTTGCTTGAATGAATGCAAAGTCAGCGCAAGTCTGCTTCCAGCCTGGTGCCCCTCTGGGCACTCTGGCGTCCCTGGGCCCTGTGCCCGCAGCTCCGAGACCCTGAGGGTTGTCACGGATGCACGTGCTCCCTTCTGCGTGCGGGCTGTCCTCTCCAACGTAGGAAGGCGCAGCGCGTGCCTGGGGTTGTCTGCAGCCAGCCTCCTGCTGGCCCGCGGAGGCCATGGACCGAGAGGAGCCCGCACAGTGCGAGCTTGGTTCACCCATCTGATTCCGGAGGATGACCCTGCAGTTGGCCCTGGTCTCCCGGGAGTGTGGACACTTCCTGACTCAGGGGCAGTTTTCCAGAGCCCATTAGGACCAGAGGTGGCCGTGAACCCTGCTGTCCTACCCCGTGTGTCTGCCCAGGAGGGAACCGGCTTCTCGCAACGAGGCAGGTCTTGCTTAACCAGTGTGAGCAAGAGATTGACTTGAATCCGCGAAAAATGGAGCTTCTCGTGGAACACACTGACCCCAGTGTCCCCCACTCTTCCTTTCCCAGTGAGGCTGTCAGCGGCCCCCTGCTGCTGCTCGGCCACTGCACGGTTGCCAGGAGCCCTGAAGGTTAAGGTCACAGTTCCCAGTGTGGAGCCTCTTTGGGGGTGACCTGAGAGAGTCTCAGCTCTGAGGCTCGGCCGCAGTGGTGGGCTGGCCCTTGCCGACCGCAGCCCTGGCCTCTGCCTGGCCTGGGAAGAGGCCCGCCTCAGCCCGCGTGGTCAGCCTGGCGTCCACACCTGGCACTTGAGGTCCTCGGTGGTCCGAGCTCCGTCCTGTGTGCGTGGGTTCCGTCTGAGGGCGAGCGCTGGGGCCTCCTCGGAGTGGAGCCCGCTCCGGGGGGCGACTCTGCCCGCCCCCGCTGACTTGGGGTCTGAGCCCTGCCCTCAGTGGGGCGGAGTGAGGGGAGGATCATGGCCAGGTTACCTGCTGCCAGCGCAGGGCTCGAGGTACAGGAGACAGAGCTGCTCTTGCACGTCTGAGCAGAAACGGAAGTTTTAACAAGCAGGTGGCTTCCTTGTCAGGCCGAGTCCGCCCCGCCTCGGGCCCTCGCACTGCTGTCGGGCAGAGGGCACCACTGCCGGCCCCGCCTGGCGGCTTCGGACAGCTGGGTCCTCTGCCCCTGCCCTCGCCGAGGTGGGTGCCAGGCAGGCCTCTTCCCGTCACCGGTGTTGGGCTCGGCTGTGTGGGTGGAGCCCAGGGAACCACAGTGACAGGAGGACGGCCACGTGGGCCCTGCCAGGGGCACCGTCACCATCAGGCTGCGCTTCTCCCCCTGCCGGGCATTCAGACTGGTAGGTCGTTGACACACCCCAGTTTTAAATTCTGGTTACTGTGAAAGACAGTAATACTTTGGCTTAAAATATTCTTTTCCAACAGCTTGTCATTAGCTGCCTGAAAACAGACATTTTAGTCTAAAATGTGAAAAGAAGAATTAGAAAGTGAAAACTCATTTCGTGGCTCCTGTTTGATTGACAGGTGCTCCTGTGCAGCACCTGAGACAGCAACCGCGGGGGTGAATGCAGGGCTGTGTCCTCGGCATCTTGGGGGCCCGGTCAGGACCTGCAGCCCCCAGGCACGGAGCTGCCCGTGTGTCCCCTCTGCTACCCACGATGTTTGGAATCGGTTTGCGATGGAACACAGGGTGTTTTTTTGTATTTTCCTAGACATTTTAAAAAGTGGCATTTGCTGGGTTCTGAGATGGAGACCACATGAGTGTGTGTAAATGTAACACATCTGTATGTAAATAGGTGTTGTTTAAACATAAACTACCTTCCATTTATTGTTCCTTAGTATACAGTGGTTTTTAAAAATACACGAGTGGTGAGCAGTGTGGTCTCTGAGTTTCACTTCGGGGTGACAAAGGATGCAGGGCAAAATGTTGATTTTAAGGAGGGGCATTGGTCCTGGCGGGGCTAGAAGGCCTGGAAGTGTTTGCCCTTCACCTTGGGCCTCTCCTTCCTGAGTCTGTGTCACGAGAAGGAGCGGGCGGCCAGAGCCTCATGGACATCGTTCCTGGGTTCAGACGTGGCCTGGGCACCGTCGCTGAGCGGCAAGACCCCGGACGTTTGGCCCAGGCCGTTGACCCGGGAAGGGAGGACGGAGGCCCCCCTGCCGGTCGGGGTCTCGAGGAGCAGCGAGGCCCCAGCAGGACTGTCTCTGTGTCTGGGCTCCTCTCAGAGGCCAGCGCAGACGTGGCGCCCACACCCAGCACCCCTGCCCCGCCACGCCTTGTGTACCCGCCGTCTGCGCGTTCCCAGACGGCCCACCTGGCTCCTCCCTCGTGTCCCTGCGAGGGCCGGGGCGACCGTAGCTGGCTTAGATGCCACAGAGGCCTCGCTTTGCTGCTGGGGATCCGTGCCCACCCCAGAACTGGTCGTGTTTGGAGGCGGCTACTCCGCCACCCACCCTCGAGGTAAAGGGCAGTGACACCCACTGGTCACAAGGGGGCGAGGGATGGCATCCTTGAGGAAAGGGGGCGCCCCGAGGGGCTGTCCTGGCAGCAGCACGCTGTCTCCTCCGAGACTCGCCGAGGCTCTCCCATTGCCTGGTGGCCGGCCGTGGGCCTTTCTTCCCGCACTTTGCTCACTTGGGGGCACCCACCTGTGGGCTCCCACCTGTGGGCTAGGGCTCGCGCGGCTGGCGCCCTGGTGTCTGTGCGTGTGCTGGCCAGCTGGGAAGCCCTCAGAGGCTTAGCCAGAGTCTGCCAGAGGCAGAGTACTTTGCCCAGTACTTTGAGGTTGGGAACTTTGGCTTTGAGCTGGATGTGGACCGATAAGACGTGACAGGAATGGATGAACTTGCACTTGTGTGCAGCCCGCTCTCGTCTGTGGACCAGCTCCTGTGTCCACGGTCATCTGTGGGCCAGCTCTCATGTCCGTGGGCCAGATGTGTCAAGTGCTGGGGTGGCACCTGGGAGCTCGAGCACCTCGGAGCTGGGAGGGCTGTGGCTGGGCTGGCCGGGGCCTTCGGTGCCGTCCTCCCCGTCAGGGCCACTCGTGTCGCGGGGTCAGTTGGCCAGTTTTCCAGCTGCAGGAACTTGAGAGCTACTCCTGGCCCTGCTTGACTGGTCGGCCCCGCCTTTGTTCTTTTAAGACAACAAGCTTCGGGCGTGAATGTCTGTGACTCAGCTTCTGAGCCCAGCCTGGCGGAGTGCACTGTGGCATCCCTGGGGGCGCCCTGCTGAGCCCGGGCCAGTGGAACGCTCGCTGGTCCACCCACCTCCCGGGTCCCCCGCGCACCCAGGCAGCCCTCCTCCCCGCTGCGGCCCCTCCTGACCCTGACTCCTCTCCTCGGCACCTTCTCCTGAGGGGCGCGGCCCCAGGCAGGTTCCTGGGGGTGGGAGGGCCAGCGGACGGAGCAGTGCCCGAGGCTGCTCCCCCCAGAACTGCCCCCGGTCCGGACCTTCCCCCGAGCTCCCGGCAGCCGTCCCCCCCTTCCCAAGGTGCTCAGCCAGTCCACACCCGAGCTCTGGTCCAGACGTCCCCCAGCCCAGGCCACGCCAACTCCTTCAGTCACGAGCTGACCAGCTCTTTCCCAAATCCAGTCTGTTAGCACAGCGCTTCCCAGCTCACAGGGCCGTTGTCTGCCTGGGGCCCCGCAGGGCCGTCCGAGGTGGTCAGCGCTCCCCCTCCCCTGGCAGGTGCACTGTAGGGCCGGGGGCCGGGGGCGCATCCTGGAGTTCACTGGGGACGTGCGAAGGCCTTGCCATTGATCGTGTCAGCTCTGTATCTTGGTCTCCAACCCTGGGAAGAAAACCTGAGTCAGAGACGAAGGCTGTGGCCTTTCCTTGAGGTGACGCGTGTCAGGCCTGGACCGCTGACTGTGGTGGACTGTACTGTCGCTGGGACGTGGAAGGACCGGGGGTCAAGGCCAGACCCTGGGAGGCCCCAAGGGCCACTTCCTGCCGGAGCCTGAACGGAGGAAGGTCCGGCGGGGCGCCCGCTTCCTGGCCCGCGAGCCCCTGGGGCCCGGCCTGCTCCCCGCTCAGCCTGGGCCCGCCTGGCCCTCGCAACTGAGCTGCCCTCGGCCTGTTGCGAGCGGAGCAGAACCTCCTGGAAAGTCTTCAGAGGAACAGTCGTCAGGCTGGAACAGTGTTCAGTGCTTGCGACGGTGGACTGCCCTGGGCCGGGGCCCCTTCGGGGGGATCCCTGCGGCCCCCAGCCTCTGGTGGTGCTGACATCTGGGGACACGGCAGAGTCAGGACAAGCTCCGGGGCCCTGGCGAGCGGGAGCCGCAGGGCCTGCTGGGAGGAGGCGCCCGAGGACCTGGGGAGACCCCGCCCCGGGTGGAGGGCCCGGTCGGGGGAGGGCGCCAGCTGCAGGCCTGCACCTGCAGCTCTTGCAGGAGGTCCGGGCGTGGGAGGAGCTTCTGGGAGGCCGAGTCTCCTTGGCCGGCCTGGGCTGGGCGTCCGTGTCGTGGGCCCGGGGCGGCAGCGAGGTATGGGGGCCTGAGGGTGTGGTGCTTCTGGGACCCCTGGCCACGAGGAGGGGAGCAGATGACGGGGGCCTGTGTCCTTGTGGTCTCCATGTATGCGTTCTCTCTGAAACGTTCTCCGGACTCCTGCTGTGGCTGTACGAGTAGAGGGGTGATGGGTGGTAATAGTCTGACTTGGGAGCTTGGGCAGGACCGGAAAGCAGCATGAGCTTTGTTCAGAGTCCGGGCTGTGAAGCCGCTGGGGCCCCTGGAGCCGGCCGAGGGGTCAGTCCGGCGCCGGGTCTCCTTGTTGCCCTCCCCCCTGCCCTCCCCCCGGCCCAGAGTTCTGGTTCTGGCGTTTCCGGGGCCCTGCGGGGGCGGCTCCATCTTTCCTGGCCAATCAGGTGTCTCAAATGCAGATGTTGGCTTCGTATTTACAGCAAGGGAATTAAACGGGAGCGTGTTCGTGTTCGCTAGTTTTACAGAAAGGCTCACGTTTTGTTTTGTGTGTCAGGGCAGGAGAGCAACAGAAAATACCAGTAAGTCTGAAAGGATCATAATTATGGGTTGCCGTAGTGAATAACTTTAAAATCGAGAAGAATTCTCAGGGCTGCTACTGAAAACGAAGCGTGAGGGGGTGTCCCCAGAAAGATGACACCAGAAAAAGGAGCGGAAAGAGGGAAACAAGCCCAAAGTCTCCCCGGCACACGGGGTCAGCTTTATGGTTCCACCGTGATTGCTGGTCGGGACTGACACGCAGGGGCTCTAGTGCCTGGTCTTCATTACTCTGTGCTTTGGTCCAGGCGTCAAGGACGTACATCCACTCGAAGTTCATCCGTCAGGGTCCCCAGCACAGGCTCGCAGACGCCACCTCGGAGGGCGGGCGTGTGGGCCAGGCACAGCTTTGGGCCCTGGATCTGCGGCCTCCTCTCCTGTCATCGTGCTGGTCGCCGTCCTCTGGGTGTGGCAGTGTGTCCTGGGGGGCCTCTCGGTGACCTCGTCAAGCCCTGGGCTTCCTCCTTGGCCTGGGCAGCCCTGTGTGTTGTGAAGAGCATCTTGAGTGTGTCTGGGCGGTTGTGACCTTGCCTCTGGGGGCGTGTGACTCAGGGCGTGGGTCATCCCTGGCTGTCAGGCCAGCGCCTCTCATGCCGCTCCTGGGCCCCCCCACCGCCTGTCGGTCACCTAGTCAGTCCTTACGCACCCACGTGATTGAGAGTCAGTTCTAAAAGTTCTGGAGTTGTTTGGAATAGAATGTATACATCAAGAGTGTTTAAGTGGCTGAAAGCTCCTGATGAAAACTCAGCAGTGGGGTGGGGCAGCACGGGGGGTGTGCAGTGTGATTTCTGGGCACCCAGCACGGCTGTTAGCGGGGTGACTTTCCACGGGGCCTGGGCATTCCAGCCTTTGAGGTGCTACGTTCAGGGTTTATTCACGCGGCACGTGTGTACCGTGTGCCTGCTGTGTGCCGGACCCCACGTGGCCCGCGGGGCGGTGCTTGTGGGCAAGCTGTGCTTGGAGAGGCCGCTGGCTGAGCCTCATGGAGCCACCCCTGCTCCGCGGGGAGCAGCGCGGATACGGTGAGCCGTCTCCAGGGCGCTGTCCTACAGCCTCCGTGCTGAGCAGTTTGACATGTCTCCACATGTTTCGTAGAGCTTGTTTTAAGTGGTGCCTATTTGAAGATTTATTTTAATTCCAAATCTAAAAACAAGAAATGAGCCAGACTTTTCTCTAAGGCACTTTTCCTCTCTTGGTCTTCAACCTACAGCCGTGGAGGCACGCCTGCTGGTGTGGACGAGACTCCAGATGTTTGGGGTTTGCCGTCGTTCTGAGCGCGGCCCTTGCAGGTGCCCCTGGACTCGAGTGTTAGCCGGTGGGCGAGGTCGGGGCTGGAGCATCCGTTTTGGCCTAGACCTTTAGATCAGCGGCATCGCCTTCTCCACACACACGGATACGGCTCTTCCCCCTGATTTACAGGCTCTCAGTTTGGGCCTATGTCTTGGAGGCGACTTCAGCAGGGCCTCGGGGCAGGCTGTGCCGAGGTGGTCTTGGGGTGTGGCTGCCGCCTTGCCACTTGCACTGCTCCCCTTGGTTCTCCAGGGACCCTTATCAAACCTAAAACAGCTCTAAGGCATTAATTTGTTCAAACATGTTCAAATAATTTTGAAAAAATTAATGAAAGGGATACTTTTCTAGCAAAATATACATGACCACGTTGACCCTAGAGGAGAGAGAAAAGCTGAACCAGCCAGTTATTTGAGAAGAAAAGATCAGTCGATTTGTCAAGGCCACGGCCCCAGAAAGCCTCCAGGTGCAGATGTTCCAGAGTGGGTCCCACCAAACGGTCAAGGAACAGCCACCTGCCGTTCTGCTTGACCTGTCCCCGCTCCAGAGTGACTCCAGGGCCACGGAGGCAGGACCATAGGCAGCTGCAGGGCCGTCCCCCTTCTGCCTGGTGGCGGGATGGCCCCAAAGAGGGTCAGCAGCAAATAAGAGGGGTTAGGCCCGTAAGCACTGCTTCGTATTCAGAAAGGTTGGGCCGTGTAGTTCGGCGTGTTATAGTTAATAATTTATCAATAGGAAGAACCCCTCACTTGGCCACCTCTATAGCTGCTAAAGATGTATTCGATAAAGTTCAACATCTCTGGCTTAAACTTGATTACTCTTAATAAACTTGAAACAGGCCGCTGTTTCCTCATGTGGTTTGGGACATGGAACTCAAACATCTGCAGTAGGTTCGGGCAGACGGAGACATTTGCTCTAACCGTGGTTCTTCAACATGCCTAGAAACTCCAGCCGGTGTAGTTAGCAAATAAACACGAGGAGTGTAGCCACTGAAACGCTAGAATGGACAAAGTGACCCACAGCTGGAAAAGTCGAGAGTCTACCGCAAACCTACAATGTACAATGAAAGCATTTAGTAGTGAATTTAATATATAAAGTCGGTAGCATTCTTATATATGCAAACAGTAAACAGAGGAGATCCCATGTGTGATCATAAAATACACAGGCATGAACTTAAGAAATATGCTGTCATTATGTCACGTCAGGGTGGGTGACCTCGGTGGGACTTGGGGCCATGATGCTGGCCCCCATCTCCGGTTAATCTGGTGCCTGCATCTCCCCACCATCAGGTGACCCTCTTCCTGTCCTGCCCTGCAGTGGGGGCCGGTCACCAGGTCCCCAGCCCCCTACACTCGAGGGGGTAACAAGCCTCACCTCCAGGGGCATCCGCTTGTACTGTTGGGTATCTCCCAGTTCTTCCCGTTTATTTATTCTTTCAGTTGTCCGTTTACGCCAGTGTGGATTCATGGACATTTGTCGTATTCCTGGGTCACAGCCCATCACTGTCATACATGGGGGCTCAGACGGCCCGACTCTGGCCGTGGCTCTGTGTTCACGCCCATCCTGCTGTTTTCTGAGCACTTCCTGACTTTGCAACCCGACAAGATGTTCCGAGCAGCTCGGCTTGGAATTTCCCTGCCCAGCCCTGAGTCGGCCACTTCTCCAAAGAGTCTGGTTCTTCATTGGAGAATGGTATTTAGAGACAGGATCTGGGCGCTGGTGTGCCCGTTTACCCCAGCAGGGTCATGTGCAGCTTCCTATCAGGGAGGGAGTCTTCCTGGAAGGCACCCCAGGATTCCCCGGTCTCGTCCAGACTGTCTGCTACCTGCCCCAGGCCAGCCGGCCGAGGGAAGTGGGATTGCACAGCCCTGGGATACCCCTGGGTGGGCACATTTGCATCTGCAAATGTCTGGGCCCTTGCCCCCCTAGACTACCCGCAGTGCTGTCTCAAATCTCTACTGCACTGCTTTGGAATTCGACAGGTACAGGGACATGCAGTGGCAGCCAGGAACACTCTATAAGAAGAGTGGTGACTCAGAAGGGACGCTTGAGCAGATGTTACAGTGGACCACAGAGCTGTGGGACTCAGACAGTTTGGAACCGATATCGAACAGAGGTCAGGGGACTACAGTTGCCAAGGCCGAGTTGTACATTTGAAAGTTGCCAAGAGAGTAGAGGTTAAACGTTGTTGTCACAAGGGAAAATGTGTAACTCTGTGAGGCGATGGCTGTCACCTAAACCTACTGTGGTGATTATTTTGCAACAGATACAGATATCAGTTCATCACATTGTACACCTGAAAACTTACACAGTGTTTTGTGTCAATTATATCTCAGAAAAGCTGGGGGAAAAGAGAGGTAGGTCAGGGGGACATGACAGTGCTAGAAAGAGACACAAAAGTGCACGAGAACTTGCCACGTGACGAAGGCGGCGTTTCCCTCCCAGCAGACAAGTTTCAGTGAGGGTTTCTGAGGCGGCCTGGTGGCCCGTGAAGAGCAGAGCTGAGTCAGAGACTGACTGTATTTCACCACATCTGAGAGCGTCACTGGGGCGGGGGACCAGGAAGGAGAAAGAAAACCACTGCCACAGTAGGATCACCCACCACGCGTTCACTGGTAAATTTGCACGTGAAAATAGATAGAATAGCGAATTTGAGAAACAGGAGCAGAAAAAGTACCAAAATAATTTTAAAAATCTCGGCGTAGAGAAGACCTCTTTGAGTAGCACATGCGCACACGCACATGTACATGCGTGCACACACACACACAGAATCCACAGGCATCTTAGGAAAGGTCGGTACGTTTGTTCTACATGCGTTGGCCTGTCTGTTCTGTTCCAGCCCCGTTCTGGGCTCTGGGGAGAAGCTGGTGAACTGGACAGAACAGAACAGAAAGCCCTTGTGTTCGAGCATCTTATATTCCAGCCAGTGTCTAACTCACGTTCATGTTCAGAATGATTATTTCCATTTAAAACTGCCTGTTCAGGTGAGGCTGCAAGGCTTGGTATGCTTCTGAAAGCCACTCTTGCACCCGAGGCCCTGCCATCTGCCCCGAGGTCCAGCTGACCTTCCAGTTTTATTATTCCAGTGCCTGGTTATTTAAAATACATGATTTAATTTTCTCTAAATACAAAGTTTATTGTAATGTGAATTATACTCCCACTTTTTTGTGAGTCATCACGTGATAACTTAGTGCTCAATGACAACATATGGAAAGCATTTTTGAAAATTTTGGCGAGACCCCAGCTGTTCTTGTGTTCATCTGCTGCCGCCCGTGTGAGGCCCAGCCGATGCTGTATGGCCAGGTCCTCACGGAGACCGTCTGCACGAGCGCTGCTGGTCAGCTTCGGCCTGATAGTTCAGAAGAGTGCCTAGCAGCTCCATGAGATCAACAGGATTTTTAACCTGTCTTTAAGTAAGCCCTGAGTTTTCCATTTCAAGCAAATTGTTAAGAATTTTTCAGAAACAATTGAAGCTTAGTTAGTAAAGATTGAAATTTTATTGCCCAAAACATGTAAATTCATTACATGTATTTGCAAAAGTAAACATAGATTGCAATGGTATATTATTTGTACGTTTTGGAAATTCTTTTAAATACTGGACATCTGAAAACACCTGATTAATTCTACTCACGCAATAAACTGCTAAATTCTGATACTGCATCTTTTTCTTTTGGACCGTCATTGATTCTCTGTGGTTAAAAACAATTTAAGTTTTACTTAAATGTCTCATTTATGAGGCTGACTTAGGATAAATCTTGTAAGGTCTTCCTCATTGGTGAGCCCCGTTTGTACTCTTGCCGTGAGCCGTGGCCGCCTGGACCCCCACTGGGACCCAGGGCAGCGGGACACCCGCGAACCACTGGCCCTCGGCACGGGCGTGGGGAGCAGCGTCCCTTGTGGGGGGTGGTTTCCTTCCAGATTCTGTTCATAGACTCTTCCTGGTGCCCCGTGCTTCTGGGCAGTGTCGCAGGCTGCGGGGAGGGCTTGGGGCCGGGGAGCTGTCCTCCGGTGCCCCTCGGTCTCCTCGTACCCCTCCCCTGGTGCACCTGAGGACGAGCCACCTACCCACACAGAGGCCTTCGCTGTCTCTTCATTTTGGGTGTTTGCATTTAACATTCTGTTAGATGTTCTTGTCTTTCTAAGTATCAGCGTCCTCACGCTTCCCCCCAAATTGCAGAGCACTGGTGGTAAAACCAAGGGCCAGCTGAACCGTCTGGAAGGGGCAGTAACTGTAGTTTGGGGTGGTGATGAGGGAGTGGCTCTTCTGGAGGGACAGGGTAACTGACGGAAGCTGGGTGTCTCTCAGCTGTCAGGACAGCGGGAGGCTGGACCCCGACCTCAGGGGTGTCCACGCACGTACTCAAGTGCCCACGGCAGTCCCCCTCCCTCCTGCGCTGTCGTTCACCGCCGAGGCCGGCATCCCGAGGGCTGAGGGCTGAGACGACGTTCCAGCTCCGCCCGGCTGCCCGGCCAGGGCTGGCTCTCCAGCCACGGGCTCAGGCCCTGGGTCCTTCAGGCACGTTGCCTGGCCCTGACCAGCGGCCGCCTGGGCATGCCGACGGGGCAGGGACCCTGGGCTGGAGACCGTAGGTGAGCAGAGGGAAGGGCAGACGAGCAGCGGAGGTGGGTCCCCAGATTCCAGGTTGAGGTCCAGGACCGGCCTGTGGGGCAGGTGGCGGACGCCCGTGCGTGCACCTGCCTCCCGAGCCCCCAGGGCCGGCCAGGGTGCCCCGCTGGTGGCCCGACGGCTGCCGGCCGCTCTGTGCGGCCACACGTGCTTCTGTGAGCTCGAGACCGTGGAGAGTCAGGACCACCACCTCAGACGCAAACAGCTGTTAGGGAGCTTACCTGACTCAACCCCAAAATAGCCAGAGTGGGTCTGGGAGCCGCGGACCGAGCGGCGCCGGAGGCAGGGCCAGGCCACCCCTCTCCGCTGCTGCTGGCTTCCTCCCTCCTCTGTGGCCCCGTGGAGTCGGGCTGCGGGACGAGGGCCTCCGTGCAAGTGCGCGTGGGGAGTTGCAGCTCATGTCTGTGTCAGACGCCCAGCTGAGGACGGTCATCCAGTGAGAGCGTCGTCCAGGGAGCAAGGGCTCTGGAAGCCCCAGGCTCCGGACCCGGGCACCCCGACCCTCGAGCCCCAGAGAGGCCTGCCCCAACCCAGGTGTATCGGGAGTCCGGCCCTGCGTGCGTGTGGCCCAGTGCTGTGCCCATGTGAGGCCGGAGGCTTCAGTGGAGAAAGTTAGTGACAGGACAGTGCCCTTGGCCCAGTGGCGTGTCCTTTGGGAGAACACTGAGAGTGTCTTTCTCAGCAGTGTGATCCCCTAAGCGTGGGGCTGAAGACGGCTGGATGGAGAGGTTTTCCCTGCGGTTCTCATAGGCGAGGCGGGCGTTGGGTGTTGGGGGAAGCCACGTCCGAGCGGCCGGCAGAAGCAGAGGGCGGGGCGCTAGGGATGCTCGGAACCGTTTTTCCCTCGAGTCCACGGGTTCACGGTGAGGTGCATCTCATTTGCTCTTTGCAGCGCGTCTGTTTTCATGAAGCATTTTAATGTTGCGTGTGGTTGTCTGGTCACGCACGTGGGCTCAGGGGCTCATCTGGCTTTCCTCTGTCGCTTTTGTCACCGGGACAGAATTCAGGGGAGGCTGCGGCTAGGCAGGGAGCGGGGTGCTCCCTCGTCGTGCTGAGGGCTGACATGTCGAGACCTGAATCATTTCCTGAGTCAGAACGAAAGTCCCTTTTACACGTCAGCTGAGCTTAGTTGTGTATATGCTGCTTTTTGCAGACGTTGGGTTTCCTTGAGCTGTTGCTTGCGGTAGACGTGGCACGTGGGCCCCGTGAGGATGGGCATCGTTCCTGTTTAGGGCGCCCCCGGGGCTGGCATGGGCCCAGTGGACACAGGCTGGGGGAGGCTGTTTTTCCCTCTAACTTAAAGGGGTCTGTGAAGGCGGCTTCAGCGAGATGCACCTGAAGCTCCGGGGCACGGGAGCAGGTGGCAGGCGGGACACGTGCTTTCCCGGTGGGGAGGAGCCTCCCGTCTAGAAGCCTGACAGCTGAATGGACGATAAAAAGTGCAAAGCACGACTCGGGTTGCTTTCGGGGCCCCTGCACATGAGCAGACATCGTCTGCAGCGTGGCAGGTGAGGTTTCTCTCCAGCACAGGCGTGCCGAGTGAGGGGTCTACTCCTGGAATTTTGAAAGCCGGTTAGGCAGTTTTAACAGTAACTTGAGGAGGGAGCCCCTGCAGACGGGGGTCGCAGGCCCACCGGCTGTCTGGGCTCCTCTGTGCGTCACCTAAAGGCCCGCGGTCTTCCTGGTGGCCTGGGGTTTGCTGGCCTCTGAAGGGTTGCCAGATGCCTGCCTCTGTGGCGTGGGCAGCACCTGCTCTCTGCGTGTTGGTGCTTTTACCTGATACCTGGGCCCCTTGCAGATACCCACGGACAGCCCCGTCCCAGACAGGGTCTTTGGTGGCCACCGGCTTTGGCCCAGTGAGCTCACGGGGTCAAAGCAGGTGGGGGGCAGGGGATGCACAGGCAGAGGCCCCGGTGGGACCCGCAGGAGGGAGCAGCGCCCTCGACAGACACGCCATCGGAGCGTCAGGCTGGCTAGAGACCGTAAGATGAGTCACCGAGCGATGTGACCACATCCACAGTCATCTGGAAACTAGTGAGAAAGGGAAAAGACCACATCATCCCACTTCCTCACCCGACCACAGCATTTGAGTGTATTTACTTCTAGGCTTTTTCTTGTAGAAATCCGTTTATTTGAAATTCTGTAAGCAGTGTTTACACTGGTTAGGAGCGGCCAAGAGTGAACGTGAGCCCTTGGCTCACGGGTGCCCCCGCTGTTGGCCAGCACAGCTGCCCTGCTTGTGCCCGGTGGCCTCGCGTATCCGCCCGGGTCCAGCGGGCAGCCTCTCTTTGGCTTCTTTCTTGTTGAATCGCTTGCTGCCAAAGGGCCGTCTGATGTAATTAACGTCGTGGCTCTTGTGGATTTAAAAACCTGTGGCTCCTCTCCACTCTTGGACACGGTACTTTGGGGAAAGGATTTCCCCTGCTCCACCCCAGGCCTCTATGCACCGCAGCTGCAGGCTCGCCCGCGAAGCCCCTGCAGCAGTCTTCTTTCTGCCCTTCCCCGCTCGCCCTTGGTCATGTTGGCGGAGGCCAGGCCCCGTGTGCAGCCCTGACGCAGCAGCGGACTGTGGGCTGGGAGTGCTGAGGGCCCCATCTCTCCCCCTGAGGGCCGGCCCCTCACTCCTGTGCTGGTCACAGCAGATGGAGCTCTGGGTTGGTAGGGTTTTGGTTCTGTTTGCAGGCTCAGGATGGGGGGACCTATGTTTCTAGGACCTAGTCCTGGGGGAGTTGGGGGGTCCCTCCAGCCAGGGTGGACAGAGGGAGAGAGCCTGGGCCTGGTCCCCGGGGCAGCATCTTCCTCCTGCCCCTCCGTCACTCCCCGACCCTCGGCCCCGCCCCAGGCCTGCACTGCATGACACGGCCACCTGCCTTCTCACCGGGTCGGCCAGCAGTGCATGTGCAATGTTTCGGGCTGTCCTGGAACACGGACCGTCTGCGTTACTTTTAAGTTTTGTGTTCACCTTCAAGATCAAGCGGATGTCTCAACGGGCTCGTGCCCCGCCCTCACTGACCAGAGTGCACGCTGTCTGTTCCCTTGGACCAGGGCCTGGGAGAGGCCGGCTAAGAGGTGGGCGGCGGCCTCCACTCTATCTTAGAGAAGATCTGGTCCTTGTGGGTAGGGTGTCGTTCCCGGTGCTTCTCCTGCGTGCTGGGCGGCTCTCTCCGTCCCCCTCCGTCCCCCTTGGGCCCCTCTCTCTCCCTGGTTCCTGGGCAGCCTTGGAGCTCCTGATATGAGAGAGAAGCGTGGGTCTCCAGGCCTTTAGGGGATCAGTGGCTGATACTTAGGGGCGAGCAGCCGTGACGTTGTGATTTCTGGCTATTTTAGTTGTGGGTGTATTTGCTAATGTCAGCAGTTTGGCCTCACTCAAAATTTGTTTTGAGATTAGACTCAATATTGAACTTGAATTGAAAGGAGAAAACTAGGGCCCTCAAATTAAAATAGTACAGAAAAAGTTATTTTACCCTGGCGAAGTAATTATGCCCCCAGCAAAATATGTTGCAAACTTAGATTCGCCATCAATAAAAAAAGACAAGCACCCTCCTGTTTTTGTGTCTGTTTCTGATGCTGTGGCATGTGACCCTGCACGGGACCAGAACTGAGTAGCTCCACCTCCCGCCCCAAAACTCAGCCTCGGATCGCCCTTCACATTGTTATGGTAGGTTTTGCAGCACAGACAAAACTTTATGAAGGCCCGCATGTGTGTGTGTGTGGGGGGCACTTCAGTGAACGCTGGGGACACGTACTGCTCACCCCGCTGCTGGCCTCTGGAAACCGGAGGGAGTGAGACCCCTGGCTGGAGGGGCTCTGGCTGGGGCAGGGTGGAGGCCCGCGAGGAGGAGGGTGGGTTGTGACCGACACCCGGGAAGGTGTGCAGAGGGGCTGGACCACAGGCCCTGGAGAGCAGGGTGGGCAGCCGGGAGTTAGGGGGCCAGGGGCGAGGGCGGCGTCGGGCTCGGCGTGGGCAGGGGGTGGGAGAGTGGTCCAGCGCGGGATGGCCTGGCCGCGGGCCTGTAGCCCTGGGAAGGGTCTCCCAAAGCCTGCTGGGGAGCTCGGTCCCGCTGTGGGTGAGGTGAGCCGGGGAAGCTTAGGGCTGCCTTGGTTCACATCTTCCTGGCTGTGACCCTGGGTTTCCTCCGTGTCCGGGGGGGGTCCGTGGACCCATCCTCCAGGTGGCGGTGAGAGCAGCCACCACTCCCACCCCTGGGGGTGGTGGCGCTGGTGGGGTGCAGCGGGAGGGGCGAGCGGGGCAGCTGGGGGGCGCCTGGGGTGAGAGTGCTCCTGGGAAGTAAGGTCAAAGATCCCGGCCCCTGTGTGAGAGCTGGTGGGAGCCACGGGGGGGCCAAGGGGGTGCTGGGGCCGCAGGAAGGGCCACGTCTAAGGAACAGGCAGAGAAAGGGGCAGAAGCACGTGCCCGGCCAGGGGTGCAAGACCGGCCCCCTGCGGCGGCAGGAAAAGCGGTCCCTGGTGGCCTTGCGTTCTCTGTGCAGGGTTGAAACCCACGGGGAAGGGGGCGTGGCAGGCCCTGGGCGCTTCTAGAGTTCTCCATGGGTGGGGATGGGGGTGGGGGAGAGAGTTCGTGATTTTCAGCGTTCTCTGTTCCGTACCACACGCCGTCCAGAGGGCCCCGGAGGGTTGACCTGCCATCGTGGAGGTGCCCGCGGTGACTCGGCGCGTCCCGCAGGTGTCCCGAGCAGAGTAGGCGTGGTTTGTGTCCCGTGGTCCCTGGGGGGCTGCTGCTGGGCTCCAACAGTGACGCTGTCACCCATACCACTCCTCCGGGGCTGGTCTGTGTCGACTGGGCCTTTGGTGATGACCTGAGGGGGTGACGCTGTGGCTCCAGACAAGCCACAGCCTCTCGGGCAGGACAGGATGGCGGGATCGAGTGGCTCTGGACAGAAGCAGGGACAGGAACGACTTCCACGGGGTGGTGACGCTTCATTTCAGGAAGCTGCTGCATCCAGGCTTCCTTCTAGCCTGTTACCCGTTTGCGCGTCGGGATCACACTTGACACTTCTACAGTTCTGCAGCCTCTCTCGCCATGGCTGGAAGCTTTCTGCTCCCGGGAGCAGGCGGGGAGAGGCGGGCGGGAGGGTGGCGCCCGTCCTCTGTGGCCTCCCCGGCTCAGTCACTGACCCCACTCCCCCCTCACTCATTGTTCGTGGATGCTCCTTTGCTTTACTTAATAGGAATTTTGGAAAAGTGCGTGTTTTATGAATTCACTTTATTTTCAGGAAGATGTTTTCTACTTTTTGCTTTGGAAATATGATAAGATTTGTAAAAGCATATGTTTCAGGCGTTTGGAAAACGTTGACACCCTCCTGCCCCTGTGCCGGCCTCTCACCCCCTCCCCCTCCCCCCGGGCAGCCCTGTCCCTCAGGACCCCACGCCTTTCCTGCCCCAGTTTCTCCCGACCCCAGTCCATGCCCCTTCACCCCGGCCCCCCCACTCCTGCCCCATCCTCATCCCGCACCCCGTCTGGTCTGAGGTTGGGGGTACCACTGTGGACCTTTGGGGCAGGGGACCAGGAAGCGGGTGTCACATGACACAGCGCTGGCTCCCGTGTGCGTCAGGGTTGGAGCGGAAGACTGTCCACCCAGAGCTCAGTGGAGCTGGGGTCCGCGGGTCCCTCAGTCCCCATTCCGGGCCCGTTGTGGGTATTGACTGGGGTGCTCACCTCCACCCTGCACCTGGAGCATCGGCCAGTGCTGAGCGGGGGTCCCAGAGTGTTCTAGGTCAGGGGAGGGGACGCTCTGAGTCCTTGGGGGGCTGTTGTATGTTCTGTGTCCAAGGGGTCTTCTAGGTGGAGGAGGAATGTTGTAGGGGCAGGGGGAGATGCTCCAGGTCTGGAGAGATGCTCTAGGTCCAGGGAGGAATGTCCTGAGTCCCGGGGTTGTCCTAGGTCTGGGCAGGGAGTGTTGCAGGTTGAGGGAGCCCTGGAGGGGGAGGGGCTCCCAGGCAGGGCCAAGACCTCGGTGTTGCGCTGCCCCCATGGCCACCTTCCCCCAGCCCCAGCCTCTGTGCTTTGGCAGCCCAGCACTCAGCTGTGCGCCTTGGCCGTGGGATGCGGTGCTCATTCTTTGAACTGGTGCAGTTTTGACTTAGTTTCCCCCAAAGCAGTGGGGGCCTGTTGGGGGTTTTCAGTAAGAGTGTAAGGGTGGGAGTGCGGAAGGGTCGCTCTGGAGAGTGAGCTGGTGGGAAGGGGGGGTCCCAGGGGAGGGCGATTGGGCGTCAGGTGGCCTCCAGGTGACTTCAGGGAAGACTGAGGCTTACTAAGGTGAGGGCACCCTGAGGCGCTGGGGCAAGGTCACGCGAGGTCACGCATTCTCTTGGGGGTCAGCAGGCCTGGAGGGGCAGGGTCTGCTGCAGGACACGTCATGAATAACAGGAGAGGCTGTTGGTCCGGAGCAGCGTTCTCCGCGAGCCCGGGTGGCCAGAAGAAGGGCTGTGCTGGCTGGAAGCAGCGGGCGGTGCTTGTTTGTTCGGGAACGTGTGGACAGGAGGGGCTCTGTCTTGTACTGACCATCTGATAACTTTGAAAACAAAACCGTGATTTGGGGAAAGCACAGATTTTTTTCCAGGTGTATGTTTAGAGCTGGATGGGGTGAAGCCTGCCATCTCGGAGCCCGTCCCGCTGCTGCCGTGGTCACGAGCCTCCATGTGCACCAGGAGGCTGGGGCCACAGACACTGTCAAGGGTTCCGGCGGGAGCTGGCTCCGCTCAGGGCCTCCTCTCTGCTGAGACTCAGGGGCAGCCTGGGGCGCCCAGCCCTGAGGAGGAGGCTGCCAGCCAGGCCGGCCGGGCAGAGGTGGGCACCCCAGGTGTGGCCTCCAGGTTGCGTTATGTGACAGGTGTTTCTGTTCCGTGCATCAGATCTAGTCCTGACGGATTCACATGGTTTAGGGGAGTCGGTGACTCAGCCAGTGCCTGCTTACCCGGCTGCAGGCTAGCTCCCCAGAGGGGGCCCTGGCTCCTCAGAAAGCCAATGTCTGCACAGAATTCCTCAGCAGGAGAGGCCTTGTCTGAGTGGGTTCTGAAAGCTCCGGCCTCCCGGGGGGTAGGGGGACTCTGGGGACACAGCGGGTAGGATGCTGAGTCTGGCGTGTCGTCTGCAGGGCACGTTCATGCGGGTTTCATCTGCCGGGGACAGCGGTGGGGTGAGATCCTGCCGGGCCACCCTTCCACAGAGGCACATGTGCACACACCGTACGTCACAGGCGTCGGTGACCCCATGTCCTGTGGGCACAGGCGGGACTGACCCCGCATTCCTGCTCGAGCCTGTGCTCGAGCTGCCCATGTGCCCTCCTCCCCACTTGCCTTCCTTTCCTTCCACGGTTCAGGGTCCTTGTAACAGTGCACTCTGGGCACCATATTCTCTATCAGTCAGGCAGCTTTGGGTGAGAGGGGCAGGAACCCCGACCTGGAGAGGCTTGAGTCCACGTGGGATCTCCTGGCTCATGTGACTGTCTCCACGCTGGGTTGGCTTGGCCCACAGGCTGTCTTGCCTCCTGGTTGCAAAGTGGCTGCAGCCTTGCACACTGAGCTACACTCACCATATCACCCAGGGCGGGGTGGGGAGATAGAGGCAGGGAGTCCTTGGCCCCCAGGGCTTCACACTGACCGGATGGCTGGTCGTGGGGCTCACCCCACCCAGGACACCCCCTGTCCCTCAGCAGTTGTGTGCTGTCTGTTTCGGGACCGGGCTGCACGTCGGGTGTTTTGTGTTTGCTGGGGCATCCCTCGGGGCGGGGGAGCCCAGGGCCGTGCGTGAGACTCCCACCGCACCCCCTGCCGCCCCCGTCCCCCGGGCCTTGACTCTTTCTGGACCTGGGGTCGGGCATCGGGCTCTGGGGGCTCTGAGCCGTCTCCCAGCACTCCCGGTAGCTCGAGGGCACGTGCAGAGCTACCCTGGCAGGGGTGGCGCGGGGTGATAGCCGTGGTTTCCCACCAGGAATGCCGTGCACCGCTGCCAGTGGTGGTCCTGGGCCGCGTGCCGGCGGGGCGGGCGGGCGGGCGAGTGCGCAGCTGGCTTACGCATTTCCCCGCATGTGTGTGTCAGAGGCCACGGGAGGACGATGCGGGGAAGAGGCAGGGCCTCCCGTGCGCTGGCGGGAGCCTCGCGGGCTGGGCTGGTCAGATGGTCGTCGGACGTGGGGAGGCCCGGCCCTCGATCTGCCCCCCACGCCCTCCCGTTCCACACCTCGGCTGCCCTCACGATCCCTTCTCTCGTCCCCAGCAGGCGCTCGTGTGGAGAGCGGGCCTCTCTCTTGGCAGTGGGCAGGCTCGTGTGGGTGCCGCTCCATTGAGCGCACGCGGCCCTGCGGTTTTTCAGCTGAGCGCTGATGGCAGGGCCACTGAAAACTGGGGTCGGGCGACCGGGGCTCCTTGGCTCCAGCTGTGGGGAGGTCAGAGGGACAGCGTCCCGGGAAGTACCTGGGGCGATCTGGCTCCCTCACAGGAGGGACGTGTGGGCGGGGGAAGGTCAAGGGGAGGGTGCCAGCCTTTGACCTTGGAGGTTGGACACTGTTGGGGGTCTGCCTTCCCTGAGCCCGGGAAAGGGCCTCCAGCGCACAGAACTGGCGCCCCTCTTGCCGAGTTGGGCTTAGGTGGGCCGGTGCTGGCGGTGGGCCGGGGGAACTTGAGGGGCCGTGCCCCTGGGGGCTGCCGCGTCTCCCCTGCTCATCAGCCGGGCCCCTTGGGGCCAATACGCCCCCTCCTCTGCGGCCTGATTCCCACCTGCTGTGCCCAGCAGGGGAAAGCCGGGGCTTGGGAGGTGCTTGTGCGCGTGAACCAGCCCTGCCTGCAGCTGGGGGCTTCAGGGCACCCCCGGCACCGTAGACCTGTCCCTCTCCAGCCTGCGGACCCCGCGGGGCTTGGGGTGGGGCTGTGACGCTCAGCACTGCTCAGGGCCTGGCGCCGTTGTGATTGCCAGTGAGAAGGAAAGGAGAAGCTGGAAACATTTTGCATGTATTTATTTTACAGCCGCCCTATTTTTAGACTTAAGTTACTTTGGACTTGAATTTACAAATTTTCAGAACTCTCTGGAGACTCAGAATTAGCATGTCTGATGGTTGCAGGCAGGATGTCGGGCTTTGCCGCTTCGTGACCCTGACCGTCCTTCCTTCCGTGGCTCCCGACTCCTGGCCTCCTCTTCGGCCCCCAGCTGTCCTGGCTCATGGGGGCCACTCCCTCCGTCCCCCAGCATGGGCTGCAGAGGGCCCCTGCCTGGAAAGACGCCCTCCCCTGCTGCGGTGCTCTCTTCCTGGTGGGGACTTACGGTGGCTCTTGGGTTGGGGCTGGATCAGCTTTATCAAGTAACCTGCCCAGAGGTCCCCGGGGCTGTGTCTGCTTGGTGTGAGAGGAGGGTTCATTCAGTTTGAGAAAAAGAAAAGCAAAATCTGTCGTCCTGGAGCTGGCCATGCTCTGTGGCAGAAGTCACAGAGAGGACCTTGGAGACCATCAACTTCAGCCCTTTAGTTTTTCTTTTAAACCCTTTTCCAACATTTTATTATACAAATTCCAAGAATGCAATCAAGTTGAAACTTTTATCATTAGCACTCGTTTGTCAACCACTTAGATTCTGTCACTAACATATCACTAGGCTTGTTTTATCACACGTTTATTACACACCTATTCATCCATCAATCACTCTTGTCTTTTGTGCATTTCAAAGTCCCGACACTGGCCGGGCTCCTTCCCCTGTCTTGCTGGGCAGATCCCTCTGCCGAGTTCCCCTCGTGCTGTGGTGGCTTTGGCTCTTCTCCCGGAGACACACACCTGCGCTGTTTCCACGTGCGGCCATTAGGGGCAAAGACACCGTGAACGTCCTTGTACAGACCATTTTGTGAGCATGTGTTTTCACTTCTCTTCGGCAGCTCCACCTGGGAGTTGAATTGGGTTGTCGTGGGGTGCGTGTGGGTTTAGTTTCCCAGGTGACCCAGCCACCTCCCCCCCGCACGCCTGTCCCGCCGTCACTGTGGACGTTGCGTTGCTCCTCACTGTCCCCGCCCCCCTCCCCGGGGGCTCAGGTCTTTGCAGTCTTAGCCCTTCCGGGGGGTGTGCGCTGGCACCTCGTTGCTTTGCTTCGTGTCTCCCTGACGACTAATGGTTGTAGGCGTCTTTTCAGGGGCTTGTTAGCCATTCGTGTATTTTGAGGGGGGGGTAAAGTATCTTTTGCTATCTTTTGCCTATTTTGTTTGCTGAGCTGTTTGTTTTTATTACTGAGTTGTACGAGTTCTCTATGTATCCTGGATGCCAGTCCTTTGTCAGATGCATTTTTGCAAGTTCTCCCAGACTGTGGTTTGCCTGCTTGTTTTCTTAATGGTGATTTCAACCCCTGGAAGTTCTTACCTGTGACTCTTTCATGAGTGATTCTCGCTTTTTGTGCCGTAAGAAATCTTTGCTTACCAGCAAGTCGTGAGGACGTTCTTCTTGCTTCTTTCAGGAACTCTGCATTTAGGAGTTCCATTCATCCCAGATTAATTGTGTGTGTGATGTGAGGTCTGGGTTGAGGTGCGTTGTCCCCACATGGATGTCAGCTGGTTCATTGCTACCTGTTATAAGAGTTTGTTTTCCGCCGTGCATTGCTTTAGCCACCTTTGTGGAAAATCACAGTATCAATGTGTGTCTCTTTCTGGACTCTGTTCTGTCCCATTGATCTGTTCAGTGAGTTTTACTGCAGGACCACCTGTCTTGATGAGTGTAGCTTGATCGTAAGTGTTAATGTCAGGGCAAGTCCTCTGTTATTCTTTGAAAACTGCTTTGGGTATCCTAGGCCTGTTGCATTTCTGTACATGTTTTAGAGTTGGTGTGTCAGTTTCTACAGGAAACCTGCAGAGGCCATGGCTGTGGGGTAGCACTGAACCCATAGGCCAATGCGGGGAGAATTGACCTTTTAGCTATTCTGTGTCCTCTGTTCGTGGACCAGGCGTCACTTCCTTTAGGTAGGTCGTTAATTTTTCCCGCAGTATTTCGTGGTTTTCAGCGTGGAGGGCTTGCATGGCTTTTGTTAAATGTATTCGTATGTAATTTACATTTTTTAGATGCTGCTGTAAATGGTATTTTTAAACATTTCATATTCCAGTTGTTTGCTGTTGTTACATGAAAATGCAAATGAGTTTTTGTGTATTAATCTCGTGTCCCATGACCTTGCTAAATTGTAGCTCTTTAGAGAAGTTAGGACTCTGTGTCGGCTCCACATCTGCAGACAGACGGGCTGCCCACCCCTCTCTGTGCCTCCCTGCCCAGTCAGGACCTTCCACACCGCGTGAAACAGGTAGTGAGTGTGGGCCTCCACATCCGTCTCTTCTTTTAGGGGAAAGGATTTAGTAGCTCATCAGTAACAATGGTGGTGGCTGGAGGATTATTTTTTTCTTCTTTTTTTTCAGTTGTCCCATATCAAACTGAGGAAGTTTCTAATTCTTACTTTGCTGAGAGGTTTTTTTTTTTTAACCACGAAAGAATGTTGAATGCTGTAAAATGCTTTTTCTGCATCTATTGAAATAATCCTGTAGTTTTTCTTCATTAGTCTGTCAATTTGGTGGATTATATCCGTTTTTCAGGTGTTGAACCAAACTACTGCATTCCTGGGCTACTTTGTCATGTTATATTCTTTTTCCTTTTTCTTTTTTTTTAATGTATTTCTGCACTTGGTTTCTGTATGTATTCATAAGAGACATTGGTCTGTAATTTTCTTTCTTTGCCATGCCTTTGAAGGCCTTTGGTGTTAGGGTTGTGTTGGCTTCTTAGAAGAAACTGGAGGGTATTCTCTCATCTATATTTTCAAAGAGCCCTGTGAGATGGTTGGTGTTTCTTCCTTAAGTGATCAACGGAATTCACTAGTGAAATCCACTAGTGAAATTAGAAACACTAGTCTGTGTTTTGTGGGAAGGTTTTTCGTACAAATCCAATTTCTTTAACAGATAAAAGTGTTTGGTCGTGTGTCGTTTTATTTTTAAGGAATGTGTTCATTTCACCTGCATTGTCGAAGCCGGTGGTGTGATGTTCATATTCCCTGTTATTACTTTCGCGTCTGTAGTGATAGCAGCTCCTTGTTGATTCCTGACACTGATTATTTGTGTCCTTTCTTCTTGCTCGTTCTACTCAGGGCTCATCAGTCTCACTAGTCTGTCCTCTTGCTGCCATCTTGGCTGAGGGTGGTGATGGCAGCTTCCTTCTGCTCAGGACTCCCTGGCCCGGCTGGGGCTGCTTTGTTTTTGTGGGTTGAAGTGGAAGGTCCGGGCCCCACTTTAATGCTTCCAGTGTAAAATGCGGCTTGTTTACAAACCAAAGTGAATTGAGTGTTGGCCCTGCGTCCTCGCCATCTCTCCCGGGCCTGCCTGCGGCTGCCTCTGGGAGAGGCTGTCCTGCTGCCTGAATTTCTGCCTGTGACCGAGCCATCCGTGTGGCGGGGAGGGCGCTTGCTGGGGCTCTGGCTCTGGCTAGACCAGGGCGAGTTCTCCCCTCTCACTTTTCCATGGACCTGCGATCGTGTTCTTCAGACACCCACGCTGCCTTTTCCCCTGAACTCTATGCATTTTGTAATTTTCCCCGGGAACGCGCTCCTCCTGACGTGGACGATCTGCAGTCCAGCCCGGTGGGAGTCTCGCCCTTGCTCCGCGACCGCTTCTCCTGGCCCTGAGCCGGGCCACCTGCTGCGGCGGAAGGTCACACGGGACTGCTGGCCTCCCCAGGGCCCCCGCGACAGCATCAGTCCACCGTGATCAGAGCCGGGAACTGGCCACGTGTCCCCAGACCCCAGCGTCCGTGTTTGTGTGCAGACGAGGGATGGTGTTGTGTTGCAGGTGGGAAAGCCTGTCGCTGAGCGTGGGGTGTGTCCTGCGGGAGAGCCGGGTAGGGGCTGCCTGGCCAGGCCGGGTTGGGCCTGTTCTCCCCTCGGGGTCTTCAGAGAGGCAGAGGGAGCTCCGTCAGAGGTCACGGCATCTCCTGTCCTCCCAGGGCCGTCTCTGGCTCTCGTGCTGCACCTGGGTCCACCCGGCAGGGGTGAGGGGCCCTCAAGCCCACCGACAGGGCCACTGTGGAGTCCTGTCCTCGCGACGGTCACCTGGACAGTCCCCTCCCGGAGAGGGATGTGTGAGCCTGTCCCCGGAATCCTGCGGGGACTCCTCACCCCGCACTCAGCGGGGTGCCCACTGTCACTTGTCACATGGGGTTGGGAGGCCCCCTGACTGAGCAGCCGCGCTGGACAGCCAGCTGGAAGGGTGGAGGGCAGGGGACCAGGGACTGTCCCGCCACCGATGGTGTGGTGATGGGTCTGAGGTCCCCAGGGGGACAGCAGCTTAATTGTATTTCTGGGCTCCCCTCTTGCTGAATTTCCCAAAATTTCTGAAAAGACTGTGATTCCCTTTTGAAAAGAAACCTCCTTGTAAATGAGACAGAAAGGCATCGGTGCCCTGACTCGGGAGAGGGGCAGGTGGACCTCCACCCGTCTCTTCCCCAGGCAGCCCCCCCACCTCGGGGTTCCCTCTGGTGCCCTCCCGTGTTTCTAAGTACAGGCTCATGTTTGGGGTCTGTGGCGTCTGTGGACTGAGCTGCTCTGAGCCCCGCCCTCCCATGCAGTTCTGGGCCAGGGCTCCATCAGGTCTGAGGTCCTTGGGACCACGCGCACGTTGTTCATGGCTCAGCTGCGTGGCCTGCTCTCATTTTATTTCTGCTCAATCACCTTTTTATTAAAAAGAAAACAGAAGCAGTGGGAGGAGAACAGCACATGAACCGTGTTAACGGGCTTTGGAGGGTGGGGAGGGGACGGCCGGGCGGCAGCTCAGGCGTGGGCCCCTGTACCAGCTGATGCCACATGGGGGCAGCAGGATGGAGGCGGGCCTGTGGGAGGCGGGTGCGGGGCAGGACGGGCAGCGAAGGCCAGGTGCCCGAGAGGAGCCCCACCCCTCCTCTGCGTCCCCAGGCACCGCCCCCAGTGCTCCGGCAGTGCTGGCCAGGGGTCCTGGCGCGCCCCACTTGCTGTTCTAGCCAGAGCGACGTCTTGGAAGGATGTCGTGGTGCCAGAGGGAAGCGTGGCCCTGGGGAGAGGTACACGCGCGTGAGGCTCTGTAATGCGGACGCGCTCAGATCGGAAGCCGAGGCGTGTTTCCATGCCGATGTGCACACCCGCCTCAGGTGTCAGCCTTTTAGTCTGTTTCCCTCTGCCTCTGCTGCTTACATTCCAGCTGGACGGGTCTCTGTTAAACGGGCTCAGCTTGGTCTTAGCCCTAATGGCTGGCCTTAGAGGTGGATAATTTCATTTTTTATAGGCTGCTATTTCAAAGTTAAACTTGCCTTGTTTCTTAGAATTTGATCCTGTTTGATGATTCACTGTCATTTAAATATACTATGTTCCAGGGCACTCTTTAGGGGAAAATGTTGATTTTGTTATAAAAGTCCCCAAGCCCTCCTTCCCAATGACTACGGTTCTCAGAGTTTCCGTCTTTGTGAGAGGTTGTGGCGTAATTTATCGAGACGTGCACTGGCTTTTTGCTTTTCTTTAATTAGAGGAGGATGTTGTTGAGTTATCCTTCATGGGAAAACCTCTCTCGCAGTTCTTATTTTCATTTTGTCCTGATTCTCTTACTCTGCCAGGTTTATCTAAAGGCACAACGTGTGAAGAGGAGAGACGGGTTTCAGGGCGTGTGGGCTGCAGGCCGGACCGCTATGCGGCTTGCCCTTGCCATTTGGTGGAAGGCCCATCGTTACTTCCTTCTGCAGAACTATTTTTAACCTCAGTATTTGTGACTGCACAGACAAGATTTCCTTTCTCTTGAAAGGAAACGGTTTTCCGCAGGGATAAGCGGGTGGCGTGGGGCAGGATTTCCTGAGGAATCGGGCAACAGGGCGGGTGCACGCCTCGGGGCGCGTCCCCAGGGGCCTTGTCCGCAGGATGAGGGAGCCCAGGGCCCTCGTTTGTTTCTAAATGACTCCCGTTTGAAAGTTTTAGGAAGTGCTTGAGAAAGACGAGCTTGTGTCCTGTGTCCACGGTCCTGGGGTGTCACTGTTTCCTCGGAAGGCAGGTGTGCTCAGCTCTCTCGTGGGCTGGGGCTGCTGCAGCCGGGACTCTGGGGCTTTGGTGGCCTTGAGTCCACATCTGCCCCGAGCCCGGGCTCCAGCGCCATGCAGCCCCTTTCCTGCCGGTCACAGTCGTGCTTCCCGGCTGAAGGACAGCGCCCGCGCCAAGCAAGTGGGCAGGCTTCCTCCTCTTCCCGCGGGTCCCAGAGGAGAGGGATCTCGGGAGGCGGGGGAAGGGCCAGAACTGGGGTGGGGGCCTCCTGGTTCCCGGCCCTGAGAGCCCCCAGGAGGACAAGATGCCCCAGGGGCCGGTCAGCTGCAGAGGCGGCCCGCCCGCTGCTTTGCGGCGCCTTTGCGGCCACGCGGCCCCTGCCCCTTCCCGCCGGCCGCCTGCCCTGACGGGCTCCCCTGTGTCCTCTCCTCGGGGGCCTGCCTCTGCCCGTTCTGCCCCTGCTCCCCGCGTCCGTCCTCAGGCCTTCCGGGTGGAGGGGATGCTTCCTTCTGCGCAGCCGCCGCCGCCCCCAGCACTGTCCTCCCCGGAGCCAGCGGACTCTCGCGGCCCCGGGCTGTTGGCCTCCTTCGGGGACCCTCCTTGCGGACGCGTCTGTAGGATTCATGACACTGCAGTCAGTCGGTCGATGTCTGAGCACCTGCTGTGTTCCCTGCCTGCGAGGCCCAGGCAGTAACAGAGGGACAGAGGGGCAGAGGGGGCGGGGCCCATCCTGTCCTCTCCCGGCCCTGAAGGGACCGATCTGAGGTGCTCTCTCCGGCCCGGCCCTCGCACCTGGCGCGTGTGCGCGGTGTCTGGGGTGGAGGGGGGCTCCCCGTCGCCCGTCTGGCGCCCTGCAGCCTCCTCCGGGACGGCACCGGCGAAGAAGGAGTCGGGGTGGCCCTGTGATGGGTGGACGCCCGGGCATGTGGCCGCCAGCGCAGCTCCCTCAGAGTCCTGAAGCCACTTGGATTTCATGGATTCTCAAAGAACGTTTTTTCCACATTTTCCGTCTGTCTGAATTGAGACTAGTCTCCAAAGTTCAAAACCTCATGGGGTGGCTGACGTAGGGGCGTGTTGGACGCGTGAAAGTGACCGTCATCACTGGTGGAGGCGTGCCGTAGCTGAGGGACCATCCCACAGCTGGCGGCCTTCTCATGCGGCCGGAGTCTGTCCTGCGGGAAGAGGGGGCCCTCGGCTCTGTTCCCGGTGGGGGCCCTGGGCTGGCGGGGCAGTGCCTTTCTAGGGCCCTAGGGGGGGGGCTGGGATCTGGCCCCTGGCTCCCTGGTGCCTCGTCCTAGGCGTCCCTCTGCCGCTCTCAGCCTGGCTCCCTCTGTGACGCGGAACCCTGGGCCGCGGAGAGAGCGGGGCTGGGAAAGCGGGCGGCCGCACAGGCTCAGCTGAGCCCCCGGCTGGGAGGGTGGGTGCAGAGGCGGGGGGGGCCCAGGCCAGCGGGAAGCAAGAGGCCCCTCAGGATGCTGGGCGGCGGTTGCTCAGAGAGACCACCGGCTGGTGTGGGCAGGATGAGGCGCCAGGACCAGTGCCGCCCTCCAGGCCGGCCAGGCTGTCACCCCAGGTGACCACCGAGGGGTTGGGGTGGGAGAGGGAGGGGGATGGAGGGGGCGCTCGGTGAGAGCTGGGACCTCCGCTGAGGGTCACAGCTGCTGTCGGGATGCACGAGCCCTGCTCACGCTCTGTTGGCCTGGGGTCACGGTTTGTCTTTCAGTCCCGTCCCCACCCTGGGTCCTTCTGCCGCTGACCGTGGAGGCTGCTCGTCCTGCAGGGGGCCCGCAGTTTGGGTCCCTGGTTGTGTCTCCCTCTTGGTTTCGGGTTGGATATTGGGGGCCAGGTGCCCCCTGCCCCATCTCGGGAGCCCAGCTCCAGGAAGAGGGCGGCCTCCGTGCACACGGAAGGTCAGTCAGGGGTCTTCTTTGCGAGGCTCTGTTTGGGTTTTCTCATATTTTGCCTTCTTTTTTTTCCTGGATGTTAAGAGTTCTTCAAATATTAGGAAGATTAACTCTTCATCTGTGATGTATATGACAGATATTTTCAATCGGTTTGGCAGTTTTTGATTTTGCTAATTTTTTTGCCATGCAAAAGTTGTTTGTTTTTTTTTTAATTGTAGACGAACATATCATTCTCTTTAAAAATTGTATTTGGATTTGAGTCATAGTTTGTTTCTCCGAATGGACTTTAGAATCAGCTTATCTAGTCGAGCTGGGTGTGGGCGGTTCACTTATTGGCATCGTCTGGGGGAGAACTACTGACTTTATGGTGCCGAGTCACCCTCTGAGGACCAGAGAGGGCTCTCCAGTGATTCACATCTGTTTCTTGTCTCTGCCCGGAATGTCATAACACTTTTCTCTTATAAAATTGTCACATTTTAAAATTTATCCCTAACTTGTGCCTTTTCTTACTTTGCTGCTATAAATGGGGCTTTCTTTCCCAGCGCATCTTCCTACTGGCTATTGTTTGTGTTTACGATGGCTGTTGATTTTGGTATGTGAACTTTATATCCTGCTATTCTCCCTGAATTCTTCTGTTGTTTGTTTTAGTCTTACCATTGATTCCCTGGGCTTCCCAGATGCACTGTCAACGTCATCTGGGGATGCAGGCAGCCCCGCCTTCCGTTCAGCTGTTATACCCGTAGCTGTTTTCTAGCTTTGATCTCATTCCCTAGTATCTTCGATGTAAGGTTATGTGGACGTGGGAATAATGGGCATCTTTGCCAAGTTCTCGACCTTAGTGGGAGGGGCTAGTGTTTCCCCCACAAAGAAGGGGCTAGCTTTAGGATGAGGTGCGAAGGTGTGCATGGTGTATAACTTTTCCAATACATATATTCTGTGATATTCAAAGTTGTTCCTATTAAATAAGAAGCAATAAAAACAAAGAAAGCTTTTCAGTCCAAAATAAAATACAGAACTATGCCATTAACTGAAGGAACACAGGAAGGATAAACATAAATCCAAATATTATTGAATAAGAAAACAGGAAAAACCCAGGAAAACAGTAAATTAAGGAAATGTTAGGAGTTGTTTGTTTGAATACGTTAAGTGAGATAAATATTTGATAAGCTGATTATTGGAGGGAGGGAGGAAGGGAGGGACAGGCAGATAGACTGACCACACAGTATCACTTGGGGACAAGGATCACTCATACAGTTTAACCATTTGGATTACATTGTAAATTAGATCCTTACCGTAGACGTTATACCAAAATAAAATCTGAGCGGAGAAAAATGTTTAGAGTGACATGTTTCATTTCGTTATACACACACAGACATGTTTGTAATAGCAAGGACATGTATGGGTTTTCTATGCTGTGTAACAAATCATCACAGACCTTGTGGTTAGAATAAGCACCCGTTCACTGTGTCAAGTTTCTGTGGGGTAGGAGTCGGGACAGCTGAGCTGGGTCCTCTGCACAGGGTCTCATCTGGAGACCCCAGGAGGGAAGGTCTGTGGGTCAGCTCCCTCAGGCTGTTAGCAGAAATCATTCCCTTGTGGCTGTAGAATTTATGGTATCTTGCTTCTTCGGGGCCAGCAGGAGAGAGAGAGAGAAAGCCCTTTGCTCCCAGCCTCTGACCGTTAGATCCTCCTTTAAATGGCTCACCCGATATCTGATAAGGTCGGACCTACCCAGCATAATCCCCCTCTGATTAACTTAAGATCAGCTAATTACGGGATTTCATTACATCTGCAAAATCCCTTCACCTTTGCCATATGTTACCCAATCATGAGAGTGACATCTTACCGTATTCACAGCCCCACCCCCACTCTTGAGTGGGAGGGGTGGTGCAGGAGCGAAAGCCTGGGTGGGGCACCTGCAGGCTTGTTGGGATTCTCCCTGCTCAGGGAGCACCTATCAATTCTTGGTTCATTACAGTTTCATCATAAATGTTGCTTTTATTGAAAAACTTTTCAGTTCATTTTTTAACCTTCATTTATTTCTTCTCCATCATTTTTCCCTTATTTAAATCCAAATATTTGACCTATATAATTTTCCTTCTCCCTGAAAAACTTTTGAAAACATTACTTTCAGGTCATGTCTACCTGTGATGAATTTCCTCAGTTTTGTTTGTCCAAGTCTATTTCCCCTTCTTTTGAAAGATGATTTTGCTGGATACATAATTCTAGGTTGGTGTTTCGGTTTTCTTCTTTCACCACTTGAAAGATTTCACTTCACTCTCTCCTTGCTCATGTGGTTTCTGTTGAGAAGTTCATGTAATTTTCATCCTTGTTCCTCTATAGATTAGGTGACTTTTTCCCCCTTCTTTCAAAGTTTCTCCTTGTCTTTGGCTTTCAGCAGTTTGTGCCTAGGTTCAGACATTTTGGTATTTATCCTACTTGGTGTTCTCTAAGGCTTTTGGATCTGTGGTTTGGTGTATGTCCTGAGTTTTGCAAAGTTCTTGGCCCTTGTTTCTTGAAACTTTTCTTCTGCTCTCTTCTCTCTTTCTCCTTCTGCTATTCCTGTTACATGTACGTTCTATCTTTTGAAATTGTCCTACAGTTCTTGGATGTTCTGTAATTTTTTCATTTTTTTAATCTCCACATTTCAGTTTTGGAAGTTTCTGTTGACGTATCTTCAAGCTCACTAATTGTTTCCTTGGCTGTGTCTAGTCTGTTAATGAGCCCATCGAAGGCATTCTTCATTTTGTTACTGTTTTCGATTTCTAGTATTTCCTTTTGACTCTAAGAGTTTCCATCACTCTGCTTATATTACCCATCTGTTCTTGCATCTTGTCCACTTTTTCCATCACAGTTATTTTAAACCCCCTTTCTGGTAATTCCAAAATCTGTGTCATAATTGAGTCTGATGCATTTTTTAAAATGTCTTTAGGGAATTCCCTGGCAGTCCAGTGATTAGGACTGTGCACTTCCACTGCCAAGGGCCCGGGTTTGATCCCTGGTTAGGGAACTAAGATCCTGCAAGCTGCTAGGTGCAGCCAAAAAATAAATAAATAAATAAAATAAAATGTCTTCAGACTGTTTTTTTTTTTTTTTTCCTTGCCTTTTACCATGCCTTGTAATTTTTTTTTTGAAACCTGGACATGATGTATTTGGGTAATAGGGACTGAGGCCTTCAGTGTGAGGCAGGAGCTGGACTGTGTTTACTGTTTGCTGTAGCTGTGGTGTCAGAGGCTTCACATCCCCCAGTGTCCTGGTTTTGGGGTTCCCCTAAGTACTTCTCCTACATCTGGCCCCTGTTTCGGCTGGAGTCACTGCCATTGCACTGGAGCCCTCCTGGTGTGGTGGTAAGGAGTGGGGGAAGGGGTGTTCTACAGTCTGTGATTAAATCTCAGTCTGCTAGTGGCCCCGTGTCCCTGGGCTGTGACCCTCACACATTTCTTATTTCCTTCTCCCCATCCCTTAGATGAGGTAGGGAGGCTAGGAGGGGGAAACGTCCTTCCCGCAGGTGGGCTAAGGCTCTGGCAAAGTCCTTCTCTGCCAAGTGGGCTTTTGAGAACGCATTGGGTGTATTTCACAAAGGTTACTCTTGCCCTCCTTCTGCCAGAGCCAGGAGGGGATCTTCACTGTGAGCACTCTGTGGGGTACCTGGAAGTAAAGCCTAGAAAAATGTGCAGGCCTGCTTAGAACTGTGGTCCCAAGGAGTTCCCCACGTTCATGCTGTCTGCACCCAGCCTCCAGCCTTTCTTCAAAATTACCATCTATTATAAGTCTTCCAGTGATGTTCTGACTCAAGCAGCTTCTCTTCCAGGTCTCAGGGGGGTGGTTTCCTAGCCATTGCAGCTCTCTGATGGGTCCAAGAAAAGACGTTGTAAGGATAAGAGTGAGGACTTGCAAGCTCTTTACGTCATGGGTCTGCAGCTGCAAGTTTCTAGTTAACATTTCGGTTCATTTTAGAGATAATCATTTGATTTTCTTAGTCTTGTTAGTATGGTCGGTTGTATTAGGGGCTTTCCTCATATCAAACCGTCCATGCATTCATGGTTTATTGCACTTAGCTCTGGTTGTGAATTTTCAATGTGCTGCTGCATTCTTTGTGGTAGGGTATTTGCACTGATAGCCGTACGTGAGACTGGCTTGAAGTCCCCCTCTTTATGTATGCTGTCTTTATCTCGTATATATGTCAGTATTACACCCTTTTTTCATGATAGAGACTTTAAAGTTTTTCTTCTTTTTCTGTGACCTAGAGCTGTACTGTCTAATAATGGCTAATTATATGTGACTGTTATACTTAAATTAATCAAAATAAAATAAAAATTTTTTAATTCAGTTATTTAGTCCACACTAGCCACATCTCAAGTGGAAATTTAGCTGGTGCCAATAGAGAACATCTTTATCGTCACATGAAGTTTCACTGGACAGAGTCAGGGAAACTTCCCATGTCTCTGAAATCTGCACTGTCCAGGCCAGTGGTCACTAGCCACAGGTGGCTTTTGAGGAGATTTGTATGTGTGGTGTGTTTGTGGTCTGTGTATGGTGTGTGTGTGTGGTGTACTTGTGGTGTGTGTGTGTATGGTGTGTATGTGTTTGTGGTGTGTGTTTGGTGTGTTTGTGGTGTGTGCGGTGTATGTCTGTGTGTGTATGGTGTGTGTGTGGTGTGTGTGTAGTGTGTATAGTGTATGTGTGTGTATGGTATGTGTGTGGTGTGTATGGTGTGTGTAGTGTATGTCTGTGTATTTATGGTGTGTGTGTGGTGTGTGTTTGGTGTGTGTGTTTGTGGTGTGCTTGTGGTGTGTGTAGTGTATGTCTGTGTGTGTGGTGTGTATGGTGTGTGTAGCGTATGTCTGTGTATTTATGGTGTGTGTGTGGTGTGTGTTTGGTGTGTGTGTTTGTGGTGTGCTTGTGGTGTGTGTAGTGTATGTCTGTGTGTGTGCTTGTGGTGTGTGTGTCGTGTGTGTATGGTGTGTGTGTG
>NW_021703781.1:81601535-81729930 GCF_005190385.1 Monodon monoceros
GTGTGTGTGTGTGTGTGTGTGTTTGAGGGGTATGTGAGTTACTGGTCTTCTGACTTTCAGTGACTTTTTGTGCAGTAGTATGCAGATTAGCCCAATAGCTTTCACGTAAGCTGCAAGTAGTTTTCCCTGTTTGTCATTTGCCTTTTTTTTCCCTGTTGTTCATAGTGAATAGTAGTTGTTTCAAATGTTGCTAAACTATTCTGAGAGCTTTCACTGTTTTTCTCTGCCTCAAGCTTTTAAAATTAACAGTTAAAAACATGAAAGTAATGCATGGTAATAATTATAAGCATATTAAAAATGAAGAAAAGAAAAGAAAAAGAAATTGCTTCAAATACAACTGCTCAAATTTTGGTGTTTTTTTTCTCAGTCTTTTTTTTTTACCCTGACAGAGGGTTCAAAGCAGCTGCCCCACAGGGAGGGCCCACGGCTACCTTCCGCTCAGCCATTCATTCCTCATGGACCCACATGGGTCCCTCCGCCCTGCGTTAGCCTTGGCTCTCTGGGGACGAAGTGGAGGGCGAGGGTGGCCCGTTGCTGCAGGGTCCTCTGCAGATGGTTGCGCTGGTCTGGTCCTTGCCGTTGGGCTTGTGCGTGGGCACGAAGTATTTTTGTGTTCCTTCCATCTCTGTTAAGGTATAGACTGCTTCCATGTTAATATGTGCTCATCAGATGTTGTATTTCTTGGTAAAATACACCTAGCATAGTAGTTATCATTTTAATCTTTTGTAAACGTACAGTTCATTGGCATTACATCCATTTACAAGTGCTGTGTGATCGTCATCACTGTCTATACCCAGAACTTCTTTATCATCTCATGGATTTCTTGCTGCTGCCTCTCTTTCCTTCAGCAGACATACTACATGACTTTATCGCTGAGCCGTCTGCAGTACTATTCTGAAGTATTCTTAATTGTAATTCTCTTATAAATGATGTTATCGTGAACTTCTTTGTGTGCAGAGTGTTTTTGTTGTTTAGAATTACATTTTTTAGGATCGACGTCCAGAAATAGAATTTCACATTTGGAAGGAATGAGCATTTTTAACATTTTTCCCAGCCACATTTTGATAGTTTTTGTATTATTCTGCAAGGTCATGAGAGCAAATTGAGGGTGTTTAAGAGGTAAGCAAGGTGTGTGCTTTCTTCGAATACACACAGAGCCCTGCCTGGCTCACGCTTTGGGCTGAAATGAGAGTATTTCTTTAAGAGCTAGCACGTGTGTTTAGCTTTTATTCTTACTTGAGTGGCTTTAAAAATCACCCTGCACTAGCCAGATATGGGCTGCAGCTCCGAGGAGGCCTCCAGGCCTTGCCGCGCAGAGTCACCAGCTTGTTGATTTAGCCGCTGGGACATCAGTGGCCCCGTGATTGCAGCCCAGCAAGACCTGTTTGGGTGGGGCTCTCCGTTAAAGGGAGCCATGCTAAGGTAGGTCTAATTTTATAGAAAATTCTGGGATACGTACACTTGAAAAAATCATTTTTGTGTTTGGTCTTGGCAGAAAAGCAGGCCTCTGTGTGTGTGTGTGTGTGTGTGTGTACATGCACACGCACTCACGTTTTAATGTGTGAGCATGTATTTTCTAGATATTTGGAACCACAGTGACAAAGCTTTTCCGGTGTTTCCGCTGTACCTTTCCCTTTTTCCCACGGCATCGCGGGAGGTGTGTCAGGCGTGTGCACGCGTGGCTGTGCCGCTGTGCGCTTATCCGGGACAGGCCGTGGGCGGCATCCACTCTGTTCCTCCAGTAGCAGGAGCTTTCGGTCGCCCTGATTTACCTCCTTGAGGACATCATGGTCTGTTGTTAAACTCCTTACATTCTGTGAGATAAGATTTGAGGCAGATACTAGGATTTCAGACTGTAATTCCAGTTGTAACTTTCAAGAATTTAGTGTTTTTCCACACATCTTCAGGAATGCATTAAGAAAGGGAAACAATAGGGCTATATGCTGGGTGGGGACATTCTTATCTGTAGAATTTAAAAATTATGTATTATGTTGGCATTGCAGACCATCTTCTCATTCTTATTTTTGTTTCCAGTGTTTGCCCTTTCGATGTGTGTTGTGTGGTCACGGTACGTGGTGACATTGTGCTGTGTTCGGCAGCCCCAGAGTTTTCTGTGTGTCTCCATTGGGTGGACCTATGGGACTTCCCTTTCTTATCACTGGGCTTGAAACTTTTTTTTTTTTTAATAAAATAAGAGTAAAATGCAATAACGTACATAGAACAGCTCCAGAGACTGCTGAGCCACAGCCTTGGGGGCTTTGCTCCAGTGGAGCTGCAGCTACTTCAGACTTGTTTCTCTTTAGTTCTGTCGTGGTCAGATACACATGACATACGACTTACCACGTGACCCAAGTGCCAGGCTCAGTGGCATCAGGTACATTCACATCGTTGTGTAGGCGTCGCCACCATCAGCTCCAGGACTTTTTCATCTCCCGAAACTGAAACTCTGCCCCCATTAAACACTCTGCATCCCCTCCCCACCACCCCTGGCCCCCACCATCTGCTTTCTGTCCCTAGGGACTTGACTGCTGTAGGGACCCAGCATGAATAGAGTTATGCGGTATTTGCCCTTTCGTGACGGGCTTATTTTGCATAGCCTAATGTCTTTAAGAGTCATCCATGGTGGAGCATGTCAGAATTTCCTTCTCTTTTGAGGCGGAATAACAGTGCAGTGTGTGGATGATACCACACTGTGCTTGTCCATTCATCCACCAGCGGACAGTTGCGCTGCTTCCACCTTTTGGCTGATTGTGAATAACAAATGCTGCTGTGAACGTGGGTGTGCAAATGGCTGCTTGAGTTTCTGCTTTCGATTCCTTTGGATAAATACCCAACGTGGAATTGCAGAATCGTATGGTGAATTCTATTTTGAATATTTTGAGGGACCACCGTACTGTTTTCCAAAGTGGGTGCACCATTTTACACTCCCACCAACGTGTGCAAGGGCTCTGATTTCTCCGCGTCCTCACCAGCGCTTATTTTATTTATCTATTTTAAAATGATGGGTGTGAAGTGGTACCTCACTGTGGTTTCGATGTGCATTTCCTTAATGGCTGGTGATGCTGAGCATCTTTTCATGCGCTTATTGGCCCTTTTTGCACCTCTCTTGGAGGAATGTCTATTCCAGTCCTGTGCCTGTTTTGAATAGTCTTATTTGTCTTTTTGTTGTTGAGTTGTAAGAGTTTTAAAAAATATATTCTGGATGTTAACCCACTATCAGATATATGATTTGCCAGTATTTTCTTACATTCTGTGGGTTGCCTCTTCACTCTATTGATAGCGTCTTTTGATGCACAAAAGTTTTAAATTTTGGTGTAGGCCAGTTTATTTTTTCATTGGTTGCCCGTGCTTTTGGTGTCATGATCCAAGGAATCATCGCCAAATCCAGTGTCACGAAGCTTTTCCCCAACGTTTTCTTCTAAAAATGTTATAGATTTAGGTCTTATGTTTAGGTCTTTGATCCATTTTGAGTTAATTTTTATATATGGTGCTAAGTAATAGTCCAACTTTATTCTTTTGTATGCAGATACCCGGTTTTCCCAAAATTATGTGTTGAAATTACCATCTTTTCCTTATTTCATGGTCTTGGCACCTTTGTGAAAAATCATTCGACACACATGTGATGGTTTATTTCCGGGCTCTCTTCTCTGTTCCACGGGTCTATACGTCTGTCTTTGTGCCCATCCCATGCTGTTTTGATGACTGTGGCTGTGAAAATCAGGAAGTGTAAGATCTCTAATTTCTTCTTCTTCTTCAAGATTGTTTTGACTATTTATGGTCCCTTGAGATTTCATATGAATTTTAGGATGGGTTTTTCTATTTCTGTAAAAAAAGTAGTTGGAATTTCAGTAGGGATGGCATTGAATCTGAAGATTGCTTGGGATGGTATCAACATCTTAACAATACTGTCTTCCAATCCATGAGCTCGGGATGTGTTTCCATTTACCGATACCTAATTTCCTGCAGAAATGTTTTGTAGTTTTCAGTGTACAAGTCTTGCCTTGGTTATCTTATTCTTTTCGATGGTATGGTAGATGGAATTTTCTTTATCTCTTTTTTGGATTGTTCATTGTTAGTCTATAGAAAACCAGTGATTTTTGTGTGTTGACTTTGTGCCCTACTACTTTGCTGTAATTCATTTATTAGTTCTAACAGTTTTTTTTTTTTTTTGGTAGAATCTTTAGGGCTCACTATATATAAGATCATGTCATCTGTGAACAAAGATAATTTTATTTCTTCCTTTGCAATTTGGATGCCTTTTGTTTCTTTTCTTGCCTAATGCCGTGGCTAGGACTTCCAGAACTGTGTTGAATACAAGTGGTGAGAGTGGGCATCCTTGTCTTATTCCTGATCTTAGGGGAGAAGCTTTCCATTTTTCACCATTGAGAATAACGTTAGCTGTGGGTTACTTCTATTTTGAGTGTTAGAATCTATAGGCATTTCCCCCCTTAGGTTCCTTTCTGTGCTTTTATGTCTAGGCAGGCTATCTTTCTAGCATAAGGACAGCTATTTGCTTATGTCTTCTTCTGATAGTTTTTTCTGTTTCAAGTTTTGTGTTTATCTCCTGAAGTCATGTAGAGCTTATTTTGTTTGCGAAGTAAAGAAAGGATCTAATATAGCAGTTTAAAAATAAGCATTGAACTAGTTGACTACGACTGCCTTGGCCCTCACCAGTGTGACATGCCCCATTACTTCCTGCGGCTGCCTCAGTTCTGTACTTAGGAAGGGGGCTGCTGTGTCGAGAGTCTGGGTGCCTTTCTCTGTCAGGGGGTGTGGGACAAGCATGCTAAAATGACTCTCAATTCCTTCACGCTTCCTGCCGAAATAGAATTCTTTTATAAGGTCCTTTTTTGTTTTCCTTAAAGTCTAAGCATTATAGAAAAGTACAAATCATCCCACAACCCAGAAAGAGCCATTGTACATGTGCCCCCAGCTCTCTGTGTGCAGGGCGGTGCAGTGAGCAGGGTGGGCTGAGTGACCAGGGGCCACACAGCACTGCTGTCTTCAGTCCAATGTCAAATTGAATTCTATTGGAATTTTCAGGAGAAAAAAGTACTCGCTTGAAACTGAAGGAACTTGAGAAAAATGCAAACTATATATCTCTCTAAAATTCTCCTAAGTATATGAAAACTTAAAAACAAACTTTAAGAATTTGTAGTTTGAAAATACATCTTAACTTTAGACCATGTTCGTGAACTGCCTGCTGTAAAGAAGTCACTCTTGTTCTGCAGTGGTTCTTTGCTTGCCATCCACCCCCCACACCCGGTATAGATTTAGTATCTGCATTTTGTCAGCTTTCTGACATCACATCCCTTCACGTCTAGTCCTTAGTCCTGTGCGTAGGTGGACGCTGGGCTCACCCCCGTGGTCTTCCGGTTTCTGTTTCTGTTCCTGAGTTCTGGGCCTACGGGCTCCGCATCCGTCTGTCCGTCAGTGACCGGGTTGGTCTTGCTGTCCGTCTTTCCGAATCCCCTTTTCTCAGAATACTGTTCCCTCGCAAGCTTGGTCGGTTTTCCTTCCCTTTTAGGGAAGCATTTGCTCTACATTGGCTTCTGGGCCCTTTGTGTCCCGTTTTCCAGCTCCCTCCTCAGGGATGCCCACTCCTGCTGCTCCGCACCCTCAGGCTCCCGCGCTCGTGGACTCGGGACTGGAAGCTGAATCTCTTTGCCCTCTGTCTCCAGGCCGAGCCCACGAGCTGAAATGCTGGTGGGCCCTCTGCGCCCCCAAACCGCACCCTTGCCCTCAGCCCAGGACAGGGGTAGGGGGGCTGCCCTCCCCTTTCACTCGCTCCTGGTCAGGGCATCTGGGACCTTTGCACTCGAAATCTTCTTTCTTTGATCACCCCGGGGCCCAAGGCCGACTGACTGGCCATCCCTGCTCGCGTCCTCGCCATGGCGCGGGTTGCCCCGCGTCCCTGGTTCAGGTGGGGGATCGTTCGGGTCGGTGGGAGAGGGGTGCGCGGTGCTCTCCGTGCTCTCAGAGCTGTGCCGCCGTCACCACCGTCAGCTCGGGCCACCTCCACCCCTCAGCCACACCCGGGACCCAGCAACAGTCTGCGGCCTGTCTCTGCGGACCTGCCTGTTCTGGAGTTCCGTAAACCGGCATCAGACGTCATCTGTCCTTTGGTGACGGGCTTCTTTCACTGAGCACAGTGTTCTTGAGGCTCGTCCACGCCGTGGGCCATGTCAGTGGCTGTCGTGTTCTCTTGGACCACGTTTTGTCTCTCCGTGCACGCTGGGCTGGCCTTTGGGCAGTTCCTGCCTTTCGCCTACCGGGATTCCGTGGCTACAAGTGCTCGTGGCCGAGCCTCTGCTTGGACAAGCGTTTCCACGTCTCTTGGGCGCATCGCTGGGCCACAGCCGGCGTTTTGAGGAAGCGCCAGACCGTTTCCCACAGCGGCCTCACCGCCCGCACCCTCCTCCTCCTCCGCCCCCAGCCATGTCTGAGGGTCCGTTTCTGCGCAGTCTCCCCAGACTTGCAGGCTTGTCTCTGTGTCAGCGTCCCGGGCTGTGGGGCAGCATCTCGCCGTGGTTTGGGTTTGCGTTTCCCTGACGCCTAGTGATGTTTGGCATCTTCCATGGGCTGTTGGCTGTCAGTCTGTTCAGAGCCTCTGCCCGGTCTTTCCATGGGCGGCCTGCCTGCTCGTGCTTTTCTTTGCTCACCTGGGAGGGTGACAGACAGAGGCACGGCGTGCCCTCCTCCCCGTGCAGGACGTTGGGGCTGGAGGCTGGGCCCCGGCCCCGAACTTGGCCTTGGAGACTGGAAGGCCCCACACCCGGCTGGACGCTGGCCTCCGTCTCTGTTGTGCGGATGCGTGGAGCCTCCTCTACACCCTTCTGTGTGGTCTGCGAGGCTCTGGTTTCCCAGCTGTTTTTCCCTTCGTTCATTGCTCAGCCTGCAGTGCAGGCTACCTGCCCTCGGGACACACAGAAGCATCAGCGGGTGACAGCACCTCCCGTGTGGCAGCCATGCACTCTGGCGTCGTGGGCCGTGGGTGACGCGTTTGGGCCCAGCCGTGTTCAACCTGGACTCTGGCTCCGGGCCCACAGCCTCGCCGTCCAGAGCTCTGCTCGGATCAGGGGTCTGAGTCCTGAGGAGTGGTGGGTGGAGTTTTGTTTTTTTTGTTTCGAATTGTGGTAGAAAACACATAATATTAGATTTGTCATCTTCGCCATTCTTAAGCGTGGTCCAGCAGTGTCAGGGACATTCACACTGATGTCACCAGATCTCAGGAACTTTTCATTTCCCGTGTCTGAAACTCTGCACCCACTGGACGTACGTCCCTGCCGTGTCTCCCGTCCCTGTCCAGGCCTGCCGTGACCTCTCAGCACCTTGGCCTCGTTGGGTTGGGTTGGACCATGCCCCTCACTCGGCTGGCTGGCCTGGTGGTCCAGGACCCTGGCAGGCCGTGCGGGAAAAGGCGGCGTCCTGTTTTCTCAGGGACCGGGCACTCGGTGTTGGCTGTGTCCTGGGGTGTCCGCAAGCCCGAAACCAGCACTTGGTGCCGCGTGTCTCTTTCCACGTTCTCAGAGCCTGGCCCGGGACCCCTGCCGCCTGGCTGCGGGCAGCCCCTCCCAAGCCCCCCGCCCCGGGGACAGAGCAGGGCTGTGGCGCCTGCCCATCACCAGGCAAGGCTTGTCCTCGCTCTGCCCCTTTTCCCTGGACGAGCTGTGGACCGGCTCCCCGTGCAGAATGGGGTCTCCCGGGTGGAGCAGCGCGTCCTCCGCCCTGTGTCGCGCCCCCATGGTGAGGACGGCAGATGGGCCATCATGTTGGCGTCTGCTCGTGGACGTCAGGGCTGTGTCACTGGCCTGACTGTCTTTTCTTCTTAATTTACAGCCAGAAAACCTCCAGAAGAACTGGCTGCGGGAATTTTATCAGGTAAGAGCCCCGTGGCGGCCGGGCCCGCGGGAGGGGAGCGGCTCACATTGCGAGAGATCACGATTCGTCCTGTGGCCTCGCACGGGCAGCTGGGGGGGTCCCATCCACTTCCTGGTTCCTTCTCGGAGGTCCCTCCCTTCTCAGATGCCCCCACCCAGGCCGGGGTCTCTGGTTGTCGGAGGGGAGGCTGTCGAAAGCTGGCGGGGACATTTGGGTGCCTTTCGGGGCGCCCTGGGTTCTGGGCAGAAAGCACGGTGACCGGCTGGTGGGTGGACGCCGGCCGGAGGCTCTGGGGGAAGCCTGTCGGGACGAGCGGCTAGTTCCCGGCACCTTCCGTGGAGCAGCTGTTGGTTGGGCCCCTTGTCTGTGGTCAGTTCTGTCCTGGATGCCGGGGGGGCCGCTCTGGAGGGATGACAGAGGACTCTGTTCCTGGAGCCTGTGCTCCACGGGGACAGGCAAGGAGCACAGCCAGGACCAGCTCAGACATCCCCCCACGAGGACCAGCCTCGCGGTATCGGGGTCCTTGGTGGAGCGCATGGGACCCTGACGGGGCGTTGAGAGGCCACTCTGGGAACTGGTGGACGAGTAGGGCATCCCGCTCAGCGGGGCTGCAGGCTGACTGTGGGCCACCAGGAGGCCAGTGTGGCCGCAGCCCGCAGAGCCTGGGGTAGGGACAGCGTCACGAGCCCAGCACGTGTGTTCTGTGAACAGGAGGAAGTGTGGATATTGGGGGCCGGCCTCAGGGCTGCTGAGACCCCAGGGGCTGAGGGGTGGCACCTGGCGGGTCCCCTCGGGGGCACTCGGTGTCCTGACCATCCCATGTGGGACACATGGGCCACTGGGCAGCCCTGGGCTCCTGCCGTCCCTGCTGGCACTGGGGGGTGGCCACCTGTCAAGTCTGTCGGTCTGAGCTGTCCACGCCTGACCCCACCAGATGCTCAGACCACTGGTGGGGACGGGGGTGGGGTGCGGGTTCTGCTCCCGCCCTGGAGATGCAGCCGGATCCAGAGGGAAGAGTCCAATGAGGTGTGTCTGCCTGGGCTATTTGGAGGCGGGCGGTGGTCTCGGCTGGGAAGGCAGGCGGGTCCCTGGGGAGCATCTGAGGCCCCGGAGGGTGGGGTTGGCAAGAGGCCGTGGCGGGGGTGTCTGTGGTAGTGAGTGGGGCTCGTTTCCCCATCACCTGGGGGTTCTGAGCTCTTCCTTCCCCACATTCTGCCCTGCCCAGGTGGAGAGCTGACCTCAGGGCCCCGGCCGAAGCCTGGCCTGGCAGAGCTGTTGCGTCAGCTCCAGGCAGGCAGCTGTCCAAGGGGGCAGGGCGAGACCACCTTCCTGGTCGAGGGCTCACCTCGGGGGCGCGGTCCGGCTCCAGCGGCTCCCTCTGCCTGTGGCCGTGGAGTGAGAGGCCCTGGTGTGTGGCCGGAGCCATCCGTCCAGCTCTGTCTGTTCCCTGGTCTGTGTTAGTTTCGGCCAGAACAGCTGTCATGTTTGTGCGTTTGTTTTTCATGGCTGGGCCTCGGCAGTGCCCGAGGAGCACAGGGTGTGAGATGTGGTGGGTAGCGGGCCTGGCTCCGGGCTGGGAGGGGTCTTGGCGGTGATGCCCTCAAGGATGCAGGTGGGAGGCCTGTTCGGGCGCTGGGCTGCCCTCGGTGAGAGGCCCCTGGGATCAGTCACGGGGAGCCGGCGTGAGACGCCGACTTGACAGGCCCCAGACTGAAGGCGCGGGGCTCACGTCCAGCCTTCCTTTTCCCTCCTGTTTTACTGATGACCTGGAGCCTCGGTGCAGTTAGGACAGTAAGTAGCCGGTGGTCTGGGGGTGAGTTCAGAGGGCGGCGGCTCCACTTTTTGTGAACTCTGACCCCCAGGAAACACAGACCTCCTCCTTTCTGAGCCTCCTGGCTGCGCACTCAGCCATGTCGGGCTGTTTCCGGAACCAGAGACCGACCGGCGGGTAGGCAGCTTGGTGCTTCTCTCGGGGTCGGTGTGCAGGGCGCCCGCGTCCTTTCTGGAACACTCCGCCTTGGCAAAGGGAATAGAATGATGAGAGCTGTGGGACGTTCTTCCCGGTTTGTGAGCAGAGCCTCTTGAGGAGGAAGAAATTTCAGTGGCAATTCTTAAAAGTAAGATTTTAACACAAGCCCCCCGCCCTGCCTTCCTTGGGCCGACTTGGTCAGTGGGGTGCTCAGCCCCCTGCCCGCAGCCCAGCAGCTGTGGGTCGGGAAGCCGAGCAGCCCCACCCAGAGCAAGGCTGGCGCTGGCCCAGGGCCCAGGGGGCAGGGCCCTGAGACACGGGGAGCTGGGTGGCTGTACTTTTTTTAAAAAAATCCTAGAGTTTCTATTATGCGGTTATGATATTTTTCAAAGTAGTCTTTTAATGACCTGCTTTTATAAACAGGAGAACTGAATACAACCTTCACGTTTTCTAGAACCCTTGGAGTAATTTTTGCTTTTTTGTCAAACTTGATCACCGTAAAAATGCAGGAGACAGGAGGAAATACCGTTTACGTTCCCATCCTTAGTTCTGAACTGAGATTTTCGTGTGCTCCGTCCCGAACGTGGCCACGGCACCAGAGAGGGTGGCCAGCCTTCCAGAAGACGCAGAGCCTGGCCTCACCCCTGCTGGCCTCCCCATGCTTCCCTGCCCTCTGTGCCCATCCCAGCTGTGGCCTCTCCCCAGGCCTCAGACTCCTGGAACCATCGCCAGCGACCCTCACCCACTTCCAGGCCAGCGGCAGCCTTGCCAGCCCCCTTCATGGTCCCTCGGGAATCTCCCTCGGGGGGGGCCGCCACACCCCCGTCCTTTCTCTGTGAGCAGCGGAGTGCCCTGCAAATGGAACCCAGGTCCTGCTGCCCTCCTGCTTCCCGTCTCCCGGGCTGAGGGCCCAGGGTCCATGCGGGGCCTCCAGGCGGCCCCACTCACCCCGCTGCCTCCTTCTGTGCCTGCTCTGTTCCCAGGCACGCCTGGGGTTTGGGCCTCTGCCCTTGCCCCCCCCGCCCCACTCTCCTCGTCCTGTGGTTGCTGCCCCCCGGAGAGGCCCCTCCGGTCACCCTCTTGGCCTCCCCCAGCCTTATCTGGCTCTGTGGACTCAGCGCTACCTGAACTTGTGTTCTGCACATACAGCCTCCACCTCTGCCCCCAAGTTCATATGCTGGAGCCTCATCCCCACTGTGATGGCATTTGAGGCGGGTCCTTTGTGAGGTGATTACGTTCAGGTGAAGTCATGAGGGTGGGGCCGTCATGGGATCAGTGCCCTTACACGAAGAGGAACAGACCATGGCTTGGGAGGTGCCAGCCACCGTGCAGGGTGCTGGGGGCCAGAGGGGAGTGGGCCAGACACCCCGCCCTCAGGAACTTCCACGGTGCTGCCAAGATACAGCCAGAAACAGCCCAGGGTGGCCTAGGGCTGCTCTGGGCTGGGCTGCAGGAACCGGCTTGCAGGGTCCTCAGGAAGGCCCTGGACGAGGCTGCAGCCAGACCTGAGGACGGGCAGGCGCAGCCATTCTGCCTCTGATGGTCACTAATCCTAGTGACTGCAGGCCAGGTTGGTGGGAGGTCGATTTTAACTTTCCAGTTTACAGAGACGGTGCACTTGGGGCAGGGCCCGTCCTGCTGCTGCATCCCTAGAGCCTGGAGTGTGTCTGCACATGGTGTGTGCTCAGCTCTCAGCTGAACAACAGTGAGGAAACAGCACAAAGCAGTGGAGGATAAATAAGTGTCCCCACCCCCATTCTGCCTGTGCTTGATGTCACACCCTCACGTCTAATGTCTGTGTGTCCCGGGGAAAAGGTCCCTTCCTTAGCCAGTTGCAGGTCAGCGCACTTGGACATCTTACTCTTTGTTTGGTAAACTGGGAAATCTTTCTCTGTAGATTAATATACACTCTCTTTTAATGGCTTCAGGGTATTTCATCAAATGGATGGATAGGCCATCATGTTTTAAAGTCATTTTTCTGTCGATGGCCCTTAGCTTGTTTCAAGTTTATAGTAATGCTATAGATAAATTATAAAACAGGTATGATGCTGGTTCACATCCAACATGAAAAATGAGCAAGTATTGATGATTTTTTATTGAGATAATAAATATTTGTTATTTACTAATGAGAGATCCGGTAAGATGTTAGAACTGATTCAAAGAAGAATCCAAAGAGCAAACATATGGGCTCTCCTGTCTGCGGTGCTGAGACGAATTTGCAGAAGGGATGTAGGACTGGCCAGAAATGAGCTGTGCGCCACCAGACACTGGCATTCTTTTTTTTAAAAAAAAAAATAATAATATTTATTTATTTATTTATGTATGGCTGTGTTGGGTCTTCGTTGCTGCGCGCAGGCTTTCTCTAGTTGCTGCGAGTGGGGGCTACCCTTCGCTGCAGTGCGCGGGCTTCTCGTTGCCGTGGCTTCTCTTGTTGCAGAGCACAGGCTCTAGGCACGCAGGCTTCAGTAGTTGTGGCACGCAGGCTCAGTAGCTGTGCTCGCGGGCTCTAGAGCGCAGGCTCAGTAGTTGTGGCACACAGGCTTAGTTGCTCCACGGCATGTGGGATCTTCCCGGACCAGGGCTCGAACCCGTGTCCCCTGCATTGGCAGGTGGATTCTTAACCACTGCGCCACCAGGGAAGCCCGACACTGGCGTTCTTGAGGTCAAGAATCTTTGCATGACTGCTGGTGTTTAGAATTCACAGAACTGTAAAACAGCTCAGAGATCATTAAAGACAGATAACCCGAACAGGGACAGGGCACCTCTAATCTTTTATGCCCATTTGAAAGTCTTTCACAATTTTCCCTGACAATAACTTAAAGAATAATGGGATGAGTAATATCTTCTTCCAGCTAACATGGAGAAACGGGTACCAAATTTATCCTCCTGCCTTAAACAAATTAAGACCAGAAAACATATATGAAACAGTAGTTTTCAGACCTCAAGCAGCAGGCAGGACTGAGGGGATGAGAAAGGAGCCTGTACTCACCCCAGTTTACAGCCAGAGAGAACTTCTAGGCTAGTGTCCAGCAAGACAAAATTTACAATTTGATGGTTTACAACCAATAAAAAATGACCACGCAGGCAAAGAAGCAGGGAAACAGGACCCTTAAAGAGGAGAAAAGTCAGTCAACGGTATGGCTAGAGGTTTATCAGTTTTATTGACCTTGGAGAACCTGCTTTTGGTTTTATTGATCGCGCCAATGTTGTTTTTTCTGTTTTCTCTTTCACTGATTTCTGCTCTTTATGTTTTCCTTTCTTTTCATCACTTTGGGTTTAATTTGCTCTTCTATATGTAGTTTCTGAAAGGAGAAGACAAGAGTGACCAATTTTAGAAATTTTACATTGGGGAATCATCACTAAAAATCCTGCAGACAATAAAAAGATAGTAAGGGAAATATCATGAACAACTTTTTGCCAATAAATTTGGACACTTATATGAAAGGAAGATGTTTTTGGAAAAACAAAGGATCAAAGCTAAGTCAAGAAGAAATAAATGAGCTCTCTATTAAATTAAAATTCTGCTAAACACTTTCCCTCAAAAAAAACTCTCTAGGACCAGATGGTTTCACTGACGAATTCTGTCAAACATTTAAGCAAGAAACAATAACAATTCTACAGAAACTTTTCAAGAAGACTAAAGCATGGGCGATGCTTCCTAACTCATCCTGTGATGCAAGCAGTGCCCTGACAGCAAAGGGCAGACAGAGGCGCCACAGAATAAAGAGATAGATCCGTATCCCCCATGAGTAAATGCCAAAATTCATGGAGCTTTAGCAAATCGAATATATGAAACTGTATATATATATAAAGATACAAGCGACACAAGCATGCGTATAAACAACAACATATCAAAAAGTTAATGCATTAGTACCAAGGAACAGAAGCCTGGTGTTAACATACAAAATTAATAAATAAGATTACCCATGTCAACCGACTGAGGAAGACAAGCCACATGATTATCTCGGTAGATGCACAAAAAGCATTTGCCAAAATTCTACAACCATCTCTCATGCAAACTCCCAGCAAACTAAGAATAGAGAGGAGCTTGCGCAGGAGCTTCTGTAAAGGGCACTACAAACCCCACAGCTGACGCAATGCTTTTTTGCCTCGGGAGTGGGAGTAGAGCAAGGATGCCTGGTTTCACCTCTCTGTTCAGTGTGGCAGTGAAGGTCCTAGCCAGTGCCGCCAGGCAAGAAAGGAAATAGAGCCACACAGATCTGAAAGGAGGAGGTTAGACTGTGTCTGGGCCGAAGGCATGACTGGAAATCATGAGGAATCCACAGAAACTTTACTATTACAAATATAAGTCAACTTATTTAGTTTGCAACATACAAGATCAATTTGAAAACATATTTTTCTGTTAGATATGATCACTTATTACAGTAGCACCAAAGTGAAATACTTGGGTATAAAGCTAATGAAATATGTTAATGTCTGTACACTGAAAACATAAAACACTGATGAAAGAAATCAGGGAAGATACAAGGAAATGGAGAGGTGTACCATGTTCATGGACTGCGAGACTCAATTATGCTAACATGTCAACTCCACTAATTGATCCACCAGTTTTGCAGTTCCAATCAAAATCTCTGCAGGACATTTTGGTAGAAGACTGCAAGATGATTCTAAAATGTAAAATGTATATGGCAGAGCAAAGGAACTAGAATAGCCAAAACAGTGTTGGAAAAAAACAGTTAAGTTTAAGGAGTCACACTTTCTGATTTCAAGACTTACTACAAAGCTACTGCAATCAAGACAGTGTGCTTTTGGGAAAAGGACAGAGATATGGATTAGTGGAACAGAAAAGAGATGCAGAAACAGACCCACAAATATGTCTAAGTGATTGACAAAGGCTATAAAAAGACTCTTCATTAGATAAGGGACAGTCTTTTCAACAAATGGTGCTGGACCAATCAGACATCCATTTGCAAAAAAAATTTTTTTCCATACTTCACACCATACACAAAAATTAAAATACATTGTAGACTTAAATGTAAAAGTTAAAATTATGAAATTTCTAGAAGAAAACTTAAGACAAAAATTTTGTGGATGGGGCTTCCCTGGTGGCGCAGTGGTTGATAGTCCGCCTGCCGATGCAGGGGACACGGGTTCGTGCCCCGGTCTGGGAAGATCCCACATGCCGTGGAGCGGCTGGGCCCGTGAGCCATGGCCGCTGAGCCTGCACGTCCAGAGCCCGTGCTCCACAACGGGAGAGGCCACAACGGTGAGAGGCCTGCGTACCGCAAAAAAACAAAAAAAATTTTGTGGATGGCAGCTAGACTCCTGGTGGTGATCACTCTGTAGTGTATACAGGTGTCAGATTACAATGCTGCACACCTGAAATGTACATTAAGCAAACAGACAAATAAATTTAGCTCTAAGTCCCGCCCCCCCCCCCCGCCAAATCTTTATGAGCTTTGGTTAGGCAACGATTTCTTAGATACAACACCAAAAGCACAACTCATAGAAGAAAAATGCTGATAAATTAGAACTTTGCATAATTAGGGACTTTTGCTCTTTGTTAAGACACTGTTAGAGGAAAAGGCACCCCAGATGTGGGAGGGATATTTGTAAATCACTTTTGATGAAGGGCTTGTATCCAGAAAGTACAAGGAACTCTCAAAAGTCAATAATAAGAAAGCAGAGAACCCAGTTTACAAATGAGCAAAGGATTTGAATAGACACTTTACGGAAGAAGATACACAAATGGTAAACGTGTGAAAAGGTCTCAACATCACTAGGCTTTCAGGAAATGCAAATTAAAACCACAGTGAGATATCAGTTCGTATGTGTCAGACTGGATACGATTGACAGAACCCTGACCACGTCCTGCGTTGACAAGGATGCAGCGCATTCTGAGCCTGCTGGCAGGAACGCAGGATGGTGAGGCCACCGTGGGAAAGCCTGTCTGTCCATTTCTGTGAAGTCAACACATGCCCACCACGTGACCCAAGATTCCCACCCTGTTTACCCACCTGACGTGGACACGTATGTTCGCACGAAACCTGAGGCGGTGTTTCCACTGCTTTCCTTGTCGTCCTCTGCGAGCCAGACTCTGGTGTGTGCCCTGATCCGCTAATGTGGCTCGTGGGGACAGGAACGACGCACTCCTACAGGAAGGACGGGGGCCTGGAGGAGGCGAGACCAGGGGCACGGGCCCTGCTCGGATTCTGGGTGGCGCCAGGGGTGCAGGAAGTGCCAGTTCTTCCCTCCGCCCCCTGCTGTGGGCTCGGCCGCCGCGGGTCTGCAGCTGCCCCCCCTCACCCCGTGCCCAGCCTCACCCTATGCGTCAGCGTTTGAGGTCCTTTACAGAGACACAGAGCTGGTGATAGGCTGCAGACGTCGCTCGCCTGTGCTGTGCCCGTGGACGCCGGCTCATCCTCACGGCGAGCGAGGCACAGCACAGCGATTCCGGGGGACCCAGTGGTGCCCCAGCGGAGAATCCTCATTGGCCCTTGAAGAGCCACTCGCTCGCTGGTGTCAGCGTGGCTGCATTCTTTGCCCCTGATACTGGGACGAAGGCCCACCCCCCTCGGAGCCCACTGACGTGGTGCCACCGGTGTGTCCAGGCTGCCCTTCTGGAAAATGCTCTGACCCCTGACCCCGGGACCCCCTCCGAAGTGGATACTGGGGGGGGCTCACGCCCACAGGGCCCCGCAGCTCAGCAACTGGTCAGGTGTGATGGACTTTCAGTGATAGGGCAGAGGGTTCGTTGTGCTGCTCGCTGTAACGATGCGAAGGCACCTGCGTTAAATCCACACGCATGGGAACAATGGGCCGCAGGACTCCAGGCGACCCATGTCTCACGCTCCTCCGGCCCGTTTCCTTCAGTTGTGGCTGCCGCGTGGCGGGCGCTTGCGGCCTCTCACTCCTGCGATGGGCTCAAACTGCCAAACTCTGTTTCCCACGTGAGGAAAGGGAGGTTTAGAGGTTCCGAGACCTGCCGGGTTGCATTAACAGGACGGTGCCCGTCGCTGTGATTCCAAAGGCCCCTGAGCTGGGAGACGCGGTGCTGAGGGCGCGGGGGCCGCAGAACAGGCAGAGGGAGGCGGCGGGGGTGGGGGGGGCGTTGATGGGAGTCGGGCCCAGGGGTGGAAGGGGGTCAGGTGGCCTCCCTGACTGAGGACAGAGGAGGAAGAGGCGAGGACAGGGATTCCGAGGTGGGGAGGAGAGCGGCGGGAAGAAGGGGTGAATGCAGGCCGGCTGGAGGGGCGGGGCCGGCCGGAGGGGTGGGGCCTGAGGACCTGGGGGGACTGGGCTCACCCGGGCACCCGGGACCCCAGTGCAGGGACCACATGGCAACTGGGAGAGGCTTGGAGCCCCAGCAGGGAGAGGAGATGGGTGCAGGGCGGGGAGCCTGCGGGCCGGGACTCTGGAGGCCGCCTCCTTGGAGTCCAGGGTCCCGGGGAAGAGATAGTCTTTAGGGGGTGGCTGGGGCTGGGGGGAAGCCACTGTGATGAAAGGCCGGGGCGGGGGTGGGGGCTTATCTGGACTCTTAGACGGTGATCACAGTACCCTGTGCGCTGCAAATGGCCCCAAGGAACACGGGCCGGCTTCAGGAAGCAGGGTTCCAGAAGGCACCTTGTGCTGTGCCCAGGAGTCTGTGGCCGCCAGCTGGCCCTACGGTCAATGTGGAAAGCCGGGTGGGCGCGTGCGGGGCGTGCAGTGGCCTCACGTGTCGGCCCAGGACCTGCTTTGGTCCTGCTCCCACCTTGGTTGGGAAGAGTGCTTTTTAAATTAAAATCAATCCGTTCATATAAAACTCTGATGTCCCAAAGCAACAGGTTTTGTTAAGAGTCAACCAAGCTCCATATTTCTGCCTCTTTAAAAGGAGCTGTCTTGTGTCCAGCTGTCTGGATCTGGTGTAAAGCAGTGGCTTGCCCTGCCTGCCGGACGCTGCTTCACCTTTGCAGTCGGTGGTCCAGTGTGCCTGTAGGTGCCACGGCCAGTGGCTGCACTAAGAAAACTCCAGCCCTGCACTTTGGGCTGGACGGCCAGGCCTGCACCCACCCCAAGGACGCGGAGCGGCCCTCCTGCCCCACACGGGGCCAGGGAGACAACTTCGCTGATCGGACGGCCAGGCCCTCTGCCTGCTGGCGAGGTCACAGAAACTCGTGGTGTCCTGGGTGCTGGCCGGCGGCTGCTATGGGGCCTGGGCTCTGGGACGGCACCCCGTCAGGGCACCAGGAGCTGGGTCTGGGCCTCCTGGGGGCGGGCACCCAGCGTCCACCCACAGCCAGTCCCAGCGCAGCCCTGGGGCAGAGCGGGGGCAGTCCGGGTGTCCAGAGGACACCCCCACCTGCCCAGGCCAAGGGTGGGCAGACGTTGTGTGCAGGGTGTGTTCAGGCGTAGTTGGTAAGTAGCAGCCATCTTTCCTCTGGAGGAATTCCTTTGTCCCTTTTCGGCTCCTTATCTTGGCTCTCCCGGCTTCCACTGGGTTGTTTGTAGGATGTAATTCCTTTTTAGGTCACTCAGATACTTCTCTTTGGAGAAAGCCTAACCAGGCCTGGCTGTTTCTATTTTTAGTGGGGGGGAGGGGATGGCAGGGCTGCTCTCCTGCATTCTGGGAGCCGAGGGCCGCCCTCTCACTGGGCCACCTGCACAGCATCAGGAAGGGGCTGCTTTTTGGCCGCATGGTGTGTATTTTTTGGTTTTTTTAATTCCCTAGGCTCTTCCTTGCCAAAATTTCTACTTCGCTCTTTTCCAAAATATTTTTCTTGAGCCTTCGTATGAACGAGCCCACCTACTTTATCAGTTGCCTACTTTTCCCTAAAGTTTGCAGAAGCTCCTTTTTTGGGTAAAGAATTTTGGCCGAGCACGTGTGCAGTTTGGGCAGTGACCTTGTCCCAGGTGGGCAGGGTGGAAGCCAAGCCAGAGCCCAGGTGGGCCGAGGCGCCAGACACCGACCCTCCCGGGGGCCTGGAGCCCTCTGCCCCGTCCAGTTCCCGCTTTACTGAGTTCCTTCCAACCAGACGTGACCCGAGCGTGCTGCCCACACCTTGGAGGGACATTCCTGTCCATCCTCAAGATGTCCATGCCATCGGACCCAAGGGATCTCTGTCTGGGCTCATTCAGGTTCCAGAGCTCCTTCCCAGAGGCTGGGGAAGGCCAGCAGCTCCATCCTCAGCTGCCCAGAGAGCTCTGGGCCGGAACTGGCGCGTGCGGCTCTGGGCCGGGAATGACTGCGCGGCCCCGGGGCCTGGGTATATCCCCACAGCCGGTCCTGGCACCGCAGCATTTGTGGTGGCGTCGAACTGACATGCCGTCTGGTGCTTCCTCTGTGTCTGGCCTGTGCACGGCGACTGTCCCAGGCAGGCGCCTAGGGACGTGGACGCTCAGAGAGCCCTGGGCAGCAGGCACGGGGACTTATTCTGTGGCCCAGGGATGACCCTTCTTGGTGAGTGGGCCACGGAAGCGGGTGCGCCATGCAGCTGCGGCCTGGACTGTTCCGTGCGGTCCGTTAGGGCAGCGTGCGCACGCGCGTGTGTGTGTGCACGTGTGTGTGTGCTCCTGTGAGTGGGAGTTTCTGATACTGGCCATGTACACACGTGTGGTTGTGTGTCTTCCTGATGAGTTCTGTCTGGTTACCACGCATGCTCTTCACCCCCTGGGGTCCCCTGCCGTCACTGAGGAGGCCTCCCAGGCTTCCCGTGTGTCCTTCTGCCCGTTCCCTTCCGCGTGTGACTCTGCACGCCCATCTCCCCTGGTGCTGGCGCTGCCTTGTCCCGCAGAACCTTCCATGCTGTCCCTTACGGGGGCCCCTGCAGCCCTACCACTCAGCGTGGGCCCAGACCATCCACATTTAACGTAACCATTGATACGGTTGATTTGAGGTCCGCCGTTTAATTATCTGTTTTATGTTTGTACCTCCTGGTTTGTCCCTTTGTTTCCCCATTTCTGCTTTCTTTTGGATTCTTTCTTTCCTTTTTTTTGTTTTGCATTCTATTTAAATTTGCTTATTGGCCTCTTGCCTTTTGTAAACTATTTTTAAGTGGTTGCTGTAGGTTTCGATACACGGGCCTAAAGGTTTCCCCCTGCTTCTGGTTAACGTTATGCTCCTTCACGTATGATGTACAAACGTTGGCATCGTATGCGTTTCTGTGTGGCGTGTGCTTTAGGTCCACACGCGTGGAGGACTCCGGCAGGCGGTATTATCATTGCTGCTTTAAGTAGGCGTCAGCACCACCTCCCCACCCCACAGCCCATCCCGCCTGCTGCCTGGTTTGGGATCAAGTTCCTGGGGGCGGCCACGCCTACTCACACAGCATCTTGTCCACACCTGCCCAGTGGCGTTGCCGCGGAGACTGCTGGCCTGCAGAGCCTACCGTCTTATCTGGTTCTCGAGGTTAACGTTTGCCCAGCCCTGCTCCAGTAGATCCTCAGGAAGTGCTCGTGGGGACAGAACTGACCGGATTTTCTATGTGGAGAACTGTTTTTCTCTGGCTTTGACGTTTGAAGGGCACTTGGCTGACGTGTGTGTAATCCTTGCCTGACACTTCGTCTCACTGAGGTTTTCAGTGAAGGCTGTTCTGCTGCTGCCGTGACTTGTACGTTGGTCCTGATGAGGGTCTCATTGATGTTGTTTCCTGGAGACCTGGAGGATGGTGTCTTTACCTTTGAAATCTAGTAGTTTTGCTAGAATATGTCCAGGAGTCAGTGGTTTGGGGTTAATTTTCTCAGGTGCTTAGTAAGCCCTTCAGTGTGTGAGTTCAGGTCTTTTCCTGGTTTTGGAAAGTTTTCTCGGGTTATGGTTTTAAGTATTAGTTCTGGTCCATGGGTTTGCCCTTCCTCTCTGGGGCCCGTGGTGGCAGATGTTCTTCTTTTGCTGCCTGTCGGCCACGGTCACTCCTTTCTTCACTGCTCTCTTCATGACGCTGTTTTCACTTTCTTGCTGAATTTCCCTTGAAGCTGATTCTCCCTCGGGCACTTTGTAATTTGCTCTTCTTCTCTGTGATGATTTTGTCTTTTTCTCTCATTTCTTTCCTGAGGTTAGTCCACACTTTTCTTTCTCTCTTTTGGGTCCATTTCTAGTTTAGTTTTGTGTTTATAATTCCAGGTGTGTTTTCATCACCTCCGTGCTTGTTTGAGTGCGTTTGCCTCCGTTTGCAATGTCGGCTTGTAATTTCTGTGCGGCTTCGCGATTCCTTTTCGGGGCGGAGGGCCTTTTCCTGGCATGGGACGTGTACATTTTTGCTGACTTGTTCACAGCGGCTTTGTAGGGACTTGAACTTCCTCTGGCTTGTCCCCACGGTGTCGGCATGGGTAGGATTCCTAGCTTCACAGCGCCCTCTTCTGTCCGTCCAGCGAAGTCCGGAGCACGGGGGCCACCCTGCCTGGCGTCGGTCGGGCAGTGAAGGGGCAGCCTCTCCTCTGTCTCAGCGTTTCCGTCTCCCCCTTTCTCCTCTGCCCCTTTATCCAGTTGCCAAGGCCACCTGCCCTCTTGGCTTCCCTTTTTCTCTCCAGAAGCAGAGTCTCACCAGCGCCCTGCAACCTGGTCCTGTGGGCCGGTGCTTACGGGGATTTTCCCTGGAGGGTTTCTGGCCTCCAGCCCCTCCCCCAGCCCCTCCCACGCCCGCAGGGCCTGGGGCGTGCAACTGCGCATTGTGGACTGGTCACCAGGCTGTGTGTTAGATCCAGAACTTGTTATCTTATCACTTGAGGCTTGTGCCCTTTGACCTACATCTCCCACCCCCTTCTCCCTCCCCAGCCCCTGAAGCTGCCTTTCTATCCTCTGTTTCTCTGAGTTTGGCTTTAGATTCTACGAGTGAGTGAGGTCATACAGGGGGTCTCTCTGTGACTCGCTTCGCGCGGTGGGATGCCCTCCAGGTTCTCCGTGTGGTCGCGGCTGGCCAGGCAGCTGGGATGCTTCCTAAGGAGACGCTTGCCCTCCTTGGTTTCCTTCCCCAGGGGCGCAGGTACAGAGAGAGGCAGGATGAATTCTTGCCTCGTTCTCTTTATCTGCCGTTTTCAAAAGAATGTCCTGACTCCAAGACGACTAACGTGTGGGGTTTTTAGTATCGCTGTGAACTCGTGGATACAAATATATTGGTGTATGTGATTTTCAATCCAATTTACGCCCTAGTGGCCTGTCCTGGATGGAGTTGGGGCGTTAGTCACTGCTCTTAACGTGCCTGCAGGAAGGCATCCAGCCATCCAGGTGACGCCGTCAGGCTCCTCCTTCCCCGTCGTGAAGCCCCGCTCTGCCCCGCTGGTGCTTTTGCTGCCAGAGGTGGGAGCGAGGCTCTTCTGAGTCTACTCTTAGAGCAGGAGCTCCCCGTACTTGGCTGCAAGTTTATCTCCGGCTGTTCAGGGAAAGCCTGTGTGGATCTGTTCCGTCACCTTTGGTTGTAAATGAAACGTGCGACTTGCGGGCGTAGAGAAGTGGCAGTGGCGTGTCCCTTGGTGTGCGCTGTTCGTTTCCATGATCATTCGTTACTTCTGAAATGTTTCGTGATAAGGATCTTGTCATTTGAATAGCTTCGTTTTCAAATGAGACGTGACTTTGGCCTCTTTATGTTACATTTTGGCGTGATTTCATCTAAACACCTCCTTTTGGCTTTTGAAACGTCCTCTCATGCCCGCTGTGTGTGGATGAGGCACCTGAGGCCACGCCAGCTGGAACCTGCGACCAGGCATGGCCGGGCCTGGCGAGTGGCCCTCGAGGTCGCCGACGTGTGCGGGGTCCCGATAGGTGGCATGTCGGGCGATCTCTTAGCAGCCCTGAACTTGGGGCCTGTGTCCATGCCACTTGAGGTCACTGTGGTTCAACAGGGCTGCACTGCTCCCTGGAGCTTGGTTTTCCAGGGTTGCCGCTCCCTGCACCCCTTGGCCACCTGCTCTCGTGGGGGGGAGCGAGGGCCTCCCCTCCTCCACTGTGTCCCCATTGGGCTCCCTGCCCCTGCCGCCCAGGCTCCGCTGGCAGGCGCTCCGCCAGGTGCGTCCATGTAATGCAGGTGGTTCAGGTTTAGGTAGACGGGACCTTTGTCAACAGCCGGGCGGAAGCACGTGCTGAGGTCTCCTGCACATGCTTCTCCACGCAGAGGGGAACCCAAGTAAGACACATACTCGCTGGGAAGTTCATAACCGTCGTGACGGTAACCGCTCATGATCTGACTTTTCACACGTGTGTGCTTAAGGCAGGTGTGCCTGTTGTCCCTAAAGGTGGTCGTGCTCGGCCATCGGGAAGTGTCGCTCGGGTCATTGTGTGGAAGACGCTGAGTTTCAAGAGTTAACATAATATCAGTCATTTTATTTGGCTGTTGATTTAAACTGATGATCAATGGAAATTCAGTTTCAGGTTAATTTACTTTCACTATAATTTAAATTTGGAATTAAATTTAGTTTAAGTTTAATTGTGTTTAAATTTAAATCTAATTGTGATTACCAATTAAAATGTGTTGGATAAGGGTCATCCTTCCCCAGAAAGTGGCTCAGTCGGGGATGGTGTTGTGGGCACACAGGGGCTTCACCTCTGCTGGGTGGGGCTCCCCAGCCTCTGTCTGGGCAGAGCTGCAGCGCAGGGAGTCCAGCCGGAAAGTCTCCCTCCCGCTGAGCTGGGACAGATGACTTGGTGTTTGAGTAAGACCGGAACGCAGTGGTGGGGACTGGAGGGCAAGGCGTGGAGGGGCGGGAGCTGCCCGCACGGCTCCAGGCCAAGGACACGTGGGGACATGTGGACACGCGGACACGCGGCCCTGCGGCCCTGGCTGTGTGCCGAGTCGCAGGCGCCGGCACTGGGCAGGCTGGAAGCACCTGCATGTCTGTGGCACGTTTGCACCCAGCACCTCGACTGGGCTGGAGCGCGGCCTTCTGAAGAGGGGCTCAGGTCGGGGGGGCTGTCAAGAGAAGAGGGACAGCAGGTTCCTTAGTCAGCGAGCCCTTTGTCTGTGCCCAGGGCTTTGCTAACCAGTGGTCTTCAGAGACCATGGCACCAAAGGGGGTCACAGATGTGGCCAACCTACAATTGTCCTTCAGCCTGGGACTCGGGAGACTGGAAGGTGGGTATGTGGTGTGGCGGAGGCTGCAGCAGAGGGGGCAGACGGCACCCCCCCCCCGATGTACGGTTGCATGTGACCCACACCGGGCTCTGTTGCTTGCAGAGTGCCAGCCAGTGCCACCTGTGCGTGGCTTCTGGGGGCGTCCTGTGACACAGTGTGTAGGCAGAAGTCCCTGGCGAAAGCTTTCTTGCCTAAAGTAGGCAAAGCACTAGAAAAGAAGCCCTTTCCCCTTTTCCTTTAACCTTATGCCCTTTCCACTTCTTCCCGCCTGGAATGTAGGCATGAGGCCTGGGGTCTTTGCAGCCATGTTGCAGTCACGAGGATGACAGCCAGTGCTCGCAGTGGCAGAGCAGACATGGTGGAAGCAGCTGGTTCCTGGATGCCGTCTGCGAGCAGGTGCCCCATCTCTGCCTGCCAGCCCGGCCTCCTTATGCAAGCGGCTGGTTGTTGGTTTTCTGTTGTTGGCCAAGCACAATCCTAATGGAAACCTCGTAAGCCAGCTTTTCTGAGAATTTCAATTCTTCATTTTGTCACTTTCCTTTGTGAGTTTACAGCACGAAGAAGTGCTCCTGGAGGGCTTTCAGGCACCACGTCTTTTCTTGGAGGTGGAGATGCAAGAGGCCCTGGGAGGAGCATGGTGGGGCAGGGGAGACACACGTGGAGATGAGCCTGGGGTCAGACGGACTTGGTGCGCAGGTGTGCGGGCCGGGAAGACGAGAGGCAGGGGAACCCCAGCTCTGCTCTTGCTCTGGGCGCTCTGTGGTGCAGCCCCGGACCCCAGCCTCGTACGCCAGGGCGAGATGGAGCCGTGCGTCCAGGAGCCAGCAGACCCGCCGGCTTGATGCTGAGTGTCGCCTCTTCCCAGTTGTTTAAGGCAAAACCCGAGTGGACGGGCTGGTCCTTCGGGAAGAACGTTGGCAGTGCTGTAGGGAGACGTGCTCTGCGCAGGGTGACCTCAGACTGAGAGGAGTGGGCTGTCTGGCCCCGTGAGTGCCCGGGAAGCCCACAGCGTGCCCATTGGGGTGGTGCCCGCCCCATGCGTCCCCCGGTGCCGCTGTAAGCTCAGGCGCGGCCCCCCACGGGCGCAAGGTCCCAGCCTGCCCACCCCCGGGCCGGCGTTTGCTTCCTCAGCTGTGGCTGTGAAGGGGCTTCCCTGGCCCACAGCAGGGCCAGAGCCCCAGCAGCTCCTGGAGCGCCCACCTCGGTGGTACTGCCAGGCCCCTTCCCTCGCCGGTGCCCGGTCCCCCTGCCATCCGTACACAGGCCTCGTCTCTCCTTTGCAGCTGAGGCTCGGGCGGGTAGGTGGGGGCTGCCCTGGGCCCCTGCTCCTCCAGGCCCTGTAGCTCAGGCAAGGCCGCCACGGGTTTCAGAGATAAACCACCGCAGAGACGGCTCCACGTCCCAGGAAGGGGCCCCTCTGCTGGGCGCCGCCCGGATGCTCTGGAGTCCACACGAGGGGTGTCCGCCCACTCCCGAGGGGCTGCTCTTTTTGGATTTCTCCATTTTCTGAGATTTGTGGGATCAGAGTCAAATGTCTGAGGAGTTTCATATGACTTAAAGAGTGAATTCTGTGCCATAAACGGCTATTTCAATTTAAACCACAGCAGAGAGTCGTCTTACGAGGGCGACGTGTATGGGATTCGGGTGAAGGCAGACAGGTGGGCAGGCCTGCCCAGAGAGACCCCGTGTGTCTGTGACTTAACGCGGCTGCACGTGGGCCCCTTGTCCTTGCTGCCCTAATTCATAATGGAAAGTCCTTGGAAAGCGGCTCCGCTTGGCTTCTCCTGGGGACTTGGGTCGTGGTCCCAGCCATGATCTGGTGACCTGCAGCCTCGGTTACAAGAGGTGACAGTGTGAACTGCAGGAACCTGTCACTGACTCGGGGCCCCGTCTTCACCCACAAAACCCAAGCGTCTCTGGGGCTTCCTTCTCCTTTTCCCGCCCCTGTTGTAGAGCTGGGCAAAGAACACGCTGCAGAATTACAGGAACTGGTGTCACGAACCTTACAGTCGCGCTCGTGACGATCTGCGTGTGTCAGAGCATCGCATTCACTTTGTGTGAAGTCACCAGCTTCCCAGGGAGGAACTGCTCCTGGGGGAATTCTGTGCCCCCTTTGTGAAGGTCTGGTTTTATATGTTGTTCCGGGTACTGCAGAGGGTGGGTGACAGAGCTGCACACATCAGGGAGCCTTTGGTGGCTTCCGTGTGGCCAGGCTGCTGTGTGCAGCTGTGGGCGTGGCTGGCATTGTGCACACTCGACCTTGGGCCTGAGGGCAGGTCGGTCTGGTGATCTGACCCAGGCTGGCCCAGAGCCTCTCCTGACTGGGGTCCCCTGTGCCCTTTGCATCCAGGCTTCAGGCCCGGAGACCAGTCTGCAGTCTTTTCCGGTTGGTGAATGTGATTTGCTGCATGGATACCCCTGGGATTCCTGAACTTTGTCTTGTGATCGTTCCATGCCGGCAAGGGCTGCACGGGGAGCATCGTGTGTGAGGGCGCCTGCCAGGGGGCCACCGGTGGGTGGCATCCAGCTTGTCTCGGAGTCTGTGTTTTAGCGCCTGCGCGGAGCAGGACTGAGCTCGCACGAGGCAAGCCGCCTGTTCCTCCCCACCCCTTCCCCCCGGGCAGGGCTGTGGCGCCACCAGCTGGGGAAACGTCTGGGCCTGTTCTGGTCCCCGTCCCCGAGAGCCTGAGCCCTGAGGCTGGTGACCAGGGACAGAGAGAGTCCACGCCTGTGTTCAGTGGGAAGGGGAAGCACCCCAGCGGGCGTCCCGTAAACCCGCTTAAATGGAGCATAGGGTGCGAGCCAGGGCAGGCCACTGTACCGGCTGGTGTCACCTTTCCCATGCGGCTGAAAAGTACACTTTCTGGTCTGAATTCTCCTGTTTAAAGAGGCTCCCCGTCTTGGGGATTGTGTTTTGATGTCACAGCTGGAGCAGGACCAGGTCCAGTCACTCTCCCCGAGGCTGGACGTGCTGTCTGCCGTCTGCGGGTCAGGGGCAGCTACTGCTGGGCAGTGCTTCCTTCTGAGACTCGCAGAAGCGTGGCACCCAGGGCCTGATGCCCTGCATCCTCTGTCCCTGTGGCCGACTTTCTGGCGTGGCCTGGCTGAACCCTCGATGCAGCCACTTCCCATCAGGGACCACATAGCTGTTGTTCCCAGAGCACCCATCTCCGCAAGGCCCGTTGGATGCAGCCCTCACCTGTCCACGGTGCACTGACCTCCGGGCAGGACACAGTGGTGGCCGAGGTCGGGTTCAGGCGCTGACACTGTGGCCTTAGGCGCGGATGGCCTTGTGTAGGGGACCTGCCTCTGGGATGGTGGGCTTGGGGAGGGACAAGGTAGTTCTGTGGGTTTTGGTGAGGGCTTCAGAGCCGGCAGTGTTGCCGTGTCAGCAGGTACCAGGGAGGGGGCGGAGAAGAGCAGAGCCGAGGAAGGGCAGAGGGGCGGGTGCAGGTGGGGACAGGCAGCCTCTCGGCCTCCAAGTGCCCTGCCTGGCCTCCTGGTATGCCTCCATCGCTGCCCTTCCAATCCCAGGAGCCCTTGCCCCTGCTGCTCCCCCAGGCCGTGCTGACGCCCCCGGTGCATGTCCTGGCACGGCCGCCTCGTCACCACACAGTGTGCCCCATCGGTGACTCGCTGTCCCCGGCACCCCAGGAGGGCAGGGCCATGGGTTCCTGGCCCCCTCGTGAGCACGTGCGGGTCGACACCTGCTCGGGTGACCTGTGGGTTGCCCGGAGACACCTAGCGTGGCTTACGGCAGGGGTGAAACGCAGGTCCATGCCACCGCCTGGGGGTGGCTGGGTCCGTGCTGGGTTGGGTGTGGGCAGCGGGGGGCAGCTGGATGGCGCTCTCGGGACCATCCCTGTGAGCTTCCTGGAGGAGCCGCTGGGGGGGGTCAGCGGCCGCAGCTTCGAGGCGACTCCAGGTCGAGTGGCTGAAGTGTGGGCGGGTTGGGCGCTGCCTCGGGGCCAGTTTAGTCGGAGCCCAGCGGGCAGGGGACCCTGGCGACCAGGGAGACGCGGCGGGCCTGGCCCCGTGGGCTGTGGTGGGCGGGCGGCGCTGAGAGGAGGTGGGCCAAGCTGGCTCCGCTGCCCAGGGGCTGCGTGGCTGGACCAGGTCCCGCTGGTGGCCGTAGCAGCATCAGTGATGGCTGCCCTCACGTGTGAGGTTAGGATGCATGTTTGCTCCTCTGGGCCTTTGCAGGTGCCCTGCAGCTGCCACGCGGGACTCTATAGTTGGGAGGAAATGCCCAGATTACCGAGGAAGGTTCTGAGGAATTGTGAATCCTTTCTGAGGATTTGTAGTAACGGGGAGGGAACGGCCCTGGGGACCGAGATCCTCAGGACTTGTGGGGAAAGCACTGTGGCAGGAACCCCGCGGGGGCCTGACGCTGCCGTGTTTCCTCCCCAGGTCGTGCACACGCACAGGCCGCACTTCCTGGCCCTGCATTGCCAGGAGTTCGGAGGGAAGAACTATGAAGCCTCCATGTCGCACGTGGACAAGTTTGTCAGGTACGTCCCGGGGCAGCCGCTTGTCCCTCTGCTTCCTCCTGGGGTGGGGGGCACGCTCGTGTGAGCACGAGGCCCGGGGTGGGGTGACAGCGCCCCCCGGGTCCAGGCCGAGATGCGGTCACGTGGCCCGATGGCTGTGAGCCTGCTGCTTCTGTTTCTGCTTCTGCTGCGGCCGGGGACAGACGGGGCTGATGTCCATGCAGCAGCCCACGGCTTTTCTGTGGCAGTGGGACGGGCACAGAGCGTCATCGTCGGGGTGGCTCTGTGGACGGCGGGCCTGCCTGGCGCCCCACGGGAAGCGAGGGCCCGGGCCTGCCTGGCGCCCCACGGGAAGCGAGGGCCCGGGCCTCGGGAAGTAGGCGCAGGGGCGGGGGCAGGACAGGTGGGACGGCAGGCCTGGGCCAAGAGGCTGCGTGCCGGACAGCCCTGGGTATCAGCAGCCGCCAGAGCGTCCTTCCTGCCTCTGGCCCCAGCGCCTGGGGCACCCTCTCTGCACTGTGTCCCCTGCGATGTGGCCCTGTCCTCCCCGACCCCAGACCCCGGGCCCTGTGACTGCTCCCACCGGTGGAGTGTGGAGAGGTGACACGTGCCACTTGTGAGGCTGGTCGTTGAAGGCGGCTGTGGGTGGGGTGGGCCGGGGCCACGTGTGGTGCGCAGGTCTGCGGGTGGGGGGCCTCCATAGGCTCAGCCTGCGGCCCCGCCTGAGGCTGGGTGCAGCTGCTGTCCCAGGCCTCGGCCCCCGTCACAGTCCCCAATGACGTGGAATGACACAAGCCATCCGTGTTTTCAGCTGTCAAATTGTGGGGTCCTTTGTTAAAAGGCAAATTTTTAAAAGCTACCACACTTTCCCCAAATAAGCTATAATTTAAGGCAATTTCAATCAAAATGTTTTCTTAACACTTTAACGCTAGAATTAATATGGAAGTGCAGAGAGGCAGGACTTGCTGCAGTACTACTGAAACACAGCAAGGGGGGTGTCCTCAACTCCCCCGGCCCGAGGGCCTCCTGTGTCTGTGTGTGTGTGTGCAGGCGGCACCTGGATGCGCGGCAGCGGAGCTCCTGCCCCGCCTCACCCCAGTGTGTAGCAGGTGGCGGCTGGGTCAGGGGGCGGTACCACTGGTGTCCTGGGCCAGGAAACCATGAAGCTGGGTCCCCAGCACGTTTTGTTCTCTCCACACACAGGGATGAATTTCAGTTATTACTGAGTCAATGTAAAAGGCCCGAGGACAATTCAAGAGTAAAGTGTAGGAGAGCATCTAGGGAGAGATTTCTTTAAAAAGGTGCAAAAGTGCAGCCCACAAGAGGAAAGACTGACGCATTTGACCATGTTGAAGTTAAAAGCTTTATCAAGAGACACTATAAACAAAGTAAAAGTTTAGCCACACCTGGGAAAAGATATCTGCAACATACTTTACTGACAGAAATCGTCAGTATTTAAATATATAAAGAGCTGCAGTAAGTCAGTAAGAAAAGAACACCTTTGGAGAAGCTGGGCACATCGGCGACAAGCAGATGCAGGTGAGGGGCAGCGCCCGGCAGGGCTGTGCGTCCGAGCTCGCGGGATCCCACGGCTCCCATCCCCCACCGTCCCCTGCCGTCCCCCTGCTGTTGTCGGAGATGTTTTACTCCTGCCTGTGCTCTGCGTCACATACATGTTGTTATTTTTGCTTGAAACCGTCGGTTGCCTCTTGAAAAGGTTAAAAAGTGAGAGAACATGTCACCTGTTTGACTAGAGTCACCTGCCCCTCCCGGGGTGGGTCCTTCTCCGTACAGTCAGCTTTCTCTCCAGCACCATTTTCCTTCAGCCTGAGAACCTGAACATTTATCTCAACACAAGTTGCTGCTGGTCAATTCTCTCAGCTTTTGTTTATCTGAAAAGGGTCTTTGTCTTTGTTTTTGAAAGATGCTTTTGTTGTAAGCAGAATCCTAGCTTGTCCATTTTTTCCCTTCAGTGCTTTAAGGGTATTGTCCCATTGTTCTCTGTGTGCCATTGTTCCTGAGGAGAACTGGGCTGTTGTTCTCGTCTTAATTTTCTGTATATCGTGTGTCTTTTTTCCTGACTGCTAAGTTTGTCTTTCTAGCTGGTTAGCAGCAACTTGATTGTTTTGCTTTAGTTTGATTTTCTTTGTGTTTATTTTGCTTGGGGCTCTTTGAGCTTTTTCAACCTGTAGGTTTATGACTTCATTGAGATTTGGGAGAAGCTTTTGCATGGTTGCTTCCCTTCTCTTTTGTTCTTGGACTCTGGCTTCCTGATGGGAGACTGTCACACAGGTCTCTACAGCTCTTTCGGTTTTGTTTGTTTTTTTTCAGTTCATTTTTTCTCTTTGCTGCAGTTTGGATATAGTTGTGTCTGTTCTTCTTTACGTTTTAATCTGCTGTTAGGCATATTCAGTGAATTTATTTCTGAGGCTGTATTTTTCAGCTCTAGAACTTTCGTTTGTGTCCATGTTTTCCTTTAAATCTTTGGTTACATTTATAATATCTGTTTCAAGTTTATTTCCAGCAAGCTCCATCATTTTTATTCTTTCTACATCTGTTTCTGTTGCCTTTTTTTTGTAGATTATGGGTCATATTTGTTGCTCTTCAACATGTCAGTAATTTTGATTCTGCTGCTGTGTGTGTTTTGTGTCTGCGTCTTGCCTCGCCCCCTAAAGCATGTTGGGGTTCATCCCAGCAGGCAGGTAGGTGCTTGAGGACTAGTTTGATCCTCTCAAGGCTTATCTTCTTCCTTCCCCTCCTCCCTATTCCTTCCTGCCTTCCTCATTGTCACTCCTTAAAGCTGGAGCCCCTCTTCTTCCTGTCCTGAGTGCTGGCTGGTCACACAGCGCCCATGTCCTCCACCCCCTGCCGGGGCGCTGGTTGGGGGGGGTGTCAGGTGCCTCTGTCCATCCGGCGCCATCACAGAACTCGAGGGTGCACCACAGCTCTGTCCCGGCCATGTCTGTAGAGATGGTGGCGAGGTCGCCTGCTGAAGGGTTTTCTGGTGACAAAGCGTGGCCGTGAGGTGTGCAGTTAGGGCTGGAGCCTGTTCATAAGGGACGTCTGGAGACCCTTCCTTCCTTCTTGCTGCAAAGCCTTGGCCACTTGGTCATGGTCCCCAGCTTCTCTCCTGTGAGGAGCGAATGCGGGCGGGACTGCCCAGGCCCGGGGGCGCCTGTGTGGCCTCTGTGAGGGCTGGGTGCAAACAGCCAGGATGCCCCACAGGCTGTGGACTCGAGCTTTCCTGGTGTGTGGCCCTGGGTGAGTTCCCTGTGTCAGCTTCCCGAGGGGCCCCCATCCTGCTCATCTCACGGCCGGCATGGAGCGGCCTGCACTGAGGGTGCATAGTGGGTCTCAGTTTATGCCACCTTCGCCTCTCTTCCCCTCCCCCTGCCCCTTCCCCTCCCCCCCTCCTTCCTTCCCCCCTGTTGCTGTTGTTTTCAGGACAACGTAAAGCATGGTTTCCAAGCTGCCATTCCTGTGCTTCGTAAGCGCTCCTATAAGAGGGTGCAGTGTCCGTGTGGCTGTGCGTTAAACAGCTCCCTCTTTTCCTTCCAGAGAACTGCTGTCCGGTGATGCGATGAAAGAGTATAACAGGGCGCGGGTCTACCTGGATGAAAACTACGAGTCCCAGGAACACTTCACGGTGAGCACACTTTCCTTCCGTGGAGTAAGCGTTGGCCAAGCCAAGAGTCTGCTGGAGCTGCCATCCTCTGATTACGTAAAGAGACTCGGTGGCCAGCTCTGCCATGGGCACAGGCGGCCGTGCATGAATTACAGTGTGACAGTGGTCTGGGGGACGGCGGATGCCCGGGGAAGCAACCCCGGCTGGCGTGGTGGCCACGGGCGTGCCAGGTGCAGGGCCAGGCGGGGGCGTCTCGGAGCAGCGAGGTCGGCCAGCTTTGAGTGGCCGTTGCTGCTGGGAGGCTCTCACCGTGTTTGGGGAGCCCTGAGGCCGCCTGTGCTCCCTAGTGTCTTGTGTCATCTGTCCTCCACGGCCTTCCGCTCACACCGTCCCCTGCTGCAGGTGCTGGTTGCTGGGTCCCCTCATCAAGGCATCCCTGGCCCAGGGATCCGGCAGCAGGTGACCGTATGCCCGCTGCCTGGACCGGGGCTTACGTGCGGGGAGCGGGGGCTGGGAAGAGCGTCCTGCGTAGAGCGGCCGGGGCAGAGGTGCCACCGCGCCTCCCCTCTGCTTAGAGAGGCTGCTGCCAGGTTTCAGGCCTTAAATTCGGGGCGTCTGATGCCAGTTGTGAGGTGGTCACGGGCTGCAGGTTCGTGTCTCTGTCTTTAGCTGCATTTGCAAGATCCTGCATCCCAGGGTCTTGCCTCTGCCACGCTGCTCGCCGCGGGGACCCTCCCCGCATTTGCAGGGGCCTCACCCCACGGTGGCGGGCCCAGCAAGGCCTCGAGGGCGGGGACACAGCCCCCCTCTCTCTCCCCTTTCTCCCCAACGGCTCCCTCTCCACAGTTCATCCTGCAAATAAAAATGCTTTCCCCAAGTGGGACTTACTCAGATGGAAACGGCAGCGTCTGGAATGAGAACCACACCGTTAGCAGCTTAGGGCCACAGCGTCAGGAAGAGCTCCCTGAAGGGCTGCAGCCGCAGGAGCTGTGGAGAAAGAAGGACTTGGCGATGGGCATCGCCCAGTGCCAGGACGTCAGGTGGTGTCTCTGGAGCGCCAGGAGGGCCGGGAGAGGAAAGGGCTGGAAAAGGTCGTGGCTGGGATCTGTCAGAGTTTGGTACAATGTGTAAACCCCATAGATCCAGTCACTGTAACAAGCGTCAGGCGGTCAGCATCGTCCCCGGGTTGCTGCTGGCGGGTTAGCGGGGCCCCTCGTCGCCTCCCCCTCTCAGAGACCTCGGTCCCTGCTCGGCCAGTAGAGCCGCCATGGCCCACCCTGGCCCTGGTCGCCTCTGCCTCGTGGACACCATGCTCGGGTCCTCACAGTCTCCTTTAGGTGGCAAGATGGGTATTTTACAAGCAAAAGGATGAAGACCATCCACATGGGTTCTGAGAAGGTAGGAGTGGCCAAGTTGATACCGAAGGAGCCTTCAGAGCGAGGGCTGTGACGGGGCCAGGGCGCCGGAGGCAGCTCCCCAGGGGGATGTGGCAGCCCATCGTGCGGGTACCCGTGTCAGAGCTACGTGTGTGGGAAAGCTGGCAGAGTCCCTGACAGCCGGCGTGAGCTCACGGGCCTCCGTGGGACACGGGGCTGGTGGCTGCACGCGCAGCCCTGGGACGTGGACAGGGCATGTGGCACGTGGCATGCCGAGGGGCGAGGCGGCCTCCACTCCCTTCCCTGGGAAGGCGAGTGTTGCCCTGACGTTTGTCGGGGTGGGTGCAGGGTCGCCGGTGGTTGGGAGGGGGTCCATCCCGAGGACTCGAGCATTCCCACCCTGGCGGCCAGAGCACAGACGGTCTGGGGCCTGGACGAGCCTTGGCCTGTGTGTGCACATGGAACATTCCACACACTGAAATCTGAGCCGAAAACGCAGCTCAGCACGTGTAGGAGATTGAGGTCACACAGAGGAACTAAATTAGGAGTAAACAAAAGCGGTATCTGGAAATAAGCCCCAAATATTTGGAAATAAACAAGAAACTTGTAAATAACCCATGAGTCACAAAGGACATTAGAAATTATTTCCAATTACACGGAAAACAAACTAAAAACCTTCAAAATTTGTGAGATGCACCTAAAGTAGTGCTTAGAGGGAAATTTCTAGCATCAAACGCTTACATTAGAAGTTTTTAAAATGAAGAGCAAATTTAACCAACGCCCGTACAAGAAAGGAAATCATAAAATAAGACAGAAATCAGTGAAATAGAAAATAGAATATTAGAGAAAATCAACGAAATCAAACTGATTCCTCAGAAAGGCTGACATATCTGATACACCTTCCCCAGTGGACCAGAGACTGAGGCAGGGGTGGGTGGCCGAGGGAGAGTGGAGGCGTTTGTTTCCCTGGGGCAGAGGCCATCCGCTGAGGGAGTTATTCTGGCGCCGGCCTCCGTGCCCCGTGGGGCTCTATGTGCGCCTGGGACTGAGTCAACAGTGAAGCGTGGGTATCAGCTTGTTAGTGGATGGGGCCTTGGTTCTTGTGCACAGAAGCTGCGGCCTCAGGAAGGCCAGGAGCTCCCACTGTCTCTGTCTGTGGAAGTTTTCTGAAATGCTGAGTTTTCTAGTTCTCTGTGGTCTGTTTTGTGTCACCTGTCGTGACATGCTGACGTAAAACCTGCGTCTCTCCTCCAGCCAAATGCTTGGTGGGCGGAGAAAAGGTTTGTGTTGGAGGCGCCTGGGGGCTGAGAGCTCCATTTCGGTCTTCCTCACCCCTGGAGATTTATCTTAAATTGTGACTTCACAATTTGCAGTGGAATACAGAAACCTGCCAGAGCATTGCCATCACTCAGCAGCTTCACTGGAGAAGTAGCCGTCTTGCAAACTGTTGTGTATAAGCATGGTCATCAAAAATTATTTGATAACAAAAGTTGGAAGTAATTTTAAGTACCCAGAATTAGGTATTTTTACACTGTGGACCAGCCACATGGTGGGGTAATGTGCAACCACTGCAGACACTACAAATGACATGCCTGGAAGGTCTTCCTGTCCGGCTGGTGCATGGAGGTACCTAAGGACGATATTACGTCCAGTCTCTTCCTCCACAGGTCGACTGTCACATTTACATCTGAGACCAGCGTGCATCCAACACCCCCAGCATCTCTCAGTTAGAACCGGCAGCGTTTTCCTCTCTTGGTCTTAAGTACACTGATGGCACGTTAGTCGGTGACAGGGCCATCCTGCTTGGTTCCAGTCTGGCACCTCCCTGGGCAGGACTGACCCTGCACGGGACGGCACCGCATCAGACATGGGGATGAGCCCAGGTCTGAGGCGCTGAGGCTGTGGCTCCAGGTGTCTGCAGGACTGGACAGTGTCTGGGAGTTGAGGATGAAGGTCCAGCCTGCCCAAGGAGGGGTGGGTGTGTCGGCTGGCCCTGCGAGGCTGTGGCCTGGCTTGCCTTCCAGGGTTGCTGTCCTGCCGCCGGTCCCCTCCTGCAACCACAGTCCAGTGTGGGCATGTTTCCCGGGGCGGGGGTGTGGGGGGCGGCGGGAATGGCCCAGCGGTGCTCCGCTCTCCGGGTCTGGACCTCATCCCAGACTCTTCCCCGGGGGAGGCGTGTGTTTCTCACCCGTCTCCTGACTGGGACCGTAATGGTTTGTGATAAAATCCTGCTTGGCCCTGGCCCTGCGGCCCCATCCCCGTCGTGCCCGTCCATCGCCCCTTCGGTGTGTTGTGCGTGGAACCGCCTTTGCTGGGTCCCCTGGACGTCCTGTTGGAGGGGACCTGGGCAGCGCTGGCCAGGTACATGGCCACCCTCTCGCCCCAGCCTGGTGGCCTCTGGCTGTCAGAGGGAGGAAAATTTAATTTTTACAAGATTAATAGTATTGGAGCAATATTTTTAGCTGAGTGTGGTTCAAATAATAGGCCATTAATTGAAAAAGGAAATTGAAATGAATTTATCTTGTACATAAATGCTGTCACAGGTATTAACAGGGATCAGAAAATTGCAGCCTGTTCCCAGAAAGAGCTGAACCTACAGCTGCACCTGGCGATGAGCATAATGGTGGGGGGCTGTGTGTCCTGGGGGTCGGCATCCTGGGGGGCTGTGTCCTGGGGGTCGGCGTCCTGGGGGCCTGTGTCCTGGGGGTCGGCGTCCTGGGGGGCTGTGTCCTGGGGGTCGGCGTCCTGGGGGGGCTCTGGGCCAGCAGGGTCTGCAGCCTGGAGGAGCTGTGGCCTTGGGGGCAGCGGCACACCAGGAGCCTGCAGATGCTCATTTTCACCAGGAGATGGCGGCAAAGCAGCATTTCCCATCCCAAGCAGGAGCTGCTCGAAGGGCAAGTTTCAGACTTGAATAAAATGATTACGGTAAATTTTGTCTGCCTCTAAGAACCATCCCGAGTGGCCGCTTACTTAAGCACGTGGCTCATCTGGTCTGCTCAGGCCTGAGGAGGTAGAGTGTCCCCCACTGGGCGTCCTGCGGCGGGCCACCCTCCCTCAGGCCCTGCCCACTGGCCGGGTCCCTGCCCGCCTGCATGTCCTTCGGGAAGGTCGAGCTGGAAGTCTGTTCGTTCGGAGGTGCCACCAGCATGGCATGCTGGCATCGTCCGTCCCGTTCCCGGGAACTCATTAACCGCCGTCATGGGCCAAGGACCTGGCCCTGGGCGTGGACAGAGCCACGGGCGAGCCGCACGGGACGGAGGGAGCTTGCAGGCTGCTGCAGCACCTCAGACCCTGGGCCCTCCTCGTCTCTGGGCACCGGCCACCTTGGTGTGCTTGGGGTTGGCCTTCTGATTACCGTGTCTTCCTCCTCGAATCCAGAGTCCGGGAGCAGCAGCCTTGCTCCCTGTGCTGCCCGGGGCCTGGGCTGGTGCCAGTGCCGGTGCCCGGCAGCCATGCTCTGAGCAGGGAAGGAGACATCCTGGGGCAGAGGGGCCAGGATGCAGTGGTGGGCTGGACGTGGATGCCCCGGGCGCCCCCAGCATGGGTCCAGAGCCATGGATGCACCAGTGTGAGCTCACGGGGGGTGCCGGCCTGAGGACAGACCTCCAGGCCATCCGGGTGTACGTGCATTGAAGACCGCGGGTTGGGCGAGTTTCCCCGAGAGGAGGCTGGGAAGACAGAAGGCTCATGCAGGGCATAGTTGGGGAGGTGGGGGCAGGGGCGGGCTGGAGGGCACGCGACAGTGAAGGAGAACCCCCGAGGGAGGGGCTGCCCCCCAGGCACCCGCCCTCCCCGGCCCCGCCCCCTGCCCAAGGCTGCCGGAGCGGACGTGGGCTTCTGGACGGGGCGTCCAGCAGAGGAAGGGTTGGGCTGTGCAGCCAGCGCCCTGGACGGCCTTCGCCCAAGCGTTTTCCGTGGTGAGGTGGTAAACACCCTGGGTCTCCTGGCCGACGTCGACGCCCAACATCCCCCAGTGATTTTGTGTTTGCCTGAAAGAGGCAAGGTGGCCCAGTTTTAATCCCCCGGAGAGTTCAGACGCGGGTTCTGTTCCCGCCATGCCAGGTGCGCTCACGGAAGGTGACCGTCTCCAGGGAGCACAAGCAGGAGTGCCCAGAAGAGGCCACTCCGGTGAGCCCCTTGCGGGGTCCCTTGAGGTGTGGCTGCGGGGGTCCTGCAAGGCCTGACCCACCCGCTCCCTGTTCCCATGGCGGCTCCCGAGTCCCTCCCAGGCACCACGTGGTGGGGTGAGCCCGGTTATTGCTGGGACGCCCTTCCAGCGTAGGGGGTGCAGGTTCGATCCCTGGTTGGAGAACTAGATCCCACATGCTTGGCAGCCAAAAAACCAAAACGTAAAACAGAAGCAATCTTGTAACAAATTCAATAAAGACTTTAAAAATGGTCCACGTGAAAAAAAATCTTTAAAAAAAATGCCTTTAAAAAGAAAAATGCAGAGGAGACCAAGAGAAGGGGGCACGGCTGTCGTTCAGCCGTCCCTCCTGCACCGCGGTGGTGCTGCGTTCTGCAAGCCCGTGTCCCGAGGAACGTGGCTGCCACCCCGACGCACCCTCCGTCCTGCTCTTTCCCTCCTCCGTCCCCTGCAGGTACTGCAGGCCCTTTGCACCAGCCCTGCCCTCCCTGGGTGCCCTTGCTTCGCAGGCCCCGTGGACCGGCTGCCCCAGGAGAGGTCAGAGTGCTAGCCTGCCTCCTCCCGGGCCTCTCCCTTCCCTCCTCCCTCCAGTGCCCCTCCTTTTCATATGCACATCCTGCCCCTTCCCAGGGCCTGGCTCCCCACGTCTGTCATGCGTGCTCATGACAGAAGCGTCAGCAGTGGCAGTGTGAGCACCCCCCTGTACATCATTGGATTTAACCATGGAGTCCGGTGGAAGAGCGTTAATAGTCGGGCACGTGATGTGAATCTGTGACTTTGTCAGAAAAGTGATTCATACAAGAATGCTTGGAAGAAACCTTCTCAGTTACAAGGATGGGCCCCAAGGTGGATTGGGACTTTCCTCAGAGGAAGGAGAGTGGGCTGTTTATCAGTGTAAGTTCAGGGCTTCTCAGGGCTGGTGAAGGCTCCAAGCAGGCACAGCCAGTGGCCACTCACGTGCCCCCCTCACCTGGGGCCCCCGCATCCTCCCCCCTCACCTGGTCACCTGTGATGAAGAAGGGGAGGAGAATGGGGTAGGCACCTCGCTCCTGAGGCAGGACACGCAGCCTGGCCCAGAGACCCCAACGTGCAGTACCAGAGGGGCCACCTGAGGGGTGGGGCTGACGCAAGTCCCTGGGGAGCCCCCTGGTACAGAGGGTTGGTGCTCCGAGCACGTGAGGTGCAGGCACAGGCCCTTGCTTGGTTTTCTCCCCGAAACACCTGCTGGTGGAGCAGCTGGCGGCCATGGGCATCAGCTCCAGCCTGCTGGGCAGGACCCCCCAGAGCCTCCCGACCTGGCCTGCTCGGGCGACTGGGCGGGGAGCCTGGAGGGCGTCGCCCCCTCAGAGGGCGGGCGGCCCCCTCCGTCTCTGCGGCGGGGCGGGCATGGCCGCCCCGTGCCCTGGCCTCACCCCTCCCCTCCCCGCCCCTCCCGCAGTGGCACCACGTCAGCCCCGCACGCGTCTGTGCTGGGAGGGGCCTTTCTGGCGGTGCCTTCGCGAGTCCCCCTTGTCCGGCGTCAGCCTGCAGGACCTGAGCCGCGTGGCCGTCTGTCCAGTGGACGTGACGCCTGGGGAGCGCGGGCCGGAGGCTGGCGGAGGGCTCCCCCTGTTGGCGCCGGGCTGGGGTCATGGGCCCAGGGGGAGCCATGCGGTCGGGGCAGCCACGCGGGTGTCCATGGGCTGGGAGAGTGCCGACTTCCCCTCAAAGCTCGGAAAGTGGGGTTGCGTCTGGGCAGACTGGTCAGCGGCTGTCAGTGGCCGGCACCTGTGTCCCCAGGGCACCGGGAAGGCCGGCGGGGGGGAGAGTCTCCAGGGCTGCACCTGGAAGATGGAGGCCCTGCGCTGTCCAGGGTCCCAGGCTCGCCCTCCTCTGCTTCCCACCACCGGCCTCCAGCTTCATCCGCGGTTAACTTGGCCCCTGGAAGGGGCTCATGGGTGGGCTTCATTTCCTGTGGGGTGAGAGTGCAGCCAGACCAGAAACCCACTGACACAAATTCAAGGCTCACAAAGGTTTCCCGGGACCGTGGCCTCACTGGTCGGGGGCGGGGGTGATGTTGAAGTTGGGAGAAGCGACCCTTTCAGGCCCCTCCAGGAAGCACCTCTCCATCCCTGGCCTAAAGCTGCGCTTTGCAAACCCACCTGTCCATGGGTCCCCAGGCCAAGAGCGCGCAGTGGCCTGATGGCATTTCTCCCTCCACGTCAGACCAGGAGGCCCAAGGACAGGCCCTGGCGCCTGGGGTGGGTGTGGGGGTCGGTGTGTGCCCCAAGGAGGTCCTCGCCCTGGAGGGTCCATCTGCGTTCCCACTCACTCCACTGTCCATGCTGGTGGCTCCTGGGCCCGGGACCCCGTGAAGGCAGGTCACCACCAAAGCAGCTCCCTCTTCTTCCTTCTCCTCCCTGTTTTGGGGGCTGCTTCCTCTCCTCACCGGCGGAGCACAAGTCTGGAGGGTCTGCGCTGGCCTCGGTGGTCTCCTTCTGCAGGAGGGTCTGGGCCTGCCTTCCAGCCGTGGTGGCAGCTGCTCTTTTCTGTCGTGTCCCAGGGCCCTACCCCCGCCCCTCGGTGGCCCAGTGCCTGTGCAGGGTCAGGCCGGAAGCCACGCTCCTTCCGAGGAGACGCCCTCCTGGACCCTCCTGGCTCCTTGCTCCGAGACCTGCCCCTTCCCTGTCTCTGCTCTCCTGGATAAGATTTTAGGGAAAATTTATAGAAAAGTAATGGAGCTTACTGATGTTCTCTGATCCAGGGAAGGGGAGGAGGGCAAACGCATCCTGATGAGGGAACCGACCTACTTTAGGGGGCCCCTCCGGCCCCGCCCCGTCTCCCAGCCTCTTGCCCCGCCTGTGGGTCCAGACAGGCCTGATAAAGTGAGGGAAGCAAGATTGGTTTTCCGAGGGCACCGGGCCCTCCACGCTCAGCTAAATCACAGCTGTCGGCCTCGGGGGTGGGGGACGGCCGCTCCCGCTGCGGCCCCTGCAGCCCCGTGGGACGTGGTGATGTGCGGCCGGGCAGCGGCAGGGGCTGCAGGGAAGGTGAAACTGTCATATCGATCTTTTTAGCACTAAAATATGAGCCACTTTACTCTGCACCCCGCTGCTGTGATGTGAAAAATAATAACTGAGATCCAAATTAAAAATATTGATCTCTGGAAGGTGCTGGAAGTAAATAAACGCCTCCCGAAGTTTTCGGGTCAGCCGAGAGACGGCACTCAGCAATAAACGTGTCCGCGGGCCAGAGCCCAGGGTTCTTGATCTGTTTTTTCTTTAAATTGATTTTTCATTATTTACTTCCTAAAAGTGTTGGAATTTGGTCCTCAACTGTTAAATCCCAGCGTTTGGGCGAATTATTTCTTTGGGGCTTATGAGGTGCGCCTAATCCACTTGTTCATTGATTGATTGATTTTTGACTCAATAAGCTTGCAGCCGGGGCCTTATTTAGGGCTTCCATCATAATTTTTTATGCATTTAGGCTCGACTTCTTTATTTCCCTCTAACGGATGAGCTGGCGTTGGGCTATCAAGCGAGGAGGACAGTTGCTGGGCTAGTTTGATCTGGCCGTGCGTTCCGCGGAGTTGGGTGTGTCCTGGCTGTGGGCCAGCGGTGGGGCAGAGCCCTCCGGGGCCTCTGAAAACCCACTTGCCCACCGGGCTGTGACCCCGGGGGTCCGAGAGCTGTCTACAACCACGCGGCTTGAGTCTTGGATGCGGTGATCTTCTGGGAGCCCAGGAGACGCCAGGCTGGGTGCTTCCGGAGGCCCTCCTCTCCAGAGGCCCCGAAAGCTTGGGCGCATCGGGTCGCCGCACAGTCTGGGTCCGCGGGCCTGGCAGGAAGGCGGGAGGGCTGGGGACTGGGGGCCACTCGGGAAGGACAGAGGAAGTGCTGTGTGGCACCTTCTGTGGGGCCGTTGTGAGGTGAAAACTCACCTGGGAAGACCTGGCAGACTTTAAACATGTCTCGTGGCTGACAGCGGGTCCTGCTGCCCCGAGAGCCAGTGGCCGTTCCCACTGGTGGCTGGAACAGGGCACCGCCAGGCGTGGGAGCTCCCTGGGCTGGACCCCGGGGTGGCAGGAAGAAGGGGGCTGTGCCTAGGGCCCCGGGGGGGCGGTGTGCTGCCCCACCCCGCGCTCTGTGTGCCCAAGGCTGCCGTGTGGTCCTTAGCTCCAGGAGGGCCCCTGTGTGCCTGCTCGTGGCCGTGGGAAGCAGTGGCTGCAGGTCCTGTGTGGGCCGTCCCACAGGTGATGCTGAGTGCTGGTGCCATGGAAAGCACGTGTGCAGGGCCCCGTGTCTGCTCCGGCGGGAGCCGTCCATGGAAGGCCTCTCCTGGCATCCTCGCGCGGCCCATGGTTGCCCATACTGGGTGCAGGAGGAGGCCAAGGCCGTGGCGGCTTGTCTGCCTCACCTGGACTTGAATCCCAGGCCACGAGGCTGCCTCAGTGCCTTGCCCGAGAGCCTGGGGTCCTGACCGCCGCCTAGGCCAGGCCAGGTCGGGAAGGCTGGAGACGTTTCTGAGAGTGGCTGGCGTGCTGGCCAGAGGGAAGGAGGGCCACTGGCTGGGGCACGGAGGTGTCACTGGGTCCCGCAGAGGACAGAGCCCTCGGGGGTTTAGGCGGGCCTGTTTGGGAGGGATGGAGGGTCCAGGAGGAAGGAGCTGCTTTTCTCCATCCTGTTTGGAGGTGGTGGAGTGAGGGGGACATGGCAATGGCTGCTGTACCAGCATGATGGTAGGGTGGAGGACCCCAGGTGTGGCGTCAGCCAGTCGGGGTTTTGGGTGGGAGGTGGGAGGAGCCCCACCAGCCTGGACACGTGGCCTGCCCTCTGGGGGCTGAGATGACCCCTCTCTAGCAGGGAGCTTGTCTGAGTGCCAGACACCCCTGAGTGTCCAGTCCTGGGTCCTATTTTCCAGCTGTAATGCCCATTTCTGGAGCACTGGTACCTGCCCCTCGCTTTGGGCACCACTTCCCCCCAGAAGCCACGTTTCAGATGAGAACATGTGTCTCGGAGGATGACGTGCCCTTCAGAGGCTTGCTGGCTGCCGTAGGAAGTTCGGAGCACTGCCCTCCATTTCCCACCAAAGACCAAGAAGACTGCCTGGGGGCAGCCGCAGAAGGCTCCTTGCGCAGGCTTGGCCCAGTCCTGCTGGTGTGTTGGCACGCGCGGAGCCGAGACCACAGGTGTCGGCCTTCTGAGAGCCGAGTCTGCTGTTCTCGGCAGGGGAGCCTTTCAGTTTGGCTGCAGGACACGCGTGCTGTGCTGTGTGCTGGGCCTACTGCGGGTGCCACGGACGCAGAGACACGGGACACACGCCACGCTGCCTGCGATTCCCCATGCGCTACACACAGCGCACTCACGCTCTTTGCCCTCGTGGAGCTTGCACACTCCAGTGAGCAAGCATGCAGACACGCGACACTCAACCCACAGCATGTGACGTGCTACATGTGACCCTACGTGTGACCTGACATCCTCACACTCTCTGCCCTCGTGGACGCTGGGGCAAACACACAGCTGTGCAGTTGGGAGGTGTGAAGAGAGCTGATGTGCCCGTGTCTGCTGCCCAGAAGCGCCCGCGGGGCCTGATGGTGACAGGAGTGGAGAGCAGGCTGCTCTGAGGATGGCATTTAGTGAGACCCTGAAGGATGTGTGGGAGTGGGTGGGGAAGGAAGGGGGAAAGGGCAGTCCAGGCAGGGCAGTCATGTGGGCACAAGACCAGGGCAGACTTGGAGATGTGCCCCCTGGGCCCCTTTGGGGATGGCCTGCTGCTGGCTGTGGGGCACGTGGTCCTGGGTGGCCTCCCCTGCCTGCCTCCCCCTGAGGCCATGTCCTGCCTGGGCAGCCCACCCTGGTGACTGAGGGAGTGAGGGCATAAAGACCCAGCATCGAGGCCCCATGGGGCGACTCTAAGGGAAGAGAGGGAAGGGCAAGGGCCAGAGGGGCAGGGACCCTGGCAGTGCCTACTTCCAAGGCCACACTGGAAGGCAAAAGACAGACCTTAACCTCTGGCATGCCGGAATTTCCATCCAGAATTCCCATCCAGCCACAGCTTATAAACGTGCAGAAAATGGTACTTCAGATATGTAAGGCCTTTTAAAATAGCATGTCCCCAGTGCCCTCTGTCAGGAAGCTTTGGTTCTCTACCCAAAGGTCCAGGAAGCACAGGAAGCAGGGGTTTGAGCACACCAGCTCCCTTGAGGGCAGGAGCAGAGAGCTCAGACGTGAGGGTTGGCTACCTCCGCCCTGACCAGGTGTCTGCTGGGCTCTTAGCAGAGGGCCTTACCTGGCTCCCTGGGCGTGAAGACTGGATGCCCTTTCTGTTCAGCTTGGGAAACACTGATGTGTGCTCCTCTGTGCTAGGCCTGATTCTCAGCTCTCAAGGGAACCCCCAGGTCAGTAGTGAAGGGAGATCCCAGGAGGATAACCATGTAATAGGCAAGAGAGCAGTCATGCAGCTGGTTAAGTTTCTGGGAGAGAGTCTCCAAGCAGGTGAGATTGATGTGGAAACATACTGAGATGAGGTTTAGAGAGTGTGTGAATGACTTATGATAAATGTATCTTAAAGAACTCAGTTAACAAAAAAAGAAGGCGGTAACGAACTCCAGGGAAAACAAAGAGCTGTTCAAGAGAGGAAAAGCAGTTGTAATGAAATAAGTGGTTCTATTGTGAAGAGCATTTTCAAAGTTATAATGATATAAATACTGATTATTAATTTAAGTAAAAATGTGTTTTTATCTGGAGGATGGGGATGAGGGATAGTGTGTGTGTGTCATGTGAATGAAGGAGGAAGATGGTGTAAAGGGATTAAATCCTTATCCTCCACAGTGGAAAAATCAGTAGTCAATACTGAAGACTAGAAAATCAAGAAGTAGCATTGTAAGCTTTAGAGATACAGAGGGACATGCCAAAGGAAACAATTAAAAGAGAGTAATAGCCTCTGGGGAGGGAAACTTGAAATGGTCAGAGCACTGCTATTTTTCCATTATAAGCTTTGCAGAACTGTGACTTTTTAAGACAAACTTTTAAAAAAAGAAATAGCAGGAAGAGATTCCTTCCCTTATTGCTGACCTCAGAGGAGATGGCCGAGGAGCAGGTGGAGGTGGTGCCTGGGCAGCCTGGCCTCAGGGAGATGGCATGTGGACTTGTGCACTGATGCACAGAGGTGGCTGTGGGCAGTGCATGGGGGTAGTTCCGGCCGTTGAACACAGGCTGTCTGAGAGAGATTACAGTGAGGGAGGAGGCTAGCATCCTGGAGATTCCTTGAGCATCAGGCAGAGGAATTTGAGTGGTCGGCAGGGAACCACTGCAGAGTTTTGGGAAAAGAGGTAAGGCCATCAGAGAGGCAGGGAAGGGATGGGCGGGTTGTTTGGAATGTGAAAGGCCTATAGATGTGGCTTTGAAGTTCTTGTTGAAATCAGTACCCAGAGTGCACCAGAAGTAGTGACCCACTTTGGTTTTATTTTCTTGACTCTGTGCCTTCCTTTCTCTGAGCCTGAGCCATCCAGGGCACGTCCCCTAGTGAACACTGAGGAGAAATGGGCCAAACCCAGGAGGTGAAGACAGTGCAGACTCTGAGTCTCCTGGGATGAGGAAGCCAGGGTGTGACCAGTCCTGGAGTACAGCTTACAGCCCCCGTCCCTGCACACACACCCTTTCACCCCAGCCAAACCACACTGCACCTCCAAATGCATATCTCCACCCCTCTGTGCTGTAGTTTTGAAAACACAGTCCAGAGCCAAGGGCAAATTGTTTGAGGCTTGAGATCAACTTTACTGAATTGACTGCATTGAACGTAATGAGGACAATATCTCCTTCAGGGAAAAACAATACAAAATGCAGTGCTTTCATGACTAGTCAGAATGGATTTGCTAATGGAAAAGTGTTTTGTTTATGTCTTTAAAATCTAGTCATGTAGGTACAGCTTGTAAGCTGTCAACTTGTAAATGATTTAGGTGGAAAATGAAATTCCAATAACTTTACCATTTATAGTAGCACCAAAATGTGAAATATTTAGAATAACTTAGGCCAAAGATAAGCACTACAACATACTGTTGAGAGAAATTAAAGAAGAATGGAGAGATATACCATGTTCATGGATTGAAAGACTCAGTATTGTTAAGATGTCATTTCTCCCAAAATCTATGTAAAGATTCAGTGCAGTACCAATCAAAATCAGAGCAGACTCTTTTTTTTTTAATAGACGTTGACAAACTGGTTCTAAAATTTATATGGAAATGTAAAGAACCTAGATTAGCCAAAACAACTTTGAAAATGAACAAAGATGGAGGAGTTATACTACCTGATTAAGATTTATTATAAATCTACAATACTCAGGACAGTGTAGTCTTGTAAAACCAGAGAAATCGATCATGGAGCAGAATGGAGAATCTAGAAACAGGCCCACCCCACCACTGATTTTTGATGAAGGTATTGGAGCAACTCAGTGTGGGGACAATAATCTTTTCCCAACTGGTGCTGTAACAGATGGCCATGTACAACAACAAAGCCTCAATCCTTACTTCAAAACTTATGAAAGTTTAACCCAAACAGACTACAGACCTAGTGTAAGAGCTAAAACCGTAAAACTTCTACAGGAAAACATAGGAGGAAATCTTAGTGACTTTGGCTTTGGCCAAGAGTCCTTAAATATGACACAAAAAGCGCAAACTACTACTAAAGAAAACATTAAGCTATCATCAAAATGAAAAACAGTTGTTCTTCAAAAGATACAAAAATAGTTCACAGCCAAAGAAAAAATATTTGCAAAATATCTCTGATAAAGGACTTTATGTAGAGTACTACATATAAAGAACTGCTACAAATCAGTACTAACCAGACAACTGAATTTCTGAAAGATCTGAACAGACAGTTCACCAGACAAAGTATAGAAATGGCAAATAAGCAAGTGAACATACACTCAACACCATTAGCAACACGATGAGGAGCACACTGTTTGTTAAAGATCACAGATGTTCCACTATTGGCTTAAGTGAAAAGACGTCACGTCAAGTGCTGGAGAGGGTGAGGAAGAGCTGAACTCTCAGATATTGCTACAGTGGAAATGTCAGGTCACACAACCACTGGGGAGACACGTGGGGAGGGTCTTAAGTCAAAAATACACCTACCATATGACCTAGCCTTTCCACCACTAGGTACCCAGCCAGGAAAGATGAAAGCACATGTCCACACAAGGACTGTACGTAAGTGTTTATGGGAACTTTACCCCCAAACTGTGGACGACCCAAACATCCACCAGCAGGTCAGTGGATAGACCAGCTACAGTACCACTCGGCAGTGGCAGGTGAAGAACTGTTGATACAGGAGATGGTACGGATGGATGTAGAGATTATGCCAAGTGAAAGACGCCAGACGAAACACACATGCTGGTGACTCCATTTGTATAATCTTGAAAACGAAGACTGATCTACAATGACAGAAGGTAGTTAGTGGTTTCGTCAGACAGGGACTGGAGGGATCCGGGGACCAAGGGACACAGGGAAGCCCCCCCGGATGATGGACGTGCTTGTTACCTTGATTGTGGTGTTGGTTTCACAGGTGTGTAGATATGTCACGCCTCATCTAATTGCAAACTTTAAGTCTATACAGTTTTCTATATCCATCAGTAACACTGTGAAAAATATCTAGTCATGTGGTTAATGGCTGATAAGCAGTCAAACTTCAAATGATTTAACTGAAAAAGGATATTTCCATTACAAGCTGACTCCAGGTAAAAGCCATACAAATTGTTCTGTACGTTTATGATTGAGGAAGCTTAACGTTCTGCAGGAAGCAACAGCAGGGTGTGAATAATTTTCGGTGTCACATGCGCCCTATGCAGATATTATCAGTATAAAATTCATTCTTTAGGTAAAATAAGGCTTTATTGATTTTGAATGTAGCATTGTTCCAACTCAGTGAAATAATTAGTGTTGACCTTGGTGCACACTTTTTCCTGACTTTGGGCTGGCGGGCGCTGTCTTTTGGTGTGTAGTTGGCCAGTCCATTTGCACGTGATTTACATTCCTGTGATGGGGCCTGTGAGACGGGCGTGGGGTCTGCAGGCTGGGTGTGGGGAGGGGCTAGGAAGAAGCTCCTGGGGCGGGGGGTGCAGGAAGTGGCCTGCGCGCAGCCGTGCAGTGTAGGAGTGAGTGGTCCCCATCGCGGCCGCGGCTCCCCCGCCCACCACAGGCTGCTCACACAGCTGCCCGTGCTTGCCGGCCCCGGTGTCCCCAGGCTGTCCCCCACCTACATAGCGCTCACTGTGTGCGCAGGGTCACGGCCCTATCGATGTGATTCCTTGGTGAAGGGGACCCTGTTCCTTTGCCCAAAGCCCCGCTTGGGGCAGCTTTCCTGATCCAGGCGGTTGTTTGTCTCTGCTTCCGTCCCACCACGGCGGGCCACTGGCAGGGCCCTTCCCTCACCCTCGGCCGGCTCTCTGGGTGGGAATCGGGCCGGGCTCTCAGTGGCAGCGGCAGGGCCCGGGTGGCGATCGGTCAGGGGCAGACAGGTGTGATGGAGCGTGTGTCACCCGCTGCCTGGAAACAAATGCAGCTCCTGGAATGTCCTGGTGAACAACTGAAAAATTGTAAAGCTCTTAAGGACTTTCAGCCTTGTTAGCATTTTTTGACAGGAAATCAGTGAAGCAGTGAACATAAAGAGTGGTCCCGTCGACTCACAGTTTACCTGTTGTCCGTTCATTCAGCCTGAGTGACGCGCCCCCGCCCCCCAGCCCTGAGCTCACCCAGATTACCAGGCCCCTGTCCTTCTCCCGGGACCCTGCGCCACTGCGCCGGGGCTCCAGCCTCACGCTCCCAGGGGACCCCCAGGAGCCCTCCGAGCAGACCCCTCCTCTGACGCCTGCAGCTGGATGGCAGGCTCCGGGAGCTGAGCTCCAGGAGTGTGGCCCATTGGGTTTCACAGCCCGTTCCCAGAGGAGGGCGGGCACAGGGTCCCGTGAAGGCCTGGTGAGGAGGGGCTTCCTGAGGCCTCCCCGGAGCTCCCGGGGAGGTGGGCATCGGCCAGCCTTCCGTGTGGGCAACGCCTGAGTTCCTGTGATGGGCCGGGGTCCAGGCGGAGCTCGGGGTGGTGTGGGCTGGCCGGGCTCTGCCTTGTAGACCGTCCGCAGCCCGTCGAGGAGAGCGAGGTGCAGGGTCTCCGGGGAAGGACAGCCTGCCGTGGGCCAGCGCCTGACTCGTGCCCGCTGCGTGCACGGAGCTGCGTCCGCCGTCCGGGCGTTAGTCCTCACGCTGGACTGTGAGGGTGGCCAGTGCAGGGCTTTGCTGGCTGGTCCCCGGTTGTCCTGTGCCTTCACCCCCAGGCCCACGTGTGCGAACAGCACAGCCTGGTGCCCGCCACGCGCAGCCAGCTGGCGGAGGTCCTCCTCCACGTCCGAGCCTCGTGGTGCCCGTGGGTTGTAACTCAGTGGGGGATGTGGCCATTGGGCTCCGCGTGTCGGCCACATCCTTTCTGGATTTATGTCTGTTAGACTCGCCCATCCAGACTGTGCTGCTTCCTGTTGGTCCCAGCCCTGTCCCTTGAAAGAGAGGAAGTGGTGTTGGGCAAGCCCGGCGCAGGGTTCCCGCCGGGGGGCCGTCTGCGGCTGCCGTCTGCGGCGGTGCGGTGTGGCTCTCAGGGCTGGTGCTGGATCAGGGCCCCCATCGGCGGGGGATTTGTTGGCAGGGGCTCCACACCCCCCTGTGCAGCCGGGTGCTGAGCCGTCAACAGGCCGCCCCTCCCTGCCCAGACCTTTCTGAGGTGGTGGCTGGGTGCCAGCGTCTCTGGGCTGCGCACCCCCAGGGTGAGTCCCACCAGCTGAGCTGTTCCTACTCCAGGCCCATCGGACAGGAGGAAACGAAAAGCGGACGGAGCTCGGAAACTGTATGTGCGTCCCGTGTTCCCTGCAGAATTCCTGGTGTTTTCAGAAAAGGCCCACAGTGTCGAGCTCGTCACCTTCCACCTAGAGCCGCCCTCCTGGGTGCCTTGTGTCCCAAGAGCCCCGGACACCACCTCTGAGACTCACACGAATACCTGTCCTGAAAATCAGCGTGTCCCATAGTTTTCCCTTGATTTTGTGTCTCTTGCCTTTCAGAAGTCCTGCTTTTTAACTATTACAGGGAAAAGTGGGCTGAGATTTGGGGTTTTCCTCATTGTATGATTGTGTTCCGGGTTGAAAGGGAGGAATGTCAGCACCCTGATGGCCCCTCCCCGCGTTTGCCTTAAAATCGAATAATCACGTGCCCAAGTCTCCTCCACGGCATGGTTAATTTTAATGCATCATTAAAAGTTCCTTCCTGTCTAGTTCCTCACCTTCGAACCTGATAATCTGTAGTTGGGATGTCTGCAGTTAGAAGCCAAAGAGGAGAACCACGTGCAGACATGCTGCTACGATTGCGTGGATTTTCTGCCATATCCTGCTGGCGGGAAGGTGCCCACTGCGTCCCAGTTGTTGTCGCATCGACAGACGGGCAGCAGGCAAGGCCCGTTCAACATGCAGGCCCTGGTGGGGAAGTGCTGACCACAACCTCCCTCCTCTGCAAAAAGTGGAGGGACATTCAGGCGACGGAAGGCTACAAAGCCCGCTCAGCTGCCCTGGATCGGGGAGGCCCTGGCCCTCTGCCGCGGCTCTCCTCCTCCCAGCCGCCTTCTGGGGTGGCCCAGTGTCCGCGATGGTCCAAGGAGGCCCTGAGAGATGGGCTGCAGGGCACTTTCACATCTTTCAGACGGAAACTGCTACACTTCTCTCTTCATCTTGATATTAATGTTTGGTTGTCAGCTTTTATTGGTGATTTGAAGGATGAGGCCCAGGGACGGCAGGTGTCCCCTTGGAGCAGCCCCTCCGGTGCTGTGGACACCGTCCCCCGTGTGTGCCGCGCCCCCCCCCCCCCCCCCGGTAAGTGGCTCAGGTGGAGAAATACCTGTGCAGGAGAATCAGTCAGAGGGCCTGACTCGTACTCTGGGCCCATTGCTCCAGGTACTGGGCGAGCAAAGGTGATTTTTTGTTTGTTTAATTTTTTTTTATTAATCCTCCATTCCCACCCGCCACTCAGGAAAAAAATGGCCGGACGCATCTTTCCGGGCTGGGGCCAGACCAGCCGGGAATGGGCAAGGCTGAGGTTTATATATCAGTTTACGAGAGGCAGTAATGCAAGATGTGATTGTGCCTGTCTAAAGGTGGCTGCTACGAGCGGCAGCAGATGTTACACTGTGACCTGAACCGGTGGGGCTGCGGCCCCGTTTGGGTCACAGCTACGCTATTTAATCAATGCGCACTCTTGTTCCAACCATCGAAATTATTTAAAGGGTTTTCAAAAGAGAGAGAACAAATCAAATCAAATCACAACTGTTGTATCTCATTCCGGAGTCAAGTGTAGTTTTTAAAATGTGGGCCTTGTATAGCATCTCCTCCCAGTTTTCATCTATTATCACAATAATTGAGTTTGTAGCTGGAATTAAATTTATCAAATTGTGTTATCCTCTTTAGAAATTGGAGAGGTAGCCTGGCAGGGCGCGGCAGAGTTAATCCGCTTTGCTGAAGCCCCCGGTGGCTCCACGAGGCCCATCCAGGCAGCTCAGACATCTTCCGGTCACCCTGGACACGCTGTAATTTCTCCTCAATCCCTTGTGCAAATAATGACATTTGAATCGAGCATTAACAGGCTTAATTACTTTAAAATTGTCATTTTAATTTACACTGATCTAGTATTGATCGCACAAGCAGAGATTAAGCCGTTCAGTGGAGCGGATGTTGCGGAATTAAACACTAAAGGGCCCTCCAGGGGCTGCGCGCCGCCCGGCGGGAGCGCAAGAGGGATGATGCTTCTCGGTAATGAACTGGCAGCATGCGGGGACATGAATCTCGGGCTCCTGGAAAAGTGGAAATAATGGGGTTTGGGCGGCATTTGCAGGTTATTCATTCGCTGCCATGCATCAATTCTCCGGTGATTCATCTGCCTCACCAACATTTATTTATCTAGCAAATTCCGAGCTGTGACCTTTTGGCTGAGCACATCGACCAGAAGTTGGAGTGGAGATTTTTCAGGTGTAACTTTTGTAAGTGTCTGTTATGTTTTCTTATGTCTCGGTCACACCCAACAGACGCCTCCGTCTTTCAGATGCGCTGGGGATCTGGGCCGCGTGGCGACAGCGGGAGTGGCGGGGCCGGTTTAAGCGGCACTTTGGTCCCTTTTCAGACGACATGACTTGAGAGTCTTGCATTTTCACCGAGGAAGTCTTGGCCCTTTGCCTCCTTCCGGTTCGCCTTTAAGTTTTCTTATAGTCAGAGCGACCCCCGACCGTACAGGTGCTGCTGGTGGAGAGAGCGTGGAAATGAAGCGGAACATCCCCTTTTCAGAAGCAAGCACGTTGACAGACTCCTCCCGGCTCGCGCCAGAGCACATCAAATGTCTTAACCTCAAACCGTTTCACTCTGTGGAGGTTACGTAATAAAAACTTAACGTGACTGATTTTATAGCTCAGCAGGGAAGAATGAAAATCTGGATCCGTGATGGCTTTATTTTAAACAGCGGCCTAGAGATTGAATTAGAGCCTGATCGGGGAGGTGAAGAAACGCCGCTCCCTCGCTCAGGAGAAGCGTGGATTTGCGCTTGGGAGCGTTGGAAGGGCTTTATCGTTTCTCTTCAGCGCGACTTACAGGCTTGTCTTCCTTTTTACTGGTTCTTGACTAGCTCACCGACCTAGCAGTAGCTCTTTCTGTTTGGTTGAGTTCTGTGGCTTTCCGCGGAAACGGCCTCGCTCTGACACATCACAAGTGCTGCTCGCCTTTATTGGGCACCTCCTGTTTGCCAGGAGTGTCCCGAAAGCGCGACCGCGATCCCCCCGTTTTACAGCTGGGGACCTGGGCACAGAAAGGCCAGAAACACTAGCGACTGGACCCGGTGGGCAGTCCAGAGGGTCACAGGCACGGCCCCTGCAGCCCTGCCCGGGGCGCAGATAGACGGTAAAGAGAGGGAACGCACACGCGTGTTATCTTAACCCTCCGCTCTTAGACCTGCCAGCACATCCTTACAGGGGAGGACGGGGCCTCAGTGACCCGGGTTCATAAACTAGGCAGGACGATTCCCAAGGACACTCCTGGGACGGGTGGCCGTGCTCTGTCGGGCCCTTTTCCTTGACAGCCGTGGGAGGGTGACGGCCAGTCCTCCGTGCGCTCGCCAAGCCCCATTGGCGTGGCATTGACGCGCCTGCCAGCTGGTCAAGGGTGGGTCGCGAGGCAGCCGGCAGGGCGGACTCCAGGAGGGCTCTCCTCTCTGGCACGGGACGAGGTGCCACCAGAGGCTCACTGAGACTGTCCGGGCATGGGGATGACAGGCTCGCAGCGCTGGGGTCTTTGCTGTGAGCCCCAGGGCAGCTGTGCTCCATCACGGCTCTCCCTGATCTCGTTACGTGTGTTTCCCGAGGTGGCCCCAGCTCTCCTCGTCGGAGTCGGGGGTGAGGCTGCACGTCCCACAATGACTCAGTGGCTCCCAGTGCATGTAGTGTCGCGCGTGCACACAGGAGGGCCTGCCCTCCGTGCCCTCACTGCCCCCAGCACTCGAGGGGCGTCCCTGCCCAAGAGGCCCCCACCCCCCCTGCAGTTTCTGCGGCCCCTGAGCCCCCGGGTCCTCGCGCCACCCCTGGCCAAGCCCAGGCCCACAGACCTCCTCCCGAGAATCCCCTCTCCCGCCAAAGCCTGGCGCCGCCCCCAGGCCTCCGGACCCGCCTTCTGCCCGGGCCCGGGGCCCAGGCCCCCTGTGTCCCCCTCACCACTTCAAGCCCCGTCCCCTTCCCGCCGGCATCCACCCGCGTGTCAGACCCTCCCCCCAATCGTTTGCCAGTGACTCTGTGACCAGTGGGCAGGCAGGACGTGTGAGGCCCCGGCCACTGAGGACAGGGTGCACCTGGGCCTTGTCCGCCCCATCCCGACTGTGCAGGGACGTTGGGCTCACGGCTGGGGGGACTCGGTGTCCCCACCGGCCTCCTAGGAGGTGCCGTCAGGAGTCCCCCCGCCATCGGTTTTTCCCGCTGGGCCCGATTGTCCCCATCAGCGCACAGGCCAGTGTTTCCCTCTTTTATGGAGAAAAGCTCTCCCGACCTTCTCCTCCCCTAGATTCTCTATCCTGGGGAAACACTGATTTCTCTTACTTTCTAAGGGAAGGGAGCTCTTCGGTTCCGGGGGGAGTGCAGGCGAGGAGTGGTTGTCGCGCTGCTTCTCCGTGACCTCATCAGTAGGGTCAGTAAGTCCCGTTCCTGTCGAGGCCGCAGGGGGCGGCTGTTGTGGCCTGGCCTCAGAGAGAGGCAAGGGAGGAGGGGCCTTCCTTTCACGTTATGGGCATCACGCTGCCCGCGTGATGTGAAATGTGGGGCGCATGGGAGCCACCGCCTTCCTGCCTTTATCTGGTGCAGTGCGGGGGGGGGGGGCAGCAGGCTCACCGAGGGGGCGACGCAGAGACAGTGGGAGCCTCTCCCGGCTGACCGCCCCTCCCTGCTGTGCCATTGTATCCCCTGGGCCACAGCGGGGGCTCCGCGTGGTGGAAGATGCTCACCATCCGCCCAGCCTGGTGGTCAACTCTGAGCGGCTGCGTCCCGATCCAGCGCCACCCGCTGCGGGTCAGAGCGGCCCTGCAAAGCAGACACGGGGCACACCTCCCACGCCACCGCTGGGGTCCCAGTAACGGGACTGGGGTCCCCAAGTCAGGAAGAGCAGGTGCGGGACATGAGCACGGGGCGCTGCTGCAGGGCCGCGCTCTGGACCCCTGCGCTGCTCACCCCCGAAGAGGGCGAGGGGAGGAAGGTGGGCTGGAGCCAGGGCAGCGGCGGCCGGTCAGCGTCGGGCCGGGCAGGTGAGCGCGGGCGCCGAAGCCTGGGGGCCGCTGTGTGCAGCTGGCGGGGCCCTGACTCCAGGGAAGGACAGGAGGCCGCGCCGTTGGTGCTCCTTTGAGGACACTGTGTCCGTGGTCTCTCACAGACCTCTGTAGGCAGACTGGACCGGGCACCCCTACAAATGAGGCTTTCCTGGTGTGTTTGCCCAGATCACAAGGCTAGAAACTGCAGAGCTGAAGACAAGATTAATGAACTGCAGCAGGTGGGCCAGCAGAAAATGGTGAAAGGAATCGTGGAAAGACAAAGGGTGGGGTGGGAGGTGTGTGGTCTGACAGACGTGGAACTGGAGCTGAGGGGAGCGCTGAGGGCATCAGTAGTCGTGTTTGAACAGAAAATAAGTGACAGTTTTAGCATATGAGAGACAAACACGCAAACTCTGCAATCCCAATGGGCCCCAAACAGGATAAAAAACAAAATCTGTGTCCAGACAACAGATGATGGTGAAAGTGAACAGAGCCCTGGACAAAGGGGCAGAGACGGGGCCCCTCCCACGGGGCAGCCGTGACGCCGACGGCCTCCTTCCCAGCCGAGGCCGCATCCCAGAAGGAAGCTGCTGGCGTAGGATCCCGGACCCACAGAACACCTTCAGGATGGAAGGTGAAATCGACGTTTTCATTCAAATGAAACCAAAAAGGATTTGTCACCAGCAGACCCACCCAAGGGGCCATAAATCCTCAAGGACATTCTTCTTGCGGAAGGAAAAGGACCCCAGGTGGAAAGTAGAGGCCGGAGGACCGAGAGCGGGGGGCACATGTGGGCTGAACGTGGGGGGAGGATCGCCTGCAGTGTAGACGCGGGGTTGAAACCCACCAGCAGCAGCACGAGCAGGCGGTGGTGTCAGTGGAATCAGTGTCCTCAGGGCTTTGCCACGTTGAGAGAGGGCTGTGAGGCCTGAGCGCTCTGCAGGTGCTGCTCTTGTAGCACTTCTGTGGGCTCCGGACTGGGTTAAATTATTTGAAACAGGAGTAGGTGGCAGTTTCCCAATATAATTGAAGTTTAAAAATCAATTAAGCCTTTTCAGTAGCATTTTATATTCCCAGGCTTTTCTGATGGTAGAAGGTAGTTTGTAAACGGCATGCGTCCGTGTTGGCTGCTCTTAAATGCATTTTTCTTTACTTAATCCTACGTCCATAATGCGCATAGCCTGTTTCTCCAGAACATTTGGAGGAATGAAACTGTAATTGAAAAGCTAATGATTTTTAGAAGACAAAAGCTGAGAGTCAGAGCTGTTTTAATAATTATGATGCAAACTCCCTACATAATTTAATTGGCATAAAGTTGATTGATTTACTTGGTGAAATCATTTAGACGTGGAAGTATGACAACAAATTTCATAATTAAAACTGTTGTTATTTTAAGTCTGGTATTTTTCTTTGCTCGTTATCAAAACTTTCCATTTGCAAAGGTATTATTATTGAAAAGAACGTTCATACCGCAAAGGAATCTCATTTGGGGACGAAATACTTAGGTGATGTAAAGTTAAAGATGGTTTGCGGGTGCTTGCCGAGGGGCTCGGGGTCTGTGGCATTTCTCACCGTTGCCTTGGAGGTCGATGGGCCCACAGCGTGAATTCTGTCTCGTGGACGGATTTACTTTCCCACCTGCTGTCAGGCGTCAGCTCCTGGAACTTGTTAATCAGGCCAAGTCAGTAGCATTTCCCTTTTGAAAAGGAAGATCCAAGATACTGCCTTGAACAAAAGCGAGTGATTCCGTGAGGGGAGGAGGGTGTCGGGTCGTGGACAGGGGCATCTGAGAGCGTCTCCCAGGTGCTGGGTGGGTCCGGGGCCCCCACGAGTCCCTGCCCTCGGGGAGCAGCACCTGCCTGGGATCCTCAGCTGCGGGATCCTGCCACAATTTCTTCCACATCACCACTGCCCCGAGCCGTGGGATCCGGGCTCGGTGCCCAGCCCCGGGCACTCAGTGGGCCGGCGGGTCATGCCCCGTGGCCATGCCCCCTCAAGACCACCCCCAGGACACCTCCTGCCCTTGTCCTGTCCTCTTCCCTGACTGTGCCTGGCCCCCGCTGACCATTCCTGGTCCCCACTGACCCCCCGTTCTTATGACCTCCCTCTGTCCCTGCTGACCCCCCAGTGTCCTTACTGACCTCTCCGTGTCCCCGCTGACCTTCCCATGTCCCCACTGACCTGCCGTGTCCCTGCTGATGGCCCCCTGTCCCCTGCCCTTTGCACTGGCTCTTGTCCTTCCTGGGGGGCTCTCCACACACCAAGCACCCCATTGACATCTGGGCCCAAACGTCTGTCCTGGACTCTGGACCTGATGTCCCCCTGAGGTGTCTTAGGGCCATTTCAGCCCCAGCTTGTCCAAAGCTGGACGCCTTCCCTCCCGAACCCTCCCCGTCTCAGGTGATGGCAGAGCCCACCTCCAGCTGTCTGGGCAGCACCCCGGCTCCACCTGTTCTGTCAGGATGTCCTGGGGATGGCGCCCCCCCGCTCAGAAGCTGACGTCCCTCCAAGGCCCCCGTCACCGCCCCACGCCCCGCGCCGCCCTCGGGCTCTCAGGCCAGACTTCGCGCTGCCTGAGTGCGGCTCGATATGGTGCGGACGGTTTGCGGGGTGCGTGGGTTCTCTGGGAGGGCTGTCCTGGGCCCAAGGTCGCCGTGCGCAGGTTGGGGTGGGACCAGCGTCCTTGCAGCGTGGGGCCATGGCGATGTGCCCTCCCTGCAGCCCGCCCACGAGGCCGTCTGGTGACACGCCAGCCCTCTTCACGCGGCGACTGGGAAAGGTTAGCAGCATGTCACCCTGGTGGGGTTTGTCGCGGGCCAGGGGACGCTGAGTGGCCGTCGCCGCAGTTTGCCCCCCGTCAGGACAGCCGTGCCGGCACTGGGTACTGGGCAGCCCAACGGGGGACAGCACAGCCAGGCTGTGACAGGGCCCAGCGCCCGGGGGCACAGCATGCCAGCCGCTCTGGTGCATGCTTTGTAAAATGCTTTTTAATTCAGCAATGGAATATCATTAACTTCGTAAGTGGATGAATACAGTGGACAACCGATTTGATTAACTTCAGATGCCGCAGTCGGCGGGAGACCAAATGACATTACGCACGTCCCTGGCGCAGGTGGGCTGCCTGGACTGGGGCTGCAGGGTCAGCGGGGGTCCGGGGGCGTCCTTCCATGTTTAGCCCACAGGCTGATGTGGAGAGTCAGTCAGCTCCTGTTTGAGGTCGCAGAGCTGCTCGGAGAAGCAGCAACACCTCAACGCAGCGTCCCCGCGGCCGCCTGCTGGTGACGTGGGCTGACGCGTCCAGTCGTGCCGCCTTGTCCAGTTAGGCTGCCCGTCCGAGAGTTTATTATACGGAGAAGATCAATGAAGCTCTGCATTGATGGAAGCAAGAGCCTTGTTTCATTTATTATTGTTTATAATCTAATGAATGTTATCGTAACTTTGCTTTGATTTATTACTCCATCTATTAAATTGTTTTAAAACCCGGAGTCTTGGGGCTTACTCTTGTGAAACGGTTGTTCCCCTTATTGGTGAAAGTGCGTTATTCTTTGCAGTCAGGCTCAGCTTCTTGGAGGCGCTGGAGGCTGCGTTAGGTTGTCCTTTGAACTCTGCGCGTTGGCTCCAGAGCCGTGGACCTGTCTCTTATCGGGGTGTCCTGCGCCTCTGCGACTCTCTCGTCTGACCGGTGGATTCGTGCCATGTGCCAGGCCTTGTGCGGGGGACTCAGAGGTGACCGGACCACCCTCAAGGAGCTCCCTCCACTCCCGGTAAAGAAGGGAATAAGCACACAGCCAGAGTGGGCAGCACTGCAGAAAGACAGGGCTCCGCGGGGCTGCAGTCCAGGAGGGCTGCTCAGAGGAGGCAGCATTTCCATGGAAACCTGCAGCCTCAGGGCTCTATTCCCATGGAAACCTGTGGCCTCAGGCTCTCGTGAGAAGAAGCTGGCACAGCAGGTAATGCCTTGATGACGGCAGAACTTGGCCATCTCCAGGCCTGGGAGGGCCAGTGTGGCCAGAGCTTTGTGAGCTGGGCGGGCTTGTCGTGAGGAAGGGTGACTGGAGAGCAGAGGAGCACAGGGCCAGACTCCTGGTGGCCCTGGCAGCAGGTGGGGGAGAGGCGGGGAAGCAGTGGAGGAAACGAGGGTCCCACCTGGTGTGGGGCAGGGGAGGTTAGAGACACGTTTCTGTGATCGTGGAGTTCATGCGGGGAGTGGACGTTTGGGGCGGACGTGGTGGTGGAGAAGCAGCGGGAGGTGTCCAGAGAGAACGAGGTTTTCAGTGGGAGCAGGAGGGGGACCGACGCCGTAATGTCTGAGTCGGAGAGGCTGGACTCTTGCGGGAATTCGCGTGGGAACTGAGTGCCCTGCACCTGAGGCTGGCCTCCGGGGCGGGCGCTGCAGGGTGAGCTGATGGCTGCTGCCACGTGGAGCTGGGGAAGAGGCCCCGGGGAGGCTGAGAGTGGTGTCCTGACACCCAAAATGAAGGCCCGTGCAGGAGGATGGGTCGGTGACAGGAGGACAGGTCCCATGTTGCTGGGAAGCTCAGGGTCCCGGAAAGTCTCCTGCGGATTTGCAGCTGGGCCGTCACGAAGACTTGGCTTAGCGATTTCACCGGGTGGTGAGGACAGAGACAAGGTTGGGAACAGGCAAAACCCTGGACACGGCACAGCAGACAGAATCCAGCGAGGCGTAAACATGTGCATCGTGGTCAAGCCAGGCCGATGCCAAGAATGCAGGACTGGCTTAACATTTTAAAATCTCTTAAAGCGATTGGCTGCCTTAACCGTCCAGAAACCAGGCCTCAATATGGTTAAAGATATATCACGTTTACGGGCAGGAAGACTGAGTAGTATCACAAAGACGTCAGCGGTCCCCGAGCCGATCTGTGTGTGTAATCCTAACCCCAGCAGGATGTTTCGGGTGTAATCTGGCCGTTGTTCTGGGGTTTTATATGCAAGTATAAAGGGCCAAAAATCACAGAAGCAATTGTGAAGAAAAGCAAAACAGGGCATTTATTTATGCTACTAAATATCAAGACTTATTATAAAGCTAAACTAGGAAAAAGTGCTATTAGAAATAGACCAATGGAACAGAACCGAGAGCCCAGAGAACAGATCCCCAAACGGATGGAAATGTGGTAAATGAGTCGTCACATACGTAAAGGGGAAACCGGACAGTATGGAATTCCATATGGAATGAAGTAACGCTAGATCTCACCTTGCGCCATACCCACGAATAAGTCCCTGTTATTGTAAAAACCTAAATGGGAAAGAAACAACCTTACACGTTTTACATGGAATATTGAGACTCATTGTGGGATCAGACTAGGGAACTGTTTCCAAACAAGACGTAAAGGCGAAACCATAAAGGACCGTGTCGGCTACTTTGACTACCTTAAAAATAAAGGCTTTCATTTCATGAAAGATACCATAAAAAACTGACTAGGTAAGCCACAAAGAGTGGGGGAATTCTCTGTAATACAAGTAGTTGACAAGGGAAATAGAAAATAAGCAAAGGATAAGGATAAGGTGTTCACAGGAGAAACCCGTTTCCACTCCTCTTAAAAAGAGGTGCTCAGCTGCACTATTCTAAGGAAAATGCAAACAAGACAACAGTGACGTGTAATTCCACCCCAGTCGGCTGGCAGAGATCTAGGTGTGCCGGCACCAGGTCCTGGCGAGGGTGTGGGGCAGCAGGCACTGCTGGGCGCCGTGTAGAAACCTGTGTGGAAGATGCCCATCCACCGTGACCCAGAAACCCCAGCCGCATGTCACATACACGTACACGCACATTTAATACACGCGGGTGTGTATCTCTCCCATGTGCTCAAGGACACCGTGCAATGTTTGTTTTAGTATTGGTTCTAATAGTGAAAACCTTGGAAGCAGTCTTCATGTCCAACAGCAAAACTGGATAAATAACTTGCAGTATTATTGTATATTGGATCTTATAGCATTAAAAATAAGCTAATGTTACATGTTGCAACATCAAACGTTTCTCAAATAGAACTTTGAATGGAAAATAAAACGAGTTCCTTAGCCAAAGCAATGTTGAGGAAAAGAAATGGAGCTGGAGGGATCAGACTCCCTGACTTAAGACTGTACTACAAAGCTACAGTCATCAAAACAGGTTCCTGAGGAGGGAGTAGGTACGATGGTGCAGATAAAGTTGGTGAAGGCTCTGAGCCCTTCCAGGGGCGCCTTTGACCTTGGTCACCGACACTGAGGATGGCAGCCACCTCTGGGGGGACAGTTGGGTTGGGAGTGTCCAGCACAGCGGACGCCTTGGAAGCCCCCACACAACCTAAGGCCTTTCTAGAGCAGTTGCTTAGTGCCCTGCTCCCCCCATAACCCCCATGCTGACTTTTGGGCCGATCACTTTATCCCTTCGTTCTGTTTAAACGCACTCTTTTGATTGTGTTTCTGTTACCTGGGCGCCATGCCCTGTGAAGTTGCAGGATCTTTCGTCTCTCAACATTGCGAAGCCCCTGTGTGGTTTTCGGAGTGGTTTGCTTGTTCTCCTTGCTGTGCAGTGCTCCACTGTAGGGCTGGAGCACGAGTATGTCTTCACCTTGTTAGGCATTTGGTCGCTGGGTCTGTTGGTGTTTCTGGCAGCGCCGCCTGCCTTCCCGTGCGTGTGTCCTGAGAGCCCCGGCTTCCGAGAGAGAGCTCTGTGTGTGTGTTTATGCACGGCTTCCCTTGGATGTAAACTCGCTGTGAGGCCGTGGAGCTGTGCGTCTCCCCATGGCTGTGTGCTCAGAACTTGCGGGTCCCCTGTGTTACGAGGGATCCACAGCCAGCCTGGGTCCCCATCACAGCCTCTCGTGTCCTGAACTTTGTTCTCCGCGGGTGGAGATGTTTGCATCTGATCCTGTTGGAATGTCAGTGCTGAGCTGAGCACAGCTGCTTCCCTGACGCCACAGCGCATGTGCACATGCAGGACCGTACCTCATTTGGGGGCCCTGTGTCCACGGGGCGCTGTCTGCTCCCCAGGATGGAGCAGGTGACATGTCAGGGGTTCATCATAATCTCCAAACCAAGGGGCCTTTCCAGCCGTGAGTCATTCACGCCCATTGATTCTGACGTAGAGCAGCTCACGTTCTGTGGTTTGCTGCAGACTTGAGGATTAGTTATCAGCTGTGTCTTAGGAAGTTTTTATCGTCTTCTCAGATGCATTTATTTTATTTTTTTAAAAAATGACATGTTGAAAATGCTTTATCCGTAGAAACAATGTAATGTAGTGCCTTCCGGGAGGAGCTGTGTTGCATTTAAAGGCAGTTGGCCTTCCCAATGGGCAGATTCCCTGGCCCTAGGTTGTGTGTGACCCCCTGGCTCGCCCTCTCCTGTCCTAGAATGCAGCAGCTGGCTTCTCGGGGAGCCCCCTGCCTGGGGGACGGCGGTGGGTGTTCCCTGGGACTTGGAGGAGGGAAGCTCCCTTCTGCAGGCGCCCTGGGAGCTGAGACCCGGCCCTCTTGTTCCCACGGTGCCCTCAGAGGCACTGTTAGCGCCTTGGGGTTGTGTGCGAGAAGCACGTGTATGGTTTCCTCTTGCATTGCATCCGGAGAAGAACATTTCGCTCCTGTGCCCCTTCCTGCTCAGTCGATTTGACTTGAGGGTTCGGAACTGTCTGAAAGCCAACTGGACGTGGGGGCCGAGGGCTAACCTGTACCTGGGCCGCTAACGTCGGCGCAGAAATGATCGGTTAATGAATGTCTGATCAGTTTGCAAATAAAAGGTGGAGGGGTGTTTCCAAGCAGTAGCTTTTGCCGGTGAGTCCCCAGCCCGCGGCAGGTGGGCGGCGGCTCCGTCCGTGGTGCCCTTTGCAGATCCACACTTCGCCAACAGCGTGGCTTCCTGTCCAGCGTGGGGGACGTCTGCCTGTGGCCCCATCCCGTGCCCTGGCTCTGTGTATCTGCAGAGCGGCCTGCGGCTTTCAGAGCTCAGCTCCCACAGGCAAACGAGCGTCCAGGTGTGGCCTGTGGTCCCGTCAGCCGTTAGCCAACCTGCTCCAGGCAGGGGACTGGCTTCGCAGCACTGCAGACCCTCGAGGATCCAGTGGAGCCGGGCAGGTGGGACCAGGAGCCACACGGGCCGGATCCGGTCCACACCCAGCACCCCTTCAGAGCCCTGTCGCGAGAACTCTGACCTTGGATCCCCATAGCCGCGGGGTGAGGCCGCCCCTGAGGCCATCCTGCTGCCAGAGGTCAGGGCGCCCGCCCTGTGTCTGCTGCTCCGGGGACACAGGAGCGGCTGGACTGCATTTCGCTAATGGAGAATTAATAAGCACTCTTGACAGTCAGGTTTATAAATATGTAAAAAGTATTTTAATTGTTTCTAGCAAAACAGGCAAGGAGTCAATACTCTGAGATGTGACGAACACACTGCTGACAGGTGCGGGGTCAGAGGACCCGCGAGCCGGCGTCCCGTCGGCAGGCTGCTTCCTGCCACCTGTCCTCACAGCCTGTGACAAATGGGCCCTGAACTGTATCGATGGAGTCGGTCAGACGTTGAAAAAGTTGAGTTGAACTTTGACTTGAAATATTCATTAGAGCTAATTATGGATTTTCTGACTTTGTGAGTTACAGCTCTGCACCTGCATTGGCAATTGATTTTCCATTTATTTACTGTAAACTTCTTAATATCATGTTAGCTTTATCACATCCAATGAGGCAGTAGTTCAAATCTTTGCAATTGCGTTATTTACTTACGCTTTTTCTGAGTGCTTTCTTTACCCAAGCAAACGGGAAGACATCCGTTCGCTCGTGGGTGTGGTCCTGCAGCTTTCCAGGGCCCAGTACTGCCCACGTCCCTCTTCTTGGAGGGGCCTTGACTGTCCGCGGTCAGAACAGAGAGCGAAGGCTGGTCCTCGGGTGTGTGCGCCAAGGTGCCCAGCTCCTCTGAGAGGATTCGGGGCAGAGACCCGATGGGTGAGTCAGGCAAGCAGCACGTGCGCTCCGTTTACTTTGTGCCTGCGCCGTGGGGAGCCTGTCGGCACTGACCACATGCCTGAGTCCCCGTCACACACATGGATACACACGAAAAAGATGTGTAACTACACACGCGCACACACACCCGGTTAAGTCTGAATCCCAGGTAAACAAGTGACTTTTGGTGCCAGATGCCCCATCCCCACCCCAGCCCGGTCCCTGCACTTTGGCCTTTTCCTGAGGGGGGTGAGCAGGGCCGACTCATCGCCCAGAGCAGCTCCTGGCACCCGGCGGGTGCTCCGTGGCTGCTCGTGCTGTTGATCGTGGATGGGCAGGGCCGGTGGCTCCGGAGGCTCTGAGGTTGCAGCTCAGTCCTGAAGGATGAACAGGGATTGGACCGGGCAGCGGGCGGCTGGCCCGCCGAGGGGCAGGGGGAGCCACGGCGAGGCTGTGCTGCTCGGAACGGAGCCGTGTCCTCACTCAGGAGCCGTCCACTCTGCCCCGACCCTCGCCCTCTGGACCACTGGACCCTGCAGCAGACGGGAGGCGGCGGGGGCGGGGCGGGGGCGTCCACAGGGGAGATGCCTACTCGGGGTTGGCTAGCGGCCGGCGCTCCTGGCGTCTTGGGTCGGAAAGTGTCTGCGGCTGACTGTTGAGTTTGGGGGCTGTGATTGGGCTGCAGTGAGCTGAACTCTTTTTCTCACCCACAGAGCTTCTTAGTCACCGCTCAGGACTGCTTTAGAAACGCTCCCGTGCTGGCCTCACTCCATTTCTCTGTTTGCTCTACAGGCACTAGGAAGCTTTTACTTTCTTCACGAATCCTTAAAAAACATCTCCCAGTTTGACTTTAAAGGTAAGACTCCATGCGTGCTCTGCTGTCTTCTGGGATTCTCCATCTTGGTGGACCCCCAACCCCCTGCCCGCTAGTCTGGCTTCTCCTGGTCCCTCCCACCCAGTGTTCCTGCGAGAGCACCGCATGGTCTGGGTTTGATCGAGGGGTTTGCGCAGTCACTAAGCAGGGAATCGTGAGGACACCTGCTTTCTGGCTTCTCTGAGGCCGAGGTGGCCGGCCTGTGCTGGGCGGCTTCCCCCTCCCCGTACCACCCCGCCCGCGGCCGTCCCAGCCCGTTCCCGCACCTCTGCCACCCCTCATGGCTCTGGCGGGTGACTCTAGCTTTCCTATAATACAGTCAAGAGGAGAGGGAAGTGTTTTGTATCTGTGTACCTGTCGAACGTGAGAAAGTAAAAAAAATGAAAAACACAGCATATTTCAGAAGAAAGTGGGCGAGAGCATATGTTTGTGGCAGAGCTAGAAAATGTAGCCCCGTGTTTAATGGGTAAACACTGTGTGTCTGTACTGAGAAGAGTCACCTAAGGTACTCATGACACGAGGGCGTGTGAGTCTGTCCCCTGATCTGAGGAGTTGCCGTCCCTGCTCCATTCAGTCTGCGGGATGCGTGTGCATTTATCTTCCACGCAGGGTTGTCTCCTCATGTTACATGTAAATCCGTCTGAGCTCCACTTGGGCTGTTGAGCCAGATCGCGTTGATCTGAGATGCCTCCCGAGGTGAGATAACTGTGGGAGCGGCTGATTTTGTCGGTTTGTTCAGATTCATTATCACCACTAACTCGGGAGACGGATCGCACTCTCCAGGTTGGGAAGCAGTGATTCCATCAGCGTTGAGAACAGGGTTCCAGCCAGCAGGTGATTGTTCACCGGCCCTGTAGCCTGAGCTTTCTCTGCTCTTGAGATGCAGCGTCTGCCTTTCCTGCCGAGGAGCTTGGAGCGGCCCAGCAAACCTGGCAAGAGCCGGGGCTGGGGCCGCTCTTCCCATGACCCTAGCAGACACTGGACGTCGAGTGTCCTGTCCTCGGGCCGCGGAGCTGTGAGCAGAGGGGCTGTGCAGACACAGCGGCTCCAGACGAAGCTGAAACAGAACGGCTTGCGCTTCTAATAAACCTGCACCTCAGGCTCCACAGGTGCCACGTCTGTTGAACTTTTCCTTCTTCCAAGTAACCATTTGCAGACATATTTTATTACTAAATCAAACTCGTCCGAAAGTACCTGGCTAGCACACAGTTTATTTACAGCTGTACCTTCGATGTACATTTATTTGACTCTAGCAAAACCTCCATGCTATCACTGACAAGAACCATTATAAGACGGGCAGCGGCCGTGCCCTGAGCAGGCGAACCTGGCGGGAGGCTGTGTCGAGTCTGAAAACACCCCGGGGCGTGGCGTGGCAGGTGTTGCTGCCGACGGATCCCCAGCGCGGGCGAGGCCGGGGTCTCAGGCAGGCGTGGGCCGCCGGCCCCCGCTCCACAGCCCCGGCTCTTTGAGGCTCGCACTTCTGCCTGGAATTGAACTACAGCAAAAGCAATCCAGGTTTGTGAAGTTTGAATCAACTTTTGAAAAGAAACAGCCTGAATTTTAACAAATGTGTTCCTACTTAGAAACTTGAGATGAAAAGGGATGAAAGGGACTCCAGTTTCTGGTCCAGCACGTGATGAGCTTGGAAGCTGTCACTCAATCCTCAGGAGAGACGATCCAAACAAGCTGAAAATGGATGATTCTTCTTAGGTCCCTCAGAGGAGCAAGGTCACAGGGCAAACTGCTGCCCCCAAACCGGGGAGACGGACAGACGGGCCCAGAGAGTCAGAGCCCACTGAGCAGAGAGCACCGCAGGTCAGGACACTAAGACAGGCTGAGCCTGGGCAGCTGGCGGGGGAAGCGCACCCAGGCTCAGGGCCTACACTGTCGCGGGCTTTACCTCCTGGAAGCTAACCAGGTTCTCACGCCGAAGATGAAAGAAAAATCCGCAGACATTTCTGGCAGGGGAGGGGAAAGTAGCTATTGTGAAGTATGCCCAGACAGCTCTGTTCTTCTTAAAGGCCTGCCCTCAGGGAAACCCTGAGCCCAGCCCACTGGGGTCTGATCAGGGCCTAACCAACGGGGGAGGGAGATAGCCGATTGCAGCCTCCTCTAGCCTTCCTGTGCAACCTGGGAAAACAAGAAGAGCAAATTAAGTCCAAAATAAGCAGAAGAAAGGAAATAATAAAATTGGAGCCTATACGTCAGTGAAATTGAACAGAGACACTCAGGAGAGAAAAGCAATGAAGCCAAAAGCTAGTGCTTTGAAAAGATCAATAAACTTGGTAAACCTTTAGCCAGGCTAACCAAGAAAAAAAGAAGACACAAATGACTAGTATTAGAAATGAGAAAGGGGTCATCAGTACTGATCCTGTGGACATTAAAAGGATGATAAAGGTATATTGTGAACAAGTCTGTGCCCATAGATTTGATAACTTAGATGGCCCACTTCTTTGAAAGATACGATCCACCAAAACTCATTCAAGGAGGACTAGATAGTATGCATGGGCCTTTGTCTATTAAAAGGAATTCAGTCAATAATTAATAACCTTCTAAAAACATCACGCCCAGATGGTTTCCCTGGTGAATTCCACCAAACATTTAAGGAAGAAATTATACCAATTCTCTACAATCTCGCCCAGAAAATAAAGGCAGAGGGAAAACTTCCTAATTCATTCTATGAGGCCAGCATTACCCTAATAACAAAACTAGATAAAGGTATTACAAAAAAGGAAAACTATAGGCCAGTATCTCTCATGAACAGAAAATGCAAATTCCTCAATATAATATTAGCAACTCAAAACTAACAATGTATAAGAAAAATTATACACTATGACCATATGCAAGCCCGATTCAGCATCCAAAAAATCAGTTAATGTAATCCATCACATCAGTAGGCTGAGGAAGAAAATCACATGATCATATCAATAGATACAGAAAAAGCATTTGATAAAATCCAACACCCATTTATAATAAAAAAAATCTCAGCAAACTAGGAACAGAGTAGATCTTCCTCAACTCAATAAAGAATATCTACAGAGATTCTACACTAACATCAGAATTAGTGGTGAGAAACTAGATACTTTTACCCTAAGGTCAGTAACAAGGCAGGGATGGCCGCTCTCGCCATTTCTCTTCAACATCATACTGGAAATCTTGGCTAATACAATAAGACAAAAAAAAAAAAAAAAGGAAATTAAAGGCTTATTGATGGGAAGGGGCTGTCTTGGTTCTTAGGTGCCATGTTTACATAGAAAATCCCAAGGAACCACCACCACCAACAGTAGCATCAAAAACTGGTACCAGTAAGCAAGGTTGCAGGATATGAGGTTAATAACCATACATCAGTGGCTTTCCTCGATACCAGCATTGAACGGGTAGAATTTGAAAGTAAAAACACTATCATTTACCTTAGCACACATACAAAAAGAAGTACTTAGGAATAAATCTGACAAAATATGTATAACATCTACATGAGGAAAACTACAGAATCTGATTGAAGGAATCAAAAAAGACCCAAAGAAGTGGAGAGATAGTTCATGTTCATGGATAGGAAGCCTCAGTATTGTCAAGTTCTTCCCACCTTCATCCATAGATTCAACACAAGCTCATTCATAATCCCAGCAAGTTATTCTGTGGATATTGACCAACTGATTCTAAAGTTTATGTGGAGGCAAAAGACCCAGAAGAGCCAACACAATATTGAAGAAGAAGAACAAAGTCGGAGAACTGACAGTACCCAACATCGAGACTTTCTATAAAGTTACAGCAATCATGACGGTGTGGTGTTGGTGAAATCGGAGGACTGACACTACCCAACGTCGAGACTTTCTATAAAGTTACAGCAATCAAGACGGTGTGGTGTTGGTGAAAGAAGAGTCAGATAGATCAATGGCACAGAAGACAGAGCCGAGAAATGGACCCACACAAATATAGTCAATTGATCTTTGACACACGAGCAAAGGAAACAAAACAGAGCAAAGAGACTCTTCTCAACAAGTGGTGCTGGAACCTGCCGGACATCCACACACACAAAAAGGAATCTAGTCACAGACCTTACACCTTCACAAAAACTTAAAATGGATCATAGACCTAAATGTAAAAATGTGAAACTGTAAAACTCCTAGATGATAACATAGGAGAAAATGTAGGTGCATCTTGGGTTCAGTGATGACTTTTTAGATGCAACACCAAAAGCATGATCCATGAAAGAAATAATTTTAAGTTGGACTTCACTAAAGTGAAAAACTTACATTCTGCAAAAGACACTGTTAAGAGAATGAGAAGACAAGGCAGAGATGGGAGAAAATATTTGCAAAAGACACACCTGATAAAGGACTGTTATCCAACATATACAAAGAGCTCTTAAGACTCAACAATAAGAAAGCAACCCAATTTAAAAGTGAGCTAAAGATTTGAACAGACATCTCACCCAGGAAGATATGCAAATAGCAAATAAACATATGATGAAAAGATATTCAACATCATATGTCACCAGGGAAATGCAAATTAAAACAACAATTAAAACCACTACACACCTATGAGAATGGCTAAAATCTGAAAACTTGACAATGCCGTGCTAGCAAGGACGTGGGGCAACAGGAGCTGTCACTCACTGCTGGTGGGATGCAGAACCGTCCAGCCTCTTCGCAAGACAGGTTGGCAATTTCTTGCAAAGCTAGACATACTCTTACACATCCCTTGGCATTTACCCAAATGAGTTGAAAACTAACGTCTGCACAAAAACCTTTATAGCAATGTTTATAGCAACTTTATTCGTAATTAGCAAAAACTGGAAGTAACCAGAATATGTCCTTCACAGATGAACAAATAAACAAGCTGTGGTCCAGAGACAAGGGAATATTTTTCAGCAGTAAAACTAAGTGAGCTATCAAGATACAAAAACTCATGGAGGAACCTTTTAGGAGGAACCTAAAATGTGTGTTCCTGACGGAAAGCAGCCCACTGGAGGAGGCCGCCTGCAGTATGTGGCCAACGACTGAGGAAAGGATGGAGACAGTAGAAGCATGGCTGGTTGACAGGCGCTGGGGGAGGGAGGGATGGACAGGTGGAGCACGGGGGTTAGGGCCGTGGAAGTGCTCTGCGTGCCACTGCAGCGGTGGATACATGGCGTCGTGCGTTTGTCAGGACCCCTAGCGCGTACGAGCCCACCAACACGAGATGTTGGGAAGCTGTTCGGGGGGCGGATGGGAACTCTGCACTTGCAGCTCAGTTTTTGTAATCCCCAAACTGCTCTACAAATACAGGCTCATTTTTAAGAAAGAGGCCTCCTCCGCCCCACCCCCCCAGTCTCCTTCTCTTTCCTCAAGGAAACTGGGGTTTCATCTCAGCAGAGCTGCCTGCTGCTGCAGCCCCTGCCCTGTCCTCATTCCCAGGAGCCTGCAGGTGGCTGCCCATGCCTCAGGGCTGGTCCTGCACCTGTGCCCGCCTGGCTCACCGAGGGCTGGTGCGTCTGCCCTGTGGGCATCCATGCGTCCTGAGGATGTCTGTTTGGGGGGGCGTCCACCCCTCTGCAGCTCATGAACCGATGCCCCCAGTGGGCTGTTTTGGTGATTCAGCCTTTGCTACGAGGATCCCCATCCTGAGCAGACCTTTAGAAAGAACTTTCTTTATTCTCAGGTCCAGGCGATACTGGCGGTTAGCAAAGGGGCGTAGGAAGGAGGGATAAATAACCCCCTGCAGGGCGCCCAGACAGTGGGCCCGCATGGCCCCAGCAGCAGCTCGGCGCCTCCCAGGGACGAGCCCGGATGTCGGGAGGAGGGGCGTCCCTAGGACCTGGCAGAGGCGGCCGCTGCCAGAGGCTGGACCTCCGCCCGGCCCTCACCCTCCTCAGAGGCCTCGTGGGGGCCCAGGGCCACCCCTCACTCCTCCATCAGGCTCAGCTCTGCCCTGCTCCGGGGCTCCCCTGACCGCCCCCCAGGTGACACCCTCCCGTCCTCCACACTCGGGGAGTATCCACGTCCCGTGTCCTAACCCACGTCCATCTCCCCGCCTCATGCCCAGGCCCACTCTGCGGGTCGTGTCTGCGTCCCATGTCCGCGTCCTCAGCTTCTGGCCGGGCCCCACGGCACTCAGTGGACGTCCTGGTGCCCACTGGTGCAGGGAGGGCCCAGGAGGGGAGTTGGAGGCCCGGGCGGGGTGGAGGGAGGGGCGAGGCGGGTGGGTGCACACTGCAGGCTGCAGCCGCCTGAGAGCCTGACGCCCCGGGCGGTCTGTGCGGGACAGGCCTGCCGTCAGCAGGAGTGGTCAGCTGCCCCGCTCTGGGGCCGCGGTGGCCTGTCCACCTCGCGAAGGGGAGCTGGACGCGACGTGCCGGTGACGGCAGGTGTGCCTCGCAGACAGCACTCCCCCCCCCCGCCCCCCTGCCACCCTGATGCCGGCTGTGCGGGGTGATGTTTGATCAACGTTGTCCTTCCACGGAGATGGATGGGTGGTTACAGTAAGTGCCTCCTGTGATTAACACAGTCCTGCGTCATCCCCACCGCAGGTGGGTGTCATGAGTGGGTCGTGGCTTCGTGCCTTATCTGTTTACACTGGCCTGTGCCCACCTTCCCAGGCACCAGCCTCCTGGCTCGTGGGTTCGCCTGCGTTTCCCCCGATGGGCAAACCCGGGGGTGGGAGGGGGTAGCCTCAGAGCCAGCTGCACCTGTCGTCTGAGGCTCGTCTCCGTGGTTTGGGAGCCAGGTCAGAGGAGCAGTGGGTACAGCGCAGCTCCGTCCTGGGGGAGGGGTCCACGTCACGTGCTGTCTGTGTGTCAGTGGGCCCGTGGGGGCAGGCAGCCCAGAGACTGCAGGCAGGGCTGCCCGTGGGACGCGGAGCAGGGCCTCCACAGACACTCTGACGGGACGGCTCGTCCTTCGTCCCAAACACCAGGGATCTCCACACACCCCAGGACCCTCACCCCAGTGTCCTGGCCCGGGAGCAGGGGACAGGTGATGCTCCGGCAGCTGGTGGGGGCAGTCTGGTGACCGCCTGGGCTGGGGTCTCCCCGTGGCGGTCTCGGCAGGCCCCCCGTTGCCTGGGCTCTCTGCTGGCATCTCGTGGGGAGGCTGACAGCCTTCCCACCCACCAGACAAGTAAGAGTTTGAGGAATAGACACATTTGTGCATTAAACTCCACGGTGGTCTCTGAAAAGGAACGATCCCAGGTCTGGGTGTGAAAGGACCAGGCCAGGCCCTGTGTGCGGGGCGTCAGCCAGATGCGGGGAGAGCCTGCGGGACACTGGACGGGGCGGGTGGCCCAGAGTGCCTGGCCTTCATCCCTTTCCCCCGTCTCACGTAAGGACTCCCCTTCCCTGGTTAGGAGTGATGTTGGCTGGATGCAAGGAGGAAATCCATGTTATTAAATGAATTCATCTTAAGTGTGAGTGGACGGTAACTCCACGGCCCTTTTAAATACAGTCGCACTTTGCTCAGAGGATGCCAATTAGCCCCTGTAAATCCGCAGGCCAGGAGCTTGGAGCGGGTAATGACGCCCCGTGTCAGATTCCAGGTCCAGGGATGGCAATGCACGAGCCACGGCGTCCCCGGGAGCAGCTGCCCTGCCTGGGGGCATGGCCCTCGTCGGGTCTGCCTCCTGGGCCCTCCCTCGCCTCCACAGCACTGCCTGGGTGGGACACGGGACCCCACGTGGCCCTGAGCTGGGGGGAGGGGGAGAAGAACTGAAGTTACCCCCGGGTCCTTCTTCTGCTCTTTCCTAGCCAAGAAGTATAAAAAAGTCACTGGTAAGGAGATCTACTCAGACACGCTGGAGAGCACGCCCATGCTGGAGAAAGAGAAGTTCCCGCAGGACTACTTCCCCGAGGTACGTCGGGGCCCCGCCGGCCACACTCGCACTAGTGCGTTTACTTTCAGGTGGAATTTAGGACGTGAAATCTTCATACTTCACAGTGGGGATCCCCCGGCTGCCGTCATGCTCCAGTATTCTGTCCTGGGAGGTTCTAAAACCCACGTGGGTTCATCTGGGTGGTCTTAGATGAGGGCTGGGAGAGCCCGTGGTGTTTATCGTTACATCGGTAGGTAAATTTTCCAATCATCATCGTTTCCAGGCAAAGGAACCTTCCTCCAGAGAGGTAGAAAAACCATAATCTGTTCATTTGGGGCCCGGGGTGTGCCAGGGGCCTCCCAGCAAACCTCAGCGTGAGCAGGTCGATCTGGCCAGTGATGCAACCCGAACAGAGAGCTCGGGCGTGCTGGGACAGTGGCACTCGGGGGGCTCTCCCCATCCCCAGGGTGCTGAGTGAGCCCCGGGCTCTTCCCTGGCAAAGCCTTGGGTGTGGCCAGAGAGGCGCAGCCGCATACTCGGAGCCGGTGCCCCCACCCTGTGCGCTTCAGCAGAGGGAAGTGCGGGGTTACTTCTCACCCTCTGCTCAGACACAATCAGGAAGCGTGCATGTGTTTCCTCTGGGTTTTAGTGCATTTTTGTCTAGTTTGTTATTTTTATGTAGCCGTTACGCTGCACACATAATTTTGGATTCTGGGATTTTTAGCGAATACTCTCATGACCAGCGTGTTTGGAGTCTCGTAACCTGTGTAGTCCGGGTGTTGATCCAGACTGGATCACCTTCCCTTTCGGGGCCTGTTGACTCGCAGTAGGAAGTGACCCGTGACTGAAGCATTCGGGGGTGAGACTGAGAGCCGGGCGGCCCCTCCTCACAGCTGCGTTTCCACACGGCCCCTGAAACCCCACGGGGCAGGTCTGCTTGGTCGAGGATTGCCCGCCGTGACTCTGTGGAGCCGCCCCTCCTGCGGCACTGGGAGCTGATTTCAGCAAGGCTGCAACTTTATTAACTTGCTTTATGACCCGATCCTGCGGTGGAGGAAAGGTGGCTGGCGCCTTGAAGGATGGGCCGCGTCCCCGGCCAAGGACGTGGTGTCAGGGGCCCGTCTCCCGCCCCGCCCGCCGCTGCCCCTGCCCCTCGGCACTGCTCCCCTCTGCTCTGCGTCCAAGGTTGGAGGAGGGTGTGACTGGAAAGCTCCGGAAGCTTCCGTTCTCAGCCTCCCATGAGTGCGGCCGAGCCCGTGAGTCCTGCAGTCCTCCCGGGACGTTGGCCAGTGGACGTGTCCAGCAGGAGGCCGGCCCAAGGTTCCCCGGATCAGGGCGAGGGCTGAGAAGTCAGTTTCAGAGGCCATCAGTGCCGGTCTCCTGGCCCATCCCGATCCAGACTCACCCTCCCTCCCCTGCAGGTAGCACGGGAGCCGGCACTGGCCCTGGCCTGAGAGCAACCAGGGACCCCGGTGAAAACGGCGCAAGCTGCGGGGAGGCCGGGGGCGGGGCCTGCAGCGCCACAGATAGGGTCTCGGCCTCTTCCCCCACGCGGGCACCTTAAGAGCGGGAGAGCCAGCTTACAGAGGCCCGCTGGGGACAGCCCTGAACGGGCCGAGGAAGAGGCTCTGGCATGTCAGCCGCTGCTCTGCAGGAGGGACCCTGACGCCCCTGCTGACGTCCAGGGTCCACGCACCTGGCAGAGAAGGCAGGGCTGCTGGGGACGGCCACGAAGCCAGCCTCGCCCAGATCAGCGCAGGGGCTGGGTGGCTGGTGGGCAGTGCTGGGCCCGGGCCTGCGTGGGGCTGGGCGGGGAGCACTTGAGGCAGCCCTCTGAGCAGTTAAGTATCTTTGCAGCTCTCCCCTTTAACTGCCACTGGAGTCCTGAGCCGCGGCAGGTGCCAAGGCGATCCCGTGGCCTGGGACTGGCGGGTGGCAGGGCTGGCAGGCGGGCCTCTGCTCTTCCCGAACCCGCCCGTTCCCTCGAGGCGCTGCTCCCCCAGGCCGCTGCCCACCCAGGGGACGCCTGGTGCCTGGGATGGAGTTCCCATTCCGTGCCCCCCGCCAAGGACTGGGACACAACTGGGTGACCTGGCTCGTGGTTGGACGCCCAGCGCGCGGCCCCCGTCGCCCCAGGGACTCGCTCAGCCCACAGCTGTCCCTCATCCTCTCGTCACTTGCCGATGACTCCAGAATTCGGGGTCCTCTCACTTCACCTGTGCCCTCGGAGCTGGGGTCACTGGAGGCTCCCGGCATCTGTCATCCAGGAGCTGTGCTGCTCCTGAAGAGGAGGCTTCTGTGACGGTCACCGTGTCCTCCTGGGTGGGCAGAGGGGGCCCCACTGCTTCCTCCGGAGAAGGTGCCCGGCACCTGGGCGGGAGCCTCTGCGTTCCCGGCTTGCCCGCTGCCCCCCCCCCGGCCCTCAGGCTCTGCCCTGTGCGGGCTCCCTCCCCAGAGGCCGCGGCGTGTCTGGGGGGCTCCCCACATTTCTCTTCCCACCAGGGCCCAGGCGGCTGTGAAGCTTGGGCTGAGGTTGACCTGTGGGTGGTGGGGCGGTGGGCGGGTGTGGGGACCTCAGCTGTGGTTCCCACCTCCCTGCACACCCCATGTGCTGTGCCCTCCGAGGTGCTGGCCGGTGCCGGCCGGGGGCACTGAGCCCTCCTCAGACCCAACTCCAGGCGGCCTCACTGTCATCCACAGGCAGAGGGGGGAGTGCGTCTCTGGGCGGAGGAGGCTGGGGGGTCTCTGGATAGACCCCGATGTCTCGACTAGAGCGGCGTGTTGCTGGGACAAGGTGACCCCCGCCCTGGGGTGCTGGCCTTCCTGGGGGCCCCGTTCTGCTCCATGGAATTGCCCGAGTGTGTGCTCCGCTGGGTCTGATGACGTATGAGTTTTCAGGGCTTGTTCATTTTCCTCTCATCTCGATAAATTAACAGAAGGAAAATCTTATTGAGAAAAACACAAATGCTTCTGATGTTTCTGTCAACTGCGTGGAATTTCTCAGGTGTAAGAAACTCCAGGCCCGTTGCCGGGCTCCCGTGTCCTGCTAGGAGCCCCTGCCTGGCGTGCGTCAGGTCAGCAGGCCGCCGGGCAGGGCCGCGGTGCCCAGGAGGCTGTGCTGTGGCTGCTCCCCTCCTGCTGGGCCTGCAGGCCAGGCCTTTAGCCTTATTGGAACACGTTTTGGGGGAGGGAATTAGTTTAAGACTGATTTCTCTTTCTTTTATTACCGTCACTTAAGGGCAGTCTAAACGTAATTACCATGATGGAGGCATGATGCAGTTCCAAATAATTACAGCCCACTGCACATAAAACCGACAGAACTTTCCCTGGTGGCTTGTGGGCGCTCTTGGCTTGGCGCGAATTCCACGTGCTGCCTCTGGGGGAAGCACTCCAGACAACGCGAGACCGTTTTTGAAAAGCAGGTCTGCGTCGTCAGTCGGGGCCGAGGCATTTTATTCCTCTTGCCCGTAGTGAGAAATTGGTTGTTTCCATACATCACAGGGGCTGTTCCAAGCTCTTATGAAAGATGAATTAATTTCACTAATGCTCTGAAGCCGGCCTTTCATGGGGAGGCTGGGTGGTGATAACCTTCCCGCAGCCTCCCTTTTCTCACCGTGATTTATGCCGTCTTTTAGTAGATGAAACCGCCTGTATTCGCCATCCATCTGCTGGTAAAGGAATCCTATTAACAGGGCATCTGAGCAGAGACTTAATATTGTCAGGTGAACGATGTGGCGGTCCCCCCCCACCGCCCCCGCCCAGACCCGGGCGTGACATGGTTCCCACTCCAGTGTGAGAGCCTCTCTGAGAACTGGGGTGGACACCCCCAGGGCACCCCAGCCACTGCCGTCCCGTCTGCCGTCGCCTGGAGCCTTGGGTGGCTTGAGAAGGCGGCCGATGACCAGTGAGCCTGGGAGCGTGCACTGGGCTGGGTAGAGGCAGAGGAGGCCCAGCCCCGCCCGCTTGCACCCCGCCTCCATTTGCTACGAGCACCTGCATCCGGAAGCTTCTGTGCTGGAGGCCCCAGCCTCCCTACGTGTGTGCTGACCACAGGCTGCCCTGCCGGCTGCTCCCAGGGAACCGGCCCAGACCCTGGTCCCGCTCCCGGAGGCTCGCCCTGAGCCCAGGACTCAGGCCGCCCTGTGCTGCAGCTCCTGGTTTCCGAATGTGCACGAGGGCACCAGGGTGGCGGCGCCTGCTTCCCACTCTCTGCAGGACGTGGCTCCAGACGGAAGACAAGTTGCTGGTTCTCCCGGAGAGGCTGTGGGGGGGCGGGGTGCCCTTGACAGCCGGTGTGCGTGGCGACCCCCTCCCACTCCCACTGCGGCAGTGGGAGAAGGCGACGGACCTTCGGGTGGATTTGACCGGGCCCACGTCCAGCCTGGCTCCCCTGCGGCCTGCCCCAGCGGGTGACCACTTGCCATGTGACCTTGGGTGCGATTCTCAACCTCGAGGGCTCCTGGGTCCCGCAGGTGCTGCGCTGAACAGCGGGCTGGATTCTGAACCAGACGTGGTCAGAGAGAGGGTCAGCGAATCAGCGGTCCGGTTGAGGACGCATCCGGAACTCAAGGCCGTGGTGACCTTGTGAGAGCAGTCTGGGCAAGGGGTGGGGTTAGGAGCCCACGGGGCGCCGAATGAACGGAGCAGAAGAGAGCGGAGCCCCTCGTGACGGCTGGCTGTCGGGGGAGTAGAAACAAATGGGACGGTGGTTAGGGAGGCGCGTGGAGAGCGCTTTAGCCGCTGAACTGTCTGCACGAAGTAAAGAAATGCGTGGCTGACCTGGGCCCCCACTTCCCTGGACATGGCCGTCAGCAGGCAGTGCTTTTCGCCGCGTCGGTCTCTGGGTCCCACCCGGCTACCATCTCCGGGACCACACGGTCTCCACCCTCTGCCCCCGCCTGTCACCACGGCACAGCCCCACATGCCCCCCGCCCGAGGACCAGTCCCTGTGCTCCATGGACGCTTGACACGCTGCCCTGGGATGTGGGCGGAGGGTCCCGGCGAAGACAGACGTTCCCTCCAGCACCGTAAAGTTTGCCACCAGGGATTCAGGAAGGTCCCCAGTGCCTCCCGCAGACTTGCAAGGGCTGCCGGGTGGAGCCCCACTCCCTAAACTGCTCAGGCCGTGAAGCTACCCTGTGCTGTGTGGCCATTTAAGTGAAAGTTGATTATGACACTGTCACACGCAGCCCCCAACACTGAACGTCCTTCGTCACGGAGCGGCTGCTGGGCAGCCCGGCTGCATCCCACCCTCCTCCCCTCCCAGCGTGAGCACGAGGGGCCGAGGTGGCTGCTGACGCTGGGCGGGGCAGGTGCCACCCCAGCTGCGGGACAGCAGGACGGGTGGCGGCTCAGCGAGGCTTCTCCCAGCTTCTCCAGCAGAAGTTCTTTTCTTTGAGGTGGGGTTGGTGGAGCAGAAGTAAAGATGGGGTTTCTGTGTCTGTCTGCCTCCCGGGGTCCCACACGGCTCTCTCGCGGCAATAACGCCGCAGGCCCCGAGCCTGCTAGTGGTGGCCTCTCCACACAGACCGCGCAGCTTCCTTCCGGCTCAGACGCATCCTGTCACCCGCCAGGCCTGCCAGCTGCGTAGGAGGTCTTTCTGGAGCCGCCGCTCGGGGCCCCCTGAACTTGGCCAAGGGCGTCCTCCTATCCACTGGGGCCCCCCATGGCCTGGCCGACTGAGCCCCTGCAGCTGGTCTGGGAGATGGTGGTGGTCGTGCCTCGTGGTCCCCTCCCTGCCCGCAGCCAGTGCGGAGCCCGTGTGGTCCCACTTTTCTCGGCGCCCCGACTGCCTGTGAGCCAGGCGTGCCCTCCTCCCCCCTCACTGCTGACAAGTGTGACCTGTTTGTTTTTCAGTGCAAGTGGTCGAGGAAAGGCTTCATCCGGACGAGGTGGTGCCTTGCGGACTGGTACGTCCACCGTGGTCCCCTGCGTCCCAGGACGCTCCCCCTTTAGCACTGCGGGGGGCACTTCCGTCAAAGGCTGCCCGACCTGACCCGACCCTCTACTCTTTGACCCTTTTTGTTCTGGCGACTCCGTGTGACACAGAGCGCGATTGCCGGGCACGTGACTCTGGTGTCCCAGCACTCACTCCCACCTGCCCCCCATCCCGTGGGTGCCCCGGCAGCCGCTCCCCACGGCGGCCCCCCGCTGCTGCATCCAGCAGCGGGTCCTGCTTCCCTGACGTGCGCTTGGCCACCTGGGGTCGGGCCCGGGGGACTGAGGCCACGGTCTGCACCGTGAGGTCCTGGGGTTGGGGTGTCTCCCTGGGGAGAGGCCCGACCTGCCGCTAGCTGACCGCTTGTTCAGGCCAAGGCTGCAGCCCATCCTCAGGAGCTGCACTCCCGTCAGGTGCCAGCGTCAGCCAGTGACCGCGGCCCCCCTGCTATTTCCACGCGGGCCCCTCCTTGGGGCCACGCAGGTCAGGGCGTTCCCTGAGGCCAGAGTCCCAGAGCGTGAGAGGGAGCTGAGACAGCCGCAGCCTTCCTGACCTGACCCCCCAACTCCTGCCCTTGTCCTTAGTCCCACGGGCCCCCCCGGTGCAGCGTGGGAGGGGCACGGGGTGGCCGCCTGGGGTCAGTGGTCCTCATGAGGCCATAGGAGAGAATTCGAGCTCTTTATCTGGCCCGGGACAGTGCTGTCAGGTCAGCGCACGTGTCTCACTGGATCGTGGGGCCCGGTGGTCCCAGCTCTGCGGATGGCCCCCACCTCGCTGTGCGGCAGACAGGCTGCAACGATGCCCCAGGGCTCCCTGGGCACGAGAGGCTGACAGGCCAAACCCGCCTCGCCACGTCCCTGCAGAAGCCCAGGCGACACTGGGCTGCTGGGGTTTCCCCAAGGGTTTTCCAAGGGCTGTGAGCTTGGGGCTGCTTCTAGAGAGTGAAATGAATCCCTTAGTGACCCCCATGGCATGGGGACCCCATGGTGAGCACTGGGCGGCACAGGGGGCTTCGGGCTGTAGCACCAGCTGCCCGCGGAGGGAGCTAAGGCCTGGGGAGGGGCCTTGTCCCCCCTCCCCCCTCCTGTCGCCCCTTCCCCGGCCTCCCTCCCGCTCCCCCCGCCCCCCGTTCTGAGGAAAGTTCCTGGGATCCTGTGTAGGTCCCTTTCTTCAGAGAAACAGCTCCCTTTTCCGTTGGCCGAGTACCGTGTCCGTGTGGGGACTTCACTGTGTGAGGGCTCCAGGTCTTGTGTGTCCTCTCTGACCACACCTCGGGGCAGGACACGCCTGGGCAGCGTGGGTGCACCTGCTTTGAGGAGCCAGGTGGGGCGGCATGGGGGGCTGGCCCAGGCGGCCGGGCAGCTCCAGCCCTCCTCCGAGCTTCCTGTCTCTGTCCCCACAGTGCCTTCGACTTGGTGAACATCCATCTTTTCCACGATGCTTCCAACCTGGTTGCCTGGGAGACCAGCCCTTCTGTGTACTCGGGGATCCGGCACAAGGCCCTGGGCTACGTGCTCGACAGGTGGGTACTGAGGGGGGCCTCCCCCCGCCCACCTCCTGGGAGGAGCGCGGCTTGCTCTTTAAGCCATTTTTCCTATTTACCAAAAATACAAAACTTGCCAATGTCGACCCAGGGATAATGCACAAAGCCCGACCCCTGCCCCAAGGCTCCCGTTATCCCGTCCAGACGCGCTGGACAATGGGTGGCCTCACTTTCTTTTCCGTCTTGGGGGGAAGATGAGCCATGGCAGACGGAGGTCTCCTTTGGCCTGGGGTCCCGCTGGCCGCGGGCTGAGTCTTCCCAGACTCTGGCCCACCCGCCGGGCTCCGGCTGTAGGCCCCTTGGAGCGGCTGGCCGGGCAGGTCTGCCCTGCCCGGCGGAGCGCCGCCTCCCACACCGCTCTGCCCCAGCTTCCCGGCCCGGCTGCGGGCCCCTGTCCAGAGGGGAGGCAGCCTCAGTGGTCGTCAGAGTGCGCGAGTTCCTCCCATCACCTGCCCAGGCTCCCAGCACACCCCTCCGACCGCCCTGGCCCCCGCCACAGCTGGTTTTCAGGACCCTCCCCCCTGGGCCCTCTGAGGCCCCACTCTGTCTGCGATGGTCTCATGTGACCTCTCACGGGGTCGCCGCTGATGGGCTGTCATCTGGGAAAGAAAGGGAGCTCCTCACACCCAATTAACAGGCTGCGTTGGGCCCTGATTTGCCGGAGTGCGTCCAGCGGCCGAGTCCTCAGCTGGAGTCCTCTCCCACCAGCGCCCGTGCCCTAAGTGGGGCCTTTGGTCCGCTTGGGCTTGGGGCGGGGTCTCAGCTCTCCCCAGGACCTCGCCAGCCTGCCCAGACCATGAGTTGTGCCTGTTCTTTCTGTGCGCGCTCGGCTGAGACGCGCCCTGGATGGAGCCGGAAGGCCAGGAGCCTGTCCCCATGCCACCAGTCAGCGGGACGAGACAGTGGCCACCAGTTCGCCTCCGGGCTGCCGGAGATCAGGCCCCTTGCCCCATCTGAGGCCCCCACGTGGGGGACACGGGGGTCTGCTTGCCCTCACCCTGTCTGCAGCCAGGCGCCAGCATCGCCCAGTCTGTGCTGAGGCCCTGGGCTGTCCGCCCTCACGGCACCGGCCTGACGCGCACGGTGCCTTGGTCCGGGAGGAGGCCCAGGAGCGCGTGCGGTCACATCAGACTTGGGAGCGGCCCTCCTGGGAGGGCTCATCTCGCAGCGGCCAGACCGGCCTCCCGGGGCTGCTCGGCTGGGGCGTGGCTGGGGCCCTGCGGTCCCCGGGCCCTCTCTGGGGCCTCCTTTGGGGCCGGAGCCGGCTGGATGGGGAATGAGCTGGGCTTGGCGGCTGTGGTCAGGTCGTCAGACGGATGGCCTGAGGATGTGTCACTGCCCCAGACCGCCTGTGCTCTGCGGCCCCCGGGAAAGCGGCCTCTGGGTTTCGGGCCCTTCCCCAGCTCTGCGTTCCCATGAAGGGCTTCTGTGGGGCGCTCAGCCAGCCGCATCCGGACCTCCACCGCGCGGGGCCGGGCCGCCCGCACAAAGGGCCGCTCTGTCGGCGGTGAATGACGGGCCGCCCTTTCATCGGGGATGCTAACCTTTTGGCAGCCACCAGCAGACCGCATTCTCTCTGCCGATTGGGAGGACAATGCCATGCTGGCCCTTTGAATGGACGCTGCCACCAACAGTTTCCCATTCAGGGCGTTGGGAACCTCTGGGAACATTGTCTGCGGCCGGCGTGGACGCAGGGAAACAGTGCGGGGTCCAAGGGGAGCCCGCCTTCCCGGCTTAATCTCTCCGTAAAGCCTCGCAGGCTCGCGTTTCCATCCAAGTGAGGGTGTCAGGCCCAGGAAAGGTGGCACGTCAGCCCAGGTCCTGTCCCCACAAGGTGGTGGGGGGACCTCGGGTTAAAACCGAGAGGCACCCGGTGCTGTGTTTGCAGTTTTTCTGTGAATCCAAGATTATTCCAAAATAAAAAGCTTATTTAAAACAAAACAAAACAAAACAAAAAACCCTGAGAGTCAAACTCTCGTCTGAAGTGTGTGAACTTTCAGAATTGTTTACGCTACGAGCAGCGCCCGCCATGCATGTCCCCTGCAGAGCACCACGCCCATGACGCCCTTGCTGTGACGGGCTTAGTGGGAAGGATTCCCCTTGGAGACGTTGGAAAATAGGATTTCCAGTGTTAATAAAGGGCGGCCAGTGGGTTCGTCTGGGTTTTTATGGTAAATTATAACTGATGTTTTTGTGCAATAATTTTTTGCTTTAAATCTCTTGTTCTGGGACTTCCCTGGCGGTCCAGTGGTTAAGACTCTGTGCATCCAATGCAGGGGGTGTGGGTTTGACCCCTGGTCGGGGAACTAAGATCCCACGTGCCGCAAGTCGGGGCCAAAAAAAAAAAGAAAATTACAAAAAACCTCTCGCTCTGCAAGGTTAAAAGAAGACAAACCTCTAATTAGCAAAGGGCGTCAGGCTCAGAGACGCTGCAGTGGGCTGTGTTGGGGCCTCTGCGCGGGGCCTGGGGTCCTGTCTGCCTGGAGGGGTGGCTCAGACCCTCCTCGGGGCTCTGGGGGGCTGTGTGTGCCGCGTGCACCTTTGTGCCCCCGTGGGGACAGGTGGTCCCTCTCCAGGCGCACAGTCGCGCTCCTGGGGAACGTTTGGGGCATTAACTCAGCAGCAGGGACTGCAGCTCACACAGTCCTTCCTGGACTCTCCCAAGCTTTCGGCCGTGAAGTGAGATTTTTTTTCCACAAGTGACAGGGTTCTTGTGTCTCCCTATGCAATGCGGCTGGGCCAGGTCCTCAGGAACATTTTTACATCACAACTGTGAAATCTCGGCATAAAGCGCCCCTTTGTCCCCCAGTATCTCTTCACAAATACAGTCCATTGTCACAGCGCTGAAGTTAATTTGATCAACATTGGGACATTTAACTTTTATGTCCGGTCAAAAGAGTTGTTTCATGCTCATTTTGGGCTTTCAAAGAAAATGATTGCCAGAAAAATAATGCTGCCCGGAACAATTCGGAGCAATTAGTTTCCCAGGGCGCGGCGGTGTGATGCGGCCGCCACACAGCTCCCCTTTGTCGTTCTGCGGGCGGTCATCCGTCAGCTGTCAGCTGCTCAAAGACCCTCGTCTCAGGGTTTCTCTTAGGGCCGTTCCCAGAACTCGCCTCGCTGGTCAGCCAGCAGAAGAAAAGCCGCCGGTCTCCAGGCAAAGACAGGCTCGGTGCTAAGGATGCGGGTCATCGGGACGCCCCACGTGGCCGGTGGCCCCGAGAGCGGGCTCTGGTGCCTGTGGCCCCCACCTCCCCACTCAGGCGTCCCTCAGCCTGCGGGCCCAGGTGGCCACTGTCCTGTGTCTGTTTGGAGCCCAGCTCAGACGCAGGAGTCCCGGGCCCACCAGGCAGCGTCCTCGCCGCCCCAGCTCCTCCCCAGCCGAGGGCTGGGCTCCTGCGTGCTCCTGGCGTCAGGCATCCAGCGAGGTGTGGAAGGCTACGATGAAAGTCATGCGCCCTCCGCTCGGCAGTGTCAGGTTTACGTTTTTCCGTGCTTGTCCTTCTGTCCAGAAGTGAAATGAGGGTGCCGTCGGTGCCCCTGTGTTCTCTGTCCTGAACCCTCGTCGTACCCGCCCCCCCACTCTGCCCCCCCGCCGTCTTGATCCAGTGCCCGTCTTTCCTGGACCCCGTGCACATCCCTGGACCGCTTGTGTGTGTTAACATGTGTGCAGTATTGTATATGTTTTTATTGCATGTTTGCATCCTCTGTTGTTTTGGGGGATGCAGGCTTCCGTGAGCCCCTTACATGATATCCTGGAGTGTCACGTGAACGGCAGCACAGGCACCTCCCTCTGTGGCTCGTATCGTGGGTTTGTCACTCCCACCCTCCAGCTGCATGTCCCTCGTGGCAGCTCCGTCCGTGCTCGTCCACCATCTTGCTGGCCTTCGTTTGCGGTGTTCTCAGGGCTTCGCTAGCATTCAGGACGTCTCGTCCTTCTCCGCCGGACTGTGGCCCCGCCAGCTGCGTGCTCACCCGGGCTGGGGACCGCGGGGTGGTCTGCATCTCCCGAAAGCCGCTGACATTCAGCATTGTTTCCGACGTTCTTTGATATCAAAAGTCTTAAAGCCTCCCTCGGCTTTCTGAGCTTCCAGCTCTTGTTTTCTCTTCCGGGTACGCGGGGGAACTGAGGGGCCCCAGGAGGCTACGGGTCTTCTCTGCTTCTCCGGCTCGTGGTGGCATCTGAGCAGAAAAGGCGTATTTAATATTATGATGCTATTTAAAGAACGAATGAGAGAACTGCTGACAGGAAGCTCAGCCTTACGCCTGCAGGAGGTCTCCACCCACAGCCCTGCCCTGGAGACCGTTGTCATCAAAGGGAGCATGGACATCCAGAGGGTGACAAACAGCGATTTGATTGAGAAGTGCCGGCCATGGTGGGGCCTGAACCCCTCCTGTTCCCCCCGACAGAGGCAGCCTCGTGGGCTGGAGGACATCTCGGTGCACAGACAGGAAACTCAGGCCCAGGCTGGAGCCGGACCAACCGTGCAGATTACTGGAGAGCCCGCGGCCACAAAGCACTTCGTTGCCCTCACCTCTGGAGGCCACGGGTCTGGGGTCAGGGGCCGGCGTGGTCCGGCTCTGGAGAGACCCCTTCTTGCTGGACGCCGCTGGCTGCCTTCTTGCTGTGTTCTCAGGTGGCAGAAGAAGCCCTGGTGCCTCTTCTTACGAGGACACCTGTCCCATCGGGTCAGGGCCCACCCTCATGGCCCCATTTGACCTGGATCATCTCCTGAGCGCTCCGTCTCCAGTACTGCCTCAAGGGGCTGGGCTTCCACGTAAGACTGCAGGGACAGTCCAGCGCCCGCGGGGCCTCATGGCCTCATTCCAACAGCCGAGCTCCGGCCACCAGCCGGCTGAGACCAGAGGGGCATTTCAGAACCGGGCGCGGTCCCTGCGAGCTTACGGAAAAGAGTGGGTTCTGTAACCAGCCACAGCGGCTGTCCCGGCGCTCTCCATGTTCTGCGGCTCGAGGGTGTGGCCTTATTGTGCTGAGACTCCCCCTGGTCCACCCCACGCAAGTGGCTGAGGGTTCGTGTGTCACCCGTGCTGGGGAGCCCTGGGCCCAGCCCCAGGGTGCCTGCTGCTGCAGGAGGCATGGGTGACCTCACAGGTCACTGGGGCGCCAGGCCTGGGTAGACGCCGGGCTGGAGGAGCGCGTGGTGCCGGCTGGCGGGGCGCACGTGTCGCTGGGACTCGGCTCAGGCTCCATCCCTCAGATGTGTCCTTCCTGCCTTCACATGGGATCCTCCTCCTCTGTCTCTGCCTCAGGGGCGTCTGGGACAACCCACCTCCCCACAGGCTCCCTCGTGCCTGCAGCTGTCACAGTAGGGGACTGCCCCCCGGGGCTGCCAGCCCCACCGGCCCAAGCCCGAGGCCAGCACGCGGGGCAGAGTGAAGCGTGCAGTCCTGAGAATAGCTTCCAGGAAGGTCGGTCTGTAGAAGGCAGCTTAGGTGCACGTGTGATAAACCCTTCGATCTGATGCTTTAAGACTAAGGGAAACTCCAAAGACCCTGAAATCAGCGGCCAGTCGTAGGAACCTCCTGCCGTCCATGCTTCGCTATTTCAACTTGTTTGACCTGAGCACATGGCCTCTCCCAGATCTGAGACGAAACCTGAGGTCGGTTTCCACCATGTTCAGTAGCTAAAAATAACAAAGGAAGGACCCTGGAGTGCAGCCTGGTGGGCAGGCCCAACGGCCCCTCGTCTGCCCCTCCGCCCGGCGTCCTGTCCAAGGCCCGAGCCGCCCCCGGTAGAAACGTGTGACCTCAGGTATTCGATCTGTGGCCCCTTCAGGGCTGTCGCCTCTGCCATCGGGCTCTTCAAGCCGCGAGGCGTCCTCGGCCCCTTCCTTCCGCACAGGCAGCCTGAGCGGGTGGGGACCCTTCGTCACAGCAAGGTTCCTCGCGTCATGAAATCGCCCGTCAAAACAGAAAGAGACTCCGTTCTCAGGGCCTAAAGCATTGATTTTTATGGCTCTTCTTGTAATTCTCTTTCTGAATTAGGCACATGGTATTGATGTGGACCTACTTTTTAATCATAATAGCTACTGACAAGGTAATTAATTTTAAAACAACGCTTCTTTCCTGCTGGCCCAAATGGCACTATGTTGAAATTAAAAGTGAGGGCTGTGGGCCGCGGTCTGGCACTCGGACGACTGCTTCCCCGTGACAGCCCTTCCATCTCGCCTCGGACGGCGATGTTATTAATGGGCTCAGGCCATTACATCAAAAGGAGCAGGGCACGGGAAGATGATAAAGTTTAGGGTTTTAATGATAGAATTACAAGACCCGAGACAAGCTGATGAAATCACGTCACCTGTCACCGCGGGCCACCCCGTCCGTCACCAGAAAGAGGCCGCGGGGGCCGGGTTCCAGGAAGGCCGCCAGATGCAGCATTCTCTCCCTCCGAACCCCCAGAGCTCTTTAAAGTTGATTTAGTCCCATATTAAATCTGAAATTTGTTATCTTTTAAAAAGGAAATTACCTCTAAACGGATTCTGCCATTTAATTAGCCAAATAGTCTTTTGCTTCCCTGGTGCAGTGTCGGCCGTCTGCACTGCTTCCTGGTCCCTTGTTTCCCGCCCATCCGTCAGGGCGAGGACGGTCAGCCGGGGTCAGCCGGGCTCATGCTTCACCCAAATCGTCTGATGCCCGCCCGCCTCCACATGCCTCCCGGGAAACCGCCCGCGTGGGGACTGGGGCCCAGGCCTGGGCCGGACCTCCTGCGCGTCCCTCGTGGCCCCCTGGAGCAGGAGAGCTAGTGTGGCCGTGACCTCCAGCGCCCTCAGGCACCTTCCAAGGCTTCGACCCCAGGAAATGTGGATCTCCAGCCTTTCCTGCCGCAGGGCTGGAGCCCGGCTTTCCAAGCCAAGATTTAAAGCAAATGCTCTGGCTCGAGAAATAGTTCAGGATCGAGGGGCGCTGTGAGCGCTCTGGCCTCGCGTCTGAGCCGTGTCCGCGTCGCCTTGCTCAGGTGTCGCGTGTGACCCGACACCACGTTAAGTGTAAGAAGCCGCGAGAGAGCAGCCGGTTCGCCTGTGAATGCAGAGGTTTTTCCACTTGCCACACCGACTTTTCTCGAGGACCTTGTGCCCTGGGCTTCTTAATAAACAGAAGCTGATACACCCTCAGGATAAAATGTGTAGGTTTAAAGTGGACATTTAAAGTGTTTCTGCCCAGGAAGCGTGACAACTCGCCCTCCTTGCTTCAGCAAATCAAGTCGAAGCTTCGGTTTGGTTTAGTTTTTCTTAAAAAAATAAATAAAAAGAACGAAAGAAAAGAGAAGTCCCCTTGAGTGGCCTGAGGTCCGAGTGGCGGTGGTGAGGAGGTGCCGTGCGACCGCTGAGCCCAGACCTCGCGGGGTCCCAGGCGCGGTGTCAGCTTGCTCCCCAGCCCCTTGCCCCGGGGACACCCCAATGGGCACGCCCCAGGCTCCTGTTTGGAGGCAGCCTTGCTGGGCCGGGGGCGCAGGGGGAGGGGGCTGAGGCCGGGAGGTGCCCCCGAGGGCCTCCAGGCGGGCTGGGGCCGACGGGCCTCGGGGAGCTGCAGGGACTGGCGGTCCTTGCGCTGGGGCTGCGCGGCTGCTGGGCGCAGAGCGGTGACGTGGGGTCCCAGAGCCGTGAGGCTGGAGGGTGAGGCACAGGCCCTGGGGCCGCAGGCGTCTCTGGCCTCCGCACACAGCCAGAGTCACTTGGCAGGGCTGCAGTGAATAGCTCCGTTTGGGGTTTTTTAAAGAGCAGTGTGGCGGAGCCCCGGTGGTTGTGTCTCTCTCATCCACTCACTGGTCCTGGGAGGCGGGGCCGGGAGGGACATTGCTGCTTCTCCTTTCCTGGTGGGGCTTGTGCTCTGGGTCCCCCTCCCAGAAGATGGGCGACCACGGAGTCCGTGCCCCGACGGGACACCCTGTCGGCCTTTCCAGGAACCTGTGCAGGTTCTCTGAGGTATTTTCTTCTTCTAAAGCTTAAGGGCAGAAGAGATTAACTTTCTTCAAGATGGCTTGGATAGCCTCCTGCTGACAGACAGTCGATGGGGGTGGGTTCCTCCCCCTCCCCCGCAGGTGCCAGGCGGATGGGACGGGGTGGGGTACACGGCCGGTCCTAGATGTACGGCAGCCCCAGGGCTGACCCACCAGCCTCCCTGTATTTTCATCCCTGAGCGATGTCTCCTCCACAGAAAGACTTAACTTTTTTTTTTTCTTTTTTTGCTGTACGCGGGCCTCTCACTGTTATGGCCTCTCCCATTGCGGAGCACAGGCTCCGGACGCGCAGGCTCAGCGGCCATGGCTCACGGGCCCAGCCGCTCCGCGGCACGTGGGATCCTCCCGGACCGGGGCACGAACCCGTGTCCCCTGCATTGGCAGGCGGACTCTCATCCACTGCGCCACCAGGGAAGCCCAGAAAGACTTAACTTTTCACACAAGAAGTGACGTCACTTGTCATCTGCACCGTTAATGACAATCTGTTAAAATACGTCCTTTGTCTTCAAATTCGCATGTGTGAGAATCAATCCAACTAAACAGGAAAACAAGACTTTTTGTGGAATTTAGCTCCGTGATACAGCAATTAACATGCAAGAAAATATGAAAACAGCTGAGACAATTCCTAGAAGAACTTCAACAAGCAGGGCTTCCCCATGAGAAGTCCTATGATTTAAAAGCAACAGGAATAGATAAAAGATCTGCAGAAAAGGAGAGTCTCAAAAAGACCCATGTAATCTAGGGACTCCTGTTCTGTACACACTCAAGGGGAAGAGGATTGAATGTTTAATAAAGGGTTTGGATCAGTCGACTGTTGGGAAAATCGATAAACTAAGACCCCTTCTTCACACGTAATTCCAGATGGATTAAAGTCTGCACTACAGACTCTGCCAGGAAGATGAGAGAAGGACTTGTCGGGAATCAGCCTTGGGGGGAGAAGGGCCAGCAGCTGGGGGGACGTGGGTGTGTTTCCTGCGTGAAAATTAAGGCTCGTGCGTGACAGGTACCGTGAGCACAGACAGCATCGCCATCACACTTCACAGGGAAACTCTTAGAGTTGAAAAAGCAGGAGGCAAGGAACCAGAAAGGAAAGCAGGCCAGGCGCGAGCAGAAGCCACCAGCTTGCCGTCCCCGGGGGTGCGGACGGGACTGTCCCTCCAGCCCAGCGGCCACCGTCGTGAAACAGCAGTGATGTCATCGCTGTCAGTCACCTTTCCTTTCTCAGGCTAATGCGTCAAGTTGGGAAGGCCACTCCAGGGTTGGGGGCATGCCTGCTCCCTCTGCACTGGGGGCCGGACGGGGCAGGGCCGGTGGCACCCAGGTTTCTCGGTGCCGGCCAGATATTTCTGAGTCGATCTGGGTGAGGGGTGCTCCCGGCTTTGTCCGCCTTTAATATTTATTTTCTCAGAGTCCATCGCAGCACGTGGGCCATGGGGGCGGCACCCCACGCTGTGCCCGTGGGCCCTGCTGCTCCGTCTCGGCGGGGGTGTCAGTGCAGCCACCAATGGGCGGTGGAACTGGGGACCTGGGTCACTGAACCTCCCTTCCCTTCTGCCCAGACCACACGTCTGCTCTGCGGGCTGTCTCGTTAGCTGTGGTTCGCATTCCGCTTTGAGTTGGAAGTGACCCGCACTTGGCTTCCTTTGCCCTTGAGGCCAGTGCAGCCGGGACCCTGCTGCCACCAAGGGCGGGGAGGGCGTGGGGGAGTGAGTGAGCCGAGGATCGGGCTTGGGTGGTGTCCTGGCCTCTTACCGGGGAAGAGAGGTCTGTACGGGGCCGGGGTGGGGGTGACACTGACATATCACTGTCACGTTTGCCGTGTGTGCATTTCTCAGCTGAAAAATCTCTATGAAATACATTGTGATTGATTTAAAATACGTGGAAAAAGTTTTTTGAGCCAGGCAATACTTAGCTTAAAAAAAAGACATAGTCACTCTCACTTTGTAGCTTCCAAACATCCACGTGGGGATGAGCTACAACGCTGAGAATGAGGTCAGGTGTCCACCACCGATGGGAGGAACCATCCACGGACCAGACGGAGGCGTCCTGGGCTCATGTGGGTTGCCCGCTCCTGGCTGCTCTCCTGTGTCTGGCGTGTGGCGTGGCCCTTTTCCTTTCCTGGCGCAGGCTGTCGTTGCCCGCCAAACGTGGTTTTCACGGCCCCGGCCCAGCGGATGGGACCGCGCTGGCGCACACCTCAGTGCTGGCAAGCTAGGAGCCGTCTGGGGAACACGTGTTGATCACGGTCACTGGGGTGCAAGCGTCCTTCAGCAGGAGGCGGTGGGAAATGCGTGGTGGGGCGCCCGGGGAGAGGCCGGGCGTGGCGGGCGTCGTGCCTCAGTAACCCCCTCTGCTTCTCTCCTCCCAGAATCATTGACCAGCGATTCGAGAAAGCGTCCTACTTTGTCTTTGGCGATTTCAACTTCCGGCTGGATTCCAAGTCCGTGGTGGAGGTAGGCCACGCCGGGAGCCTCACGCGTGTTCGGTCATGTTGGGAAGACAGCGGAAGCCCGTGATCCTCGACGGGCGCGTTCCCACTGTCCTGCTCACTGGTTCTATTTAAGGCAGAAACTCCTAATGGAGAACGTTTTACTGTCAAAAGGGGGCTGTTATGGGAGCCCCTCCGAAGGAGTAGTTGGGTAGTGGTTGGGTCACTCAGCACATGTGTGCTGAGCCTGGAGATTCCTCTGTTGACGGTCGGGAGAGGAAAGAGGAGGAAGCTACCTGTGAGAAGGCAGCCCCTGGTCAGCTGTACGCGCCAGTTCCCCCCAGCTGTGGGAATCTCCTGGGTGCCCTCAGGCCCCTGGGTGACGCTCCCGCTGAGTAGCAGGCGCAGGTGGGAACCTGGATGGGCACCAGCCGCGAGGCGACCGGGTCGGAAGGCCAGCTCGTCGGCCCCACCAGGTCCCGCCACGTGGCCTGGAGCGCGGTCTCCTCTGCGTGGGGCCGGCTTCTCCCAGAGGGTCTGCGGCCCTGAGCCCCGCTGCCGCGCCTGCCCCACTCTCCTGGGGCCGCAGTGCTGACGGCAGGGCCCCCGGCCGCAGCGAAGGGGGCCTGTCAGCCGCCCAAGGCGAGCGGGTCCACCCAGGCCCAGGTGCAGGAGGGAGACCACAGCGTGCAGGGTCCAGCCCAGGCCTGTCCAGAGCAGGGCACACACAAGCGTGTGCCTGCAGTGATGGTGGAAACAGCAGGGGGAGACCCCGGTGGCCCCCTCTTGTCATCTTCCTTTGGCGTCTCAGGTACAAGTAATCCTCCCTTCTCGGCAGAAGATTCTGTCTTAAAACTGAGCAGTGAGAGGCGCCTGAGTGTGGGGAGGGGGCCTTCGACCACTCGGAGTGTTTTCAAATAGACAAATGAATTCCACTGAGGACCATAAAATCCTGCGTTTGGTTCTGCTGACTTTTCCCCTCCTCATTTTGAGTTTGGCTCAATCAGCAACCTGGATCCAAGGTCCCATGGGTTCCGTGCCTTTGAGCCGTGGGTGCGATGCCCGCCTGTTGAAATCCGCCAGTGCACGTGTGATGCTGTGAGGGGCGTGGGGAGCCCGGCCCAGTGCCCGCAGGCCAGGCGCCCTCACCAACAGTGCCTCCTCTGGTATTTTAGCCGTGCTGGTTTTGCTGGGGTGAGCCCCCGAGCGCAGGTCACTTCCAGCTGGTACTTGGGCCCAGTGAGCCTGCTGTGCTGGAACGGCCTCTCTGCTCGCCCGAGGGCCCCGTCTAAGGGCCCTGGACAGACCGGAGCCGATGGACGGGAGCCGCCAGCCGCAGGCACATTGGGAAAAGGTCCGGGAGGTTTCCAAAGTGGCCTTTTCTTTGCCAGCAGAACAAATGCCACAAAAAGGGCAGCGGCTCTGGACGCAGGCAGAATTGTCACGGGACGTGTGGCGCGTGCGGGGCTCCGGTTTCCATGGGGGGCGCCGAGCAGGGCGCGTGGCCGGCGGCGGGGAGGCTCCTGCAGAGTCGTGATTTCCTTTTCTTACTGAGTGGGAAGCGGGAGGACACGGCCCTGGGCGTGAGCGGGCGTGAGGGGGGCGTGAGCGGAGCTGGGCCGACTACGCACGGTCGTGACACGTGTGGCTGCCGCTGATCATGTGACCCCCTCCCCTTCCCCAGACTTCTCTGCCCAGCGCCCTTTCTCCTGACCCTTCACCTTCAGACCTTGGCTTCACCTCAGGGACTAGTCCCATCCCCTAGAGGAAGGACTCCTGCCACACAGTGACCGCACGGGTGGCCGGTGCTGGCCAGGGTCCTGATGGACCCTGGACTCGGCCAGGGAGGCGCTGCTCGCGGCTGGGCGGCTCCATCCTTCTGTGTTTCCTCCCAGAGTTGGCAGCCCGGCCCCGTATCATCAGGACGTCGGGGCTGGTGGTACAGGACCCACGGCCACACGTCCTTGACCGTGAGTGAGAGGGGGCAGAGCCTGAGCAGGGACGTAGGCGCTCACTTCCTGGTCAGTAACAGCCCGAGGTCGTCCCCCGAGCAGCAGAGCTTTGAGGGCCAGACCGCGGAGGAGGGAGAGGGCTCGCCCCCGCGTACTGAGGGGCTGCCTGGTCTGTGGATCCACAGTGAGACCCCCGATGGGCGCATTGTTCTGAAGGCCACCCGGGGGCCCCAAGCGTCTCCAAGGACCAACAGCCTGAAGGTTCCAGGCCAAAAGCCTCGATATTTGGTGGACTGCCCAGGTTTTAATAAGTTCCTCTTCCTTCAGGAAAGTACAGGGAATCTTCGTTCTTGAGCGCTTTTCCAACTAATTAACTGACTTAGATAAGGAGCTACATGAAATGCTGTTTTTTGTAGGCAGTTCTCACAAACAGCTGATTTTTCAGGGAAGCGGAACTACGTGCACGAGCTTCCCCTCCTGGGCCCCTGCGGACCCACCTTGGCCTCCCCGGCCCGCGGCTTCCCTTGGCCTGGCCGCCCCTGGACCTGCCCCCGGCCTTGGTGTCCCGCTGTCCGGGCAGCTGGTGAGCACACCCGGGAAGGTGTGGGGCACGGAGTGTCTGCCCCTTCCCTGTGTGGGCGGCTGTGTGTGAGGTCAGGTGCAGAGCAGCAGTTCTGCTGCTGGCAAGAGTCACAGACGTGACGCATTTGTGTGGCCCCTTCCCCCAGGGGTCATTTCCTAAGCAGTCAGTCGTCCGTCTGCTCTAGGCTGTGCTTTCCATGTGCCTTAACCGCAAGCCCCTTGGACTGTGCTGGGGACCCCATGTCGGTAGTCCTGAGATGTCAGAGGGACCCACGGCAGGGACGGGTCCTGGGCACACAAGGGCACGCGAGGGCTGACCCAGGCGGGCCGCCCACCACAGGGGGGCAGGGAGCAGAGGCCCTCCACCCCGCCAGCCCCGCCCACCCCACCCCGCACGGGAGAGTGGGTTCTGGTGAGGGGGCGTGGCGAGGACGTTCTCGGGCCCGAGGAGGTCCCACTGCACCCCAACAGGACGTGGTCGTTTTGAGCGGCAGCTCTTCCCAGCGGGCCTGCTGGTAGGCGTCAGGCTTGGCGGAGCGGGACGGCTCCAGGAGACCCTCGTCCTCCGGGCACACGGAGTCTCCCTCGCGGAATCGGCGGCTTCACCCAGGGCTCCGTTCAGTCTCCTCGCAGCCTCTTCTGGGAGCCGCCCGGAGTGTGGCAGCGCATCTAAGTGGACCTGAATGCCACCAGGACACCCCCGCACCCCCAAGCTCTGGGCTTGCCCACGACAGCTCGCTGGACACTGCCCCTGCCCCGCTGCTGCCAGGGAGTGTTTGCTCTGGCTGTGCACCGCACACGTGAGAAGCCCAACGCTCCGTTGCCCAGGGCTGTGAATTTGGCACTTTCAAAGGAGGGAGGAATCAATAGTGTTTAATTGAATTATTTGCTCGATGAATAAACAGATGTGTCTAAGATTCGTGCATTAATTTTTGGAGGGTTTTCTTGTGCACGTGGTTCTTTAAACCGTACGGTCCATCTATCCTGTGGATAAATGGCTGTTCAGTTGACGAAAACTTACATCTCTGCACACAGTTTACTGTGTAAGTAAAGCAAACCAATGGGAAATGATTTTTATTCCCAGCACGTGGAGTATGATTTTTGGTATAGCGAGTTTTTAGGACCGTTTGGTCAAATGAAGACTTTAGCCCTAGGGATTGAAGACCATCTTCTCACGCCTCATCAACACAGTCATCAGCTATTCACGAAACATCCAGGCTGTGCAGGAGCTGCCATGCAGTCCCGCGGCTGAGCGCCCTGGCAGAGAAGCCGGGGTCCAACGGGGGAATCATAGGCGGATAGCGTAGCGCATGACACCCGGACCCCACCCTTGCGCCCGCGTGTCCCCTCGGGGTTGCCACGTCACCTTTGGCCCCAGATGTGTCCAGCTGATCAAGAAAATTATAATGAACTTGGTATGTTCTGAAGTTCCCACGGAAGACACAGCTTGTGCCTGGTGGCACCTTCCTGTGTTGTGTTTCGTGTCCCCGCCTGTGCCAGTGTTCCGGCCGGCGGCTGGGACACTGGTCTCGAGGCAGAAGTCTGAGGTCGGGGGGCTCCCTCCTGCCTCCTCGGCTCCGGTGGCCCAGGCGCCCCTGGGCTGTGGCCGCGTCATCACTGCCTCTGCTCCGGCCTCACGTGCCTCCTCCCTGCCTCACTGTCCTTGTGGGGACAGTCACTGCACTTGGGCCACCCTGAATCCAGGGTGAGCTCGGCTCGAGAACGTTGACCAGTCACATCTGCCAAGGCCCTGGTTGACAAAACAGTCGTGGGCTGAGGTCTGGGTGGACGTGAACTTGGGGACACTCTGCAGCCCCCTTCCTGCCAGAGCCCCGTTTCCTCTCCCACCGCTGGAGAGATCGATGCTAACTCAGAAAACATACTTGTGGGCAAAGCTAGATCTAAAAGTTTAACTGAAAGAGGCCAAGTTTCTTTTGCTGAGGATTAATTTCAGTAGCATTCATTAAGCTACCTGTTTAGGTCTTGAATTTTAAAACACCGTGGAAGCACCTCTTGGAACATCACAGTCTGCTGGCCGGCATGGCTTTTTGAAAGGGTTTCTAACTGTAGAAACAACGTAGAGAAACTCTGTGGACACCAGAGAAGAGGTGTCCGAATTTTCCCGAAAGGTTGTTAGACCGAGTGGATGGCTTCTCGAGGCCTACCAGCCGTCCCAGCTCCCAGAATGTGCAGAGCAGCGTGAGGACAAGGCCGCCCGGGTGTTCCGTGGCTCCGGGACACCTCTTCAGGGGCTTTGCCTGTTACAGGAGAGCCTTGTATGGAGGTGAAGGCAGCCGCTTCTTGGGACTTGCACAGCGGGGAGTCAGCGGGGCACATTTTGGGGATGGGCTGCCTGGTGGACAAGGCCTGGCTGGGGCCACAGGGTCCTGCAGGTTCTCAGGCAGTGCTCGGGGGCATCACTGAGGGTGGCAGGCGGCCTCCAGGTGGGCACTGGGGCACCGGGAAGAGGGGGAGGGGGCTGGGATGCAGGCAGCTCATCCTCTGCCCCACCCCCTCCAAGGACTGTGCCCAGGAGGTGCAGCCATCTGCCCTTTCCTTCCAAACAACACGGCCCAGGAAAGAGCACCGGTCAGAGCAAGGCGCACCAAGGCTTGAGCCGGGGCCCAGGCCTCGAGCTGTCCCTTCCCCGGGTGAGCGGTTGCCCTCAGCGATGACCCTCTAGAGACACCGGCGTTTCGTGCCTACAGACCGGGTCCTGGGGTGGGAGAGGCCATGCCAGCCCCGACCCGTATTCCTGGGGAGGCCGGTGTCCTCAGCTGGTGGGTCACCCCACAGACGGTTTCCAGACTGCCTAAGGTCAGCGTAGCACCCAAGGTGACCACAAGCGCCCCAGACAGTACTGCAGTCGTGCGGGTCAGAAGGTCCGAGGAGACGCAGGGATGGGGACGCGGGACCTCCGTCTGCCGGCGTCGTCTTGTCTGGAGGTGGCAGGTGACCCCCTTGAAGAGGGAAGTTGAGGTCATCCTTTGTGCCGGCCCAACGAGAAGCCGGCTTGGCTGGGGTTTGGTATTGGTTGCTGGTCCCCCACTAGAGTGGCAGGTACACCCTCCCCAGCCCTGGGCCCCTGAGATGCCCAGGGACGCCCTGCCTCTGGTGCTCACCCCGCCAAGCTCCTGGAAGCTCCCAGAGGGGAGTCAGGTCCTTCCGGAAACATGAGCATCCTGACCTGCAGGGAGAAAGAAGCTGCAGCGGGCAGGGGCTCCTGGAAGGACAAGTCGGCGAGGGGCTCCAGGGCAAGTTGGAGACCCACCGGTCCTCTGCAGCAAGGGGTCGCGGGCATCTTGCTGGCACCAGCGTCGGAAAGAAGTGCTTTGTGCAAAGTGAACGGCTGCCCCTCCCACCCCCGGAATGAGAGCTTCGCGTTTCAGATGCAAATTAATACAAACATGCTTGCCTAGCAGAACTGAAAAGATGATCCTGTGATCAAACTTGGCACCTCTTAAGCCGTAATTAAAACAGAGAAATGACAAACACTATGACCATGCGCCGTCTAATGGGCTGTGCATCCCGCACTAATTAACAATGCAGCCTCCCACTCAGCTCCGCAGGCGGGATTGCTCAGAGTATGTTTCATGCCTGGCGCAGTGGCAGCTGGCAGCTGGGTGCTCAGCTGGCCAGTGACAAAGGGTGACAGCGGTGCCAGGCGCTCCCATCTCCGCACGCCCCGGCCGCACCCTCCTGCCGTCCGTCACCGCTGACAGCCGTGGCGATGGATGCGTTTTTGGAGGCTGGCGGCTGTTTTGAAAAACCGGTTGCCGGTTGCTGACAGGTACAGGTTCAGGTGCCAGCAGGGCCTGTGAGGACCCTGGCTTCTTGGAGGAAGCAGCCGTCCCTACGCTCATGTTCGCGGGGCAGGGGCAGGGCGGGGGGTGGGAGCCCAGGCGGTGCCCCAACAGCCGGGGTCGCAGCACTATCCACGCCCGCCTTGGAAGAGGACCAGGGGCACCGCACAGCCCGCCCCGCACCACAGTGCGGCCAGGGAGACTCTGCAGGCTGCCCGGCGGCCTGAGCCCCTGCCCCAGACCACGGGCATTTCTGCCACCCAGCCCCCTGCCCTCTGGCTGCACATGCGACCTGGCGAGGGTGGGTTCCCACTCAGCCAGGAGGGGGCATCGCACCTGGTCGTTACCTGTGCTGGCCCTTCGTAAGGTCCTGTGAACTGTCCCCAGCCTGTTTCTGCATTTTCTCACTTCTCTGATTCAAGTTATTCTTTGGAACTCAGGGAAGGCCTAGGAGGCTAAAGTTTTTCTGCAAACAGAGGCAGGCAGGGGACAGGGGCAGGGAGTCTGTCCCGGGGAGACAGAAGGAGGTGACAAGGGGTCCTGCTCTCCCCCCTGCCCCTTGTCCCCCACTGCCCGGCAGGTCTGAGCGCTGGTGTGTCTGTGGAAGGCCGGGGACGTTCTCAAGAGGCCAGACCAGGAGCGTGGCAGGTCCCCCGGCCGGATCCCCTGCGGGCAGGGCGACCCCCGAGCGGCAGTCCCGTCCTGCTGGACACGAGCCTAGAAGGAGCCCGCGCTGCTTCCTTCTAGAAAAATCAGTCAAGCTCCCCTGGTTTGCGCAGCCGGCCGCGGGCGGGCGCTGTCGCCCCTCCGTCAGCGGGTCGGGAGCTGGCGGGGCGTCTTGGGGAGGAGATGAAAGGGTCTTTATGGCAGTGGTTGTTCTCGCGAACAGCTGATGGTACAGAACAAAAAGGACGAAGGCGCCTCTGACGCTGACACGGCCTCACAGCAGCGCCTCTCACGGACCCCGGGCAGCGCCTGCCGCCCTCCCGCGCCTGCCCGCTCCCGCCCCCCCGTCTGCGCCTTCAGGCGCTCGGAGTCCATGTGCTCTCGGCCATCAAGGATGTCCCTCCTCCCGGGGGCTGGGGTTTGCCAGGAAAACCTCTGAAAAGCTGCGCTTCTCCAGAAGGGTCTTCCTTGGGGAAGTCAGAGTAAACGGAATGGGGGGTGTTCAGGGTCGCTCCCGCCCGATGCAGGACGGCCTCCCCACGGTGCTTCCCGGTGAAAGCCCGACACGGCCACCGCCCCTGCTCGGCCTCAGGTCCTCGGCGCGCACCCAGCACGGTCCTCTGTGTCAGGCAGGCCACTGGGACCCTGAAAACCGAGGAAGTTAGCACTCTGCTGAGCTCCCCCGAGGGCAGGGTCCCTGCCAGGCCCCTCCTGCGGCCGAGGCAGCAGGTGCGCGTGTCTCTTCATGGCTCTCGCGGGTGCCTGCTCTGGGCCCCACTTGGTGCAGCTGAGAGGCAAGACGCTGCCCAGTGGCCTCGTCTTAACTACACGAGCTCCCCGCCCCCCGACACCCAGGGACAGCCGTCACGGCCTGGCACCTGGCCGCAGACCTTCCCCCTAGAGCACGGTGACCTCCTGGGCCTCGGGCCGGCCTGGCCACCACTGGAGGGGCCCTGGAGCTGAGCACGGGCCAGGTAAACCAGGGTTCTTGCTCTCCAGAAGATGTGTGTGTGTGTGTGTGTGTGTGTGTGCATGTGTGATAGGGAAGGAGGCTGAAGCTTAGGCTGGAGCTCGTTGGACCACATGTCCGTGCACTGGGAGGTGCTGTTCCTGTCGCAGGCTCAGTGGCCCCGGCTGTCCCCCGGGGGCTCCCACGGCAGCGTGTACCCTGGGACCTGCTCACCCGGCCGCAGGCGGTGTGGGCGGCTCCGAGACGCATTTCTATCTGTCTGCCCAGCGCCTACTTTTCAGGCCGTGGCATGTGTCTGCCCTGAAGGGGATGGTCAGAGGGTTCGTGAAGACTTTTTCTGAGCACTTTCCTGCGGAGGCATGAGTTACCTGTGACCGAGGCAGGTTCTGAAGCCGCTGACTCCGCGTCCCTTCTTCTCTGCTCCCTGGACACCTTTAGGACTGAAATGACATCTGTAGACGCTGGTGACCAAGGACTGGCCCATCCCTGGGACGGATGGTGCTTCTCTCCTGTTCCTGGCGGGTGGGTGGGTATCCAGGGCACGGGGCTGGCTGGCTGATTCTCCGTACCCACCTCACAGTGACCCAGCGTTGGACCCACACCTCCCACACGCTGACTTGTGAGTGAGGTGCCAGAGGCAGCCTTTAACCCCTCGATTCCAAGAGGTGGATCTGGGCAGCCCGGGTCGGGACCGCAGCACTGTGGGTCCTGGAGACCCCGTTCTCCTTCCAGAGCTGAGGCAGGTGTGGGGTTAAGGGGGTGCAGCACAGCAGGAGGCAGACCCGGGTTAACGTCCAGTGTCACGGGGAGAGTCATCACAGAAAAGGTCACGTTTACCCTCTAGAGTGGGATCTGTTTTCCAGTCATTTGAAAAAACTCTAAATGTAAAAGGTAATGGTTTTCCATCAACTTGTTCTAAAGAAAGCCTATGTAAAGGACTCAGGTCTTTCTTTGCACGCCGTCGTTTAGAAACCCTTCTCTTCCTCTCTGTGGCCCGTGCTGCAGGAGGATGCAGACGGAACGTTTATTGTGCGCCTGTTTATTTGTAGACATTTTTATGGCTAGAATTTAACCAGAAGTACCAGGATGACAAGAGCAGCCGTGGGACGGGGTGAACTTGATGACGAGAACAGCCGTGGGACGGGGTGAGCTTCTCCCTGACGCCCTTGGTTGGCTGGTTTTCAGTGAAGGGTGTGCATGCCGAGGCCCGGTTTCTCTGACGTCTCTGTGATATTCGGGGGGGACCCCAAGGACTCAGGGCCCTGCAGCCCAGCTGGGGCGGCAGCTCCATGCCGAGCTCCTCGGGTGCAAATTGCTGGCCTCGGCCTGGTTCCTGCTGGACGCACAGCACAGAGACGGCGAGGGTGTCCGAGTGCCTGGGGAGGAGATGGCCGCCCCCGCAGGAAGGAGAAGCTGCTTGTGGCTGCGGCTTGCTGGAACCAGGAGCTCACCCTGTTCCAGCTCCCCGACGGCTTCCGCTCCCGGAGCGCGGACCCCTCTGGGCAGAGGAACAGGAGCTGAGCGCGCGGGCCGGTGGGAAGCCGGGCTCAAGGCCAGCCGTGGGTGGCTGCAGGTGGGCGGGGCGTCTCCGGCCCCTGCTCCCGGGAGGGGCCGGCACCGGGGCTGCAGACACAGCTGATGAAGCACTGCTCTGTTCCCGCTTCTGCTTCCCGCAGGTGGACCCAGAGCCAAGCCCCACGGGAGTGGCCAGAGTGCGGGGCCACCGCCCATCCCCGGGCCGTGGCGAGTGGAGGCTGGGCTCCCCACAGCGCCCCACCCCCGTCGGAGGTCTGGGCCTTTCTGGCCTCACGCCCTGCGTCTGAAACGCAGCTCAGAGCAGCCAGCCACCCCCTCACGCGGGGTCTCCAGAGCAGGGTCACTGTCCTTTTGACATTGCGCAGGAGATGAGGCCACGGATGTCGGTGGGTGGAGGGTCCTCGAGGGGCCGGGCGGGGCCAGGGCTCCCCCGCGTCTCCCCTGAGATGCCAGAGGCCAGGCCGGCGGCCCCGCCGAGCATCCTCACCCAGGGGCACGCCACGTCCGGGCTGTGTTGAAAGCCCTTGAGGACATGTTTCTTTTACGTGCTTTTCCTTTCAGCTTCTCAGGGGTCGGTCATACGCGCATGTTTGTGGCTGAAGAGAGAACCGGTGGCCACGGCCGGTCGGCCTCTTTGTGCCCCGGCTTTGTTTCCGATTTCACGCTATCAGAGGGTCCGCGTGTTTTCCTGCGTGAAGTTGTCAGGGGATGAAAGCTCCGGAGCGGGGTCGCACGCCAAGGGCCGGGCATGGAGCCCACCCGCCAGCCTCCCGCCCTCCCCCTGGCCCCTCCGCACAGTAATGGTGTCGAGCAGGCCGGCCCGGCCCTTCGCTGCAGAACCAGCGCTTCCGTCCAGACCGGCTCATTTGTCTCCCTTGGGGCCAGAAGGAGCCTCGTCCAAGGCTAAAACAGGGCGGCCAGCTCACCCTCCCCAGCGGTGACCCACTGCCCAGGCGCGGATGGCCGAGCTGGGTCCCTGACGTGGTCAGGGGAGGGGGAGGTGAGGGCGCTACCAGCTCCCTGTGTTTTCGGGAACATGTAGCTCTGTGACGGGGCAGGTGGAGTTCCCGCCCCGTCCTCACTCGGGAAGGACCCCAGCGGCGCAGAAGCTGTGTCCAGTCTGGTGGGACGCAGTGTGCAGCGGGCCTCACATTGGAGGCTGCTGGCTGTCCTTCCAGAGGGCCCGCGTCCATATAGAGATGCTGGAAGCCAGGCCCCAGGCAGCGGGATGCCACCACGGGGACAGGGTGGACCCTGCAGGGCTGGGGGGGGGCGGCTGGGGGCTCCACAACTTCAGGAAGCCGCTCTTTGGGTTATTTTTCATTTCAAGGCTGTTATATTTTCCACTTGATGGAAAAAAAGGTTAATCCAGCCCCCAAGGTCTGAGCAGGGGACGGGGGACCCCGTGTAGGTGCCGGCTCGCCACCCACGCCCTTGACTGGAAGCGGCCTTGTCACCGGCAGGTGGGTGTCGCCGAGAGAATGCTGGACCTCCAGGGGGCTGGACACCCTTGGTCCCGCTGGTCCCTGTTTCTGGGGGCCCGTTCCATGGCGTGAGCTTCTCCTGGGGGCCCAGGCAGAAATGGGGGCTCCGCGTTCCGTCCTGCAGGGGGTCTGCATTTCAATAAAAAGAGGAGTGCTGTCCTCTTACTCAGAATGAGCCAGAACATTTCCAGTATCTGCTGGTAGTGTCTAAATTTGGTTGCCAGAGTGGCTTGGTGGTTCGTTTTGATTTTGTTTGAACCTCCCTGCTCCCCACGTGGAGGGGAAGAGCGCAGAGGGCTCTGAGGAGAGACGCACGGGGTCGGCCACTGCCTGTACCTGAGACGGCCGCAGTCATCTGGCCACACCGGTTTTCCTTGCTGCCTGAAATCAGGGTTAAACCTGCCCCACCCTCTGTGCAGCCCCATGAGTGACGGCACGCCAGACAGTGACCCCGCTCACCGCTTCTGAGCTCAGGCCCTGACGAGCCCCCTTCCCCGGGTGCAGGTGTGTGTGGGGAACCAGAGCAGCAGGGGGCAGGAGGCCACAGGGATGAACTGCACGCACGTCCCCTGCTGCCCCCCACGTTCCGCAGCTTGGACTCCCGGTCACCTGTCTATGCCCAGCCGTCCCGGGGACCCTGGCACTCCTCGGAGCCTCCTAGAAGCCAGGGCGTGAGGCCCGTCGCTGAGAACGGGGGGTGCCTGTGGCTCTCAGGGACCTGGGGGGCTGGCTGCCGGAAGGGAGTCCGTGCCTCCACCAACACCCAGTCTGTGTCAGACTCGTAAACAACCGCCAGAATAACTCGGGAACGAGGTGTCGTTGGGGCGGGAGGCGTCCCCCTGAGCCCGGCCCCTCGTCTGCAGGCCCGAGCGTCCTGCGGGGCACGAGGGGAGGGCGCCGCGTGCCAGGCTGGCAGGGAGCACCCTGGGGGGCGAGCCCCAGCGCCTGCTGACCCCTCCCCGCGCCCGCACCCTCCGCGGGGCCTAGAACCCGCAGGGCAGGGCCCACACTCGGGCTGTGGGCCAGTGGGCTTCTTCAGGGTCCCTCAGAGACCCCTGCACGCTCACACGTCGGGACTCCCGACTCCGGTGGAGAGAGACCCAGACGCAGTCCCCAGGCCACACCGGGCTTTGCAGACAGAAGCAAGACCAGCTATTCGTGTTCATTCGAACTATGCTTCCAATACCTGCATTGCTTCCTATGTTTTCGCAGGTGGAGAAAATAGGTAGAATGGAAGTGTGTTCTGATTCTCCTTTTGCCTGTGAGGAGAGAACAAACCCGCTGGGCCGCTGGGCAGGCCTGTGACGATGGGGCATGCCCTGAATTTCTGTCCTGGCCGCCTGGGAGCTCTGTAAGACAGGCTGTGTCCCCTCAGCTCTCCTCCACACCGTGTGGCCCGCCGGCCATTCCCTGCCTGCCCCCAGCCCCCCTCAGGCCCTGTCTCTACCTCTCACGCTGCCACCCCGGCCTTTGCCCCACCAGGGCCCTCCACCTGGAACCCGGCTCCATTAGCTCCGTTACACGGTCACCATCTCTCTAGTTACCCCGACACCCAGCCCCAGGCGTGCCCCCCTGTATACACTGCACGTCCTGGACGCCGACCACAGGTGCCCACTGGCCCGGCCTACGCTAGGTCCTTTGGAAACTTGGGGTGTGTGTCAGCTGGGGCTCCTGGGGGATCCCCTTCCTCCGGGCCCAGCGTGCTGGGTCCAGACAGAAGCCGGGTCTCTGGAATCACAGTAACTGTGTCTGAAGCCTTGGCGAGCCATCAGTAAACGCAACTGAGATGCTTTTTTTTAATACCTACTACCTCTCAAAGTGGATGCACAGAAGAGAGCCTTATGGCTTTTATTTACCATTTAGAAGCTTAGCAATTACAATGAGAAAACGACCGGTGTGCCTCTGACCTCCACAGACGGAAACTTACCGCCCAAACTTTCCAGAAGGCGCGTCGTGACCCAGACTCTGAAACCCGCCGTATCCCCCAGGTCAGGCTTCTGAGACTCGAATGTTCCTGACCAGCTCCTGCCTGATCCCAGGGCCTGTCCTCGGGTACTGGGCTGGCTGTCCCCCCACCCCCGCGCCAGTCTGGCAGAGAGCAGAGTGGGTTCTGTAAGGCCGCATTCGTGGGCTTGCCTGTGGGGACCCCAGGGGCTCTGTCTGCATAGAATTTGGACCCTGGTGGGGAGCGTTTGTGACGGCGGGATGGGGGCAAAGGGGGGGCAGCTCTGGGAGGAGCGGGGTCAGCTGCACAGGCGCCCTGAGCCCCAGGGGGTTGTGCGGATTCAGTGGCTGTAAGACTGCGGGACTCGCAGAAAACGCGGCACACTGCGCTTCTGGGCTGACACCGGCGTGGGGTCCTGTGGGCGCCGCCCCAGCAGCCTGTGCCCCTAAATTCCAAGCGAAAAACCAGGGGCTCCGGGTGCCAGTAGGACAGTGCTGGGCCGCCTCTCCTGTGCCCGTCCTGCCACTGCTGATGGTGAAATAAATCTTACACGGCTCTTTAAGAATAACATTTGGGAAATTGTTTTCTCCTTTCAAAAGAGGAAAATGCCTTCCTGTAAGTAGGCGAGCCGGAAAGGCCCTGGCCCAGGGCTTTCTGCATGAGTGGTCACGACTGCGATTGAAAGGCCCGCCCGGGAGGAGGCCTGGCGGGTGTGGGAGAGAGGCCCGAGGCTCGCCGAGGCCCCTGCCAGGGCTGGGCCGGTCAGATGTTTATCCTCTGGGAGCCCGTCTGAAGTGGCGAGAGATAAAGCAATTTTTTAAAAAGTTTCCAGCAGATGCCTTTGGGAGAAGACCATGAATTTCCTGAATCGCGTCCGAGAGGCTACAATGCCGTCTGCCTGCCGAGCCCTCCCCATTCACTGTGCTTAAGCCACTTAAGCGCATTAGCATCTGGATGGGGTGACCTCCTCGCCGGGGGCTGGGCAGGGTGGCCGCGCTGGGCCGGATGGTCCAGGCGCTTGTTCTAATCCGGCCGTTTGAAGGAGGCCAGACTGATTTGTGACACATGAGTCCAGAAGCCACTGTGGGGGGCTTGACCTGAGTAGCTGTCTGTGCTCTGAATGTCAATGCCTGTCCTGGAGCGCGCGGCCCAAGGGGGATCGGCTTCCGGCTTCCCGGCCTCCCCGGGCCCTGGGGCCTGTTGCTGGAGGATCTCCCGCAAAGCTGGCTGCTTCGAGCCTCTGAGCCCCGCGGCCTCTGAGCCCCGCGGCTCCGCGGTGAAGTGACCTCACGAGGGCTCCTTAGACAAAGAGGTTTTTTTTTAAGTCAACATTAGTTCAGTTGCGGTGGTCTTTCTTTCTTTTTTTAATAAAAATCACCTAGTGCTTTTTCCAAAACAGCCCTATCGAGGTATAACTTACACACGAACTGAAATCCAGCTGTGACCTTCTCACCCCACCTGGCCCCCGCGGCCCCTGCTCTGTCCTTTCTGGACTCCGCGTGGATGGACTTTCCCGAAGGGAGGTGTGCGGGGCCTGGTCTCCGCACATCCTCGCCGGCACTTGCCGTACACCTGGGGTGTCTCTCAGCCCGTTTAGAGCTGCACTTCGTCTCTGCGGTGTTGGTGTGGTCAGCGCGGGCCTGCGGTGCCCCTAACTGCACCAGGCCTCGCGGCCTCTGCGCCAGCCTCCAGCCTCGTCCTGACTGGGGAGCGACCCTGTTTAACCCCCATCCTGCTGCCTTTCCTCGCCCCACACCCAGGTTGGGACAGGAAGGATTTTCTAAAGGAGGCTGGATTTAATAGAGTTTTCAGCCTATCTGCAGTCAGCCTGTCACCCGTGCCCTTCCGTCTGCCCCCGCCGCAGCTGGTGGGCGTCCCTGCGCAGGGCCCCCGGCGTGGCCTCTGTGTCCCCCGTGCTGCCCTCGGGGCCTGTCTGGCTGCCCTTCACTGTCCCTCCCGCTGTGGCTGTGGAGGACCGCCAGTCAGACTGTTCCCTGCGGAGCCTCCACAGGCCCCCTGGGTCCCTGGTCCTCGGGGCAGCCTAGGGCGGCGGGCAGAGGGCCGGGTGTGCGGCCCCGCGTGTCTGGAGCCGCGGGTCCCTCCACGGGAGGTGTGAGCCCCTGAGCTGAGTTCGGGGAGCGGTGGAGGCGGGCAGCGGGCTGGCATGTCTCCGGGGACTGAGCTCCTTCCGTGTCTTTCCCAGACTCTCTGCACAAAGGCCACGATGCAGACCGTCCGGGCCGCCGACACCAACGAAGTCGTGAAGCTGATATTCCGAGAGTCGGACAACGACCGGAAGGTGAGCACCTGTAGGTGCGGTGGGTGCCGTGTCCTGTGGGCCCCTCAGCGGGAGAGGTGGGGCCCCGCCTGCTCTGACGGCCCTTCCCTTGGCAGGTGATGCTCCAGCTCGAGAAGAAGCTCTTTGACTACTTCAACCAGGAGGTTTTCCGGGACGACAACGGCACCGCGGTGAGCTCTGGCATCTGACGTGTGGCTGGTCCCCCGGCAGCTGCTGTGCGGTGGCGCTGGCCCCCGGCCCCTCCCAACGCCCCCGCTTTCCCGGGACCATGCTTCCCAGTGCCGTCACAGCCTTTGGGTCGGCTCCTGAACCCTCACCCTCCCGTCACTTCTCCACTGGGCCCTTCCTGGGGGCGCGTCCTGCCGCCGGCTGGGCTGTGGCCACCCGCCTCGCTGCCTGTGCCGGCCAGTGTGGCTCTCAACACTGGGGTCCTCCCCGGTGAGAGGCAGAGGGCTAGGAGCTTTGGGTGTGGAACCCCTGGTTCAGGGCCGGCCCACAGAGGCCTGGGCTTCCTTTGGAAAGAAGAGAACCACCGTGCAAATTTGCGGGGGCATCTCTGTGGCTGCGAACACACGTGTGCGTGTGTGTGTGTGCAGAAGGAAGTATTGATATGTGTGAGCAGACGCCTGCAGTTCAGACCACCCGGCGGGCACGGCCCCTGCAGCGGGAGAGCCGAGGGGGCCCTGCACCTGCGGTGCCCTTTACTTCTTGTGTGCCAGTTGGGCCTACTTTTGACGCATCGGCGCCTGAGGGCGGTTGGGACACCTGTGGGAGCCTCACCGCACGCCCAGGTGTGCACCTGTGCCTCCGCCCTCCCGCCTCCTGGGGGCCTTTCTGGTCTTCCCACCCTGGTAAGGGGCCGTCTGTACCATTGTCCCCGTTTTCAGTTCCCGGTTCACCCCACCTCACCTGCTTGCCACCAAGACCATTGTCACCCCTCAGGGACGTCTTTATCCCAAAGGCCAGGCAGGGATGGTGCTTGGATTTCAGGGCCTGCCTCTGAAGCGTCCCCCCTGGGACCACACCCCTCATGGGTCAGCTCCCTGGTCCCCCTCTGCCCGCAGCTCAGCTCTTGTGCCCTGGGCGCCCCTGAGTGGCCTGGTCACCCGTTGGGTCTTGAGTTTCCAGCTCTGGACGATGCCTCTGTCTCGCGTCTACCTCAGGCCCCTCCAAGCACTCGCACTGGCCCGGCTGGGGGCTCCGTGCCTCTGTGTGGGAGGGCCCCTAGCTCTCATGCCAGGTGCTCAGAAGAGGGCTCACGTCTAAGTGGAGAGGGGCTCTCCAGATGTCCAGCAGACTCTGCCAGCCCGTGAACCCGCCCTACCTTCCTGTCCTCCCCGGAAGCCCTCGTCCCCCTCCGGGCCTCCCTCGCCTTGCACGTCCGGCGGCTCCTAGGCCTGAACTCGCCACACGTCTGAGTCTGCCGCCCCCGGCCGTCGCCCCCCCTGCCTCCTTCCCGACCCCTGCCCCTCTGTCCACCCCCAGCCTGGAGCCCGCCCGGGCCTGGTCACACGCCCACCCAGTCAGGCCCAGCTTTGGGCCTTGGCCACCTCCCACCACCGTCGGGTAAAGCCCGGGACCCTGACCTCTCCTCTGAGGCGCGGCTCACGCCCGGGGCCTCTGTGCTGACCCCCCACCCCTCCTGCAGCCGCACGGGGGGCACCTCTGCCCCCGCGGATGCTCCGAGCCGCCTCACGCACTTCCCCCTGCCTGTCGTGCTGCGTCCCCGCGTCCCCGCGGCCAGTTCCCAGCTCGGCTGCGCAGGGGGCCTCGGGTCCCGGTGAGGTGGGCTCCTGCTGTGTCCCGCAGCGCCTGGGCTCAGCACACGGCACTCACGGCTCAGCTGCGGCCCTACTGGGCTGGACGGGAGGCTCTGTAGGGCGCGGCCGTGTCTGGCTGCCGTCCTGTGACTTCCCAGGCCCGGAACACGTGGGGCAGGTTTGGGGACACGACGCGTTCAGTGTGCCTGTGTGGGGTGAGGTGCCCAGGAGGCTCGGGGTGCCGTCCGCTCCCTGGGCAGCCGTGCGACCCTCTGAGCTTGGAGTAGGGCGGGCGGGGTGGGCTTTGATGGCCCCTAGCACAGAGACGGCCCCTTGAAGCCAGGGACAGTGTGGTTACCAGGGCGAGCAGAAAGCGGAGACGCCCTGGGAGGGGAACGGTGGACACAGAGAGTGGCGCTGGGGTGGCCAGGGGGCCAGAACGTTCTGGAAGGAGCCAGGACACTGGCGAGAAGGAAGGTCCACCGTGTGAGGGAGAAACAGGGTCCTGAGGCAGGTATGCGGGGCGGGGGTGGGGGTGGGGCACAGGGATGTCACAGTGGGTCCAGAGTCCCTGCTGCCCTCAGTTAGCACTTAGAGAATGTGTCACCACCCTGGAAACTACAGATGTCACCGTTAGACGTAAGTTCTAGTTTTGTATTTATTCACCATGTGAAATTGTGCTCCTTTAAGGTGGAGCAAAGTTAGTTTGAATATCTGGGAGAAGTTTGAGGCTGACTCAGATGAGAAGACGCAGTGGAGTCGAAGCAGAGACGAGGTCTACACGTGGGTCTGGAAGGCCCGTGGTCCCGCCTGTCGGGTCAGGAATCTCCGGGGAAGGGGGTGGCCTCGTGCGTCCCCGTGGTGCAGGGCCGAGGCTCCGCGGTAACTGCCCTGGCAGCTCGGCGTGTCAGTCCCACTTGGGAGGCGGGTGTCCAGAGCGCCCTGGGGGACGATGCATGGCCTGCGGAGCCCTCAGAGGACATCTCACCTTCACGCGAGACGCCCACAGCAGGATGGATGTGCTGCTCCGGCCTCGGCCCCCAAATCCATCGCATCCTTGATCAACCACCAGCCTTGCTCCCATCTGACAGAAATTTAATTCAAGCTGGCTCTGAAAATAATTATTGTAGTTTAAGAGTAGTAATCATTGGCCAGGACATGATTGAATGTGTCCATGCCTATTGACTTTTTCTATGATTTATAGCTTTGTTTAGTCGATATTCCCATCGAAATTGTATAATTAATTATAAGTGTGGCTGTCAGGGCTGCAGGATGGAGTGCCCTGGTGAGGATTTGGAGAGATTAAATTTTCTGCGGCTGTCCCAGGGCAGGGCGCGTGAGTTTTCACCGCGCTCGGCCTGTTGGATAGAGATGTTTTCTGGGTGTGTAGCAACTGCTCCAGCTCAGGGCGCATCGATTTTCCGGCCTCTTTCCCTTTATCAGCGCGGCGTCTCTGCAGTAACAGAGGAATGTGTGCAGCCGGGACAGCGCCTGACAGATACGTACGATCAGCCTCCGCTTAATCATTGTCTACACACGCCCGACTCTGTTTTTCACTTTGTAATCCAGAGGAATGTTAAAGATACATGTGAAATTGGTTACCACTTTGAGAAAAATCTCAGAGAGATACAGATTACCCCTTCAACAGAAATGCACTGTCATTTCTAATCAGAAACACCTCACGCTGGCCTCCTGTGGCAGCAGCCGTGGCTCCATCCCCCATCGTTCCCGTGGACTCGGCGTGGAGCCGTGGGAGCCGTGGGGCAGCAGGAACAAAACACAGCCCCGGGTACAAAGCGTGTAGGAAGCACTCCACCGTAGAGAGAGTCCACAGACATCAGATAACTGAATACTTGATAAAAATTATAAGATGAGATTTAAAGGTATTGAAAACGTGAAAGCATCAGAGACATAAACAAATACCATACCCTGAAAAAAGCAGATTAAAAGGTATGAGAAGTGCTAGCAGCAGTCATGGAGGTGGAAGTCTCCACAGGTGAGTTAAGCGTCAGGACGGACGCAGCCGGACGGCGGAGCTGAGACCCCAGCGCGGCGCAGACCTCGCAGGTCGCTGGGAGGCAGCGCCTGGAGGCTCAAGGCGGGGCCGGAGGGCCTGGTCCTCAGGAGCTCGGCAAGTCCTGAGCCGAACGCCAAACGCGAAGACGGAGAGCAGCCCGAGCGCCAGGGCCCCACAGGAAGGACGCGGGCAGCGGGCCTTGTGGGAGCGACAGCCGCCGCCGACCGAGGGATCGGCGGGAGGCCCCGCGGCGGGGCCGGAGCAGCGGCACTGAGCGAGCATGCGGGGCTCTGCGGACACGCGTGTGCCCGTCGCTCACAGGACGGGGCGGCAAGCCCGTCGGGACGCCTCGCGGACTTACTGTCCAGGACGCCTCGCAGACTTACTGTCCAGGATGTTCCTTTTCTTCTCTCAAGAGTCTGAGTTAAATTTGGGAGAAGCTGAAAGGCTTGGCAGCACTCGGTGGGTGAGGCTCGGGCCGCTCACCGCCTGCAGGTTCCCAGGTGCTGGACCGAGTCCTCTGTGGGGAGGAGGCCGCCGCCAGCATCGGGCTCGGTGGCCGGTCGTCAGGGGTGCCGTGGATGCACCTTTCCTGGCGGTCGCGCCTGCCTGCAGCCGCCACGGAGCATCACGGCTGTCTTCCCGTCTGACCTGCGAAGGCCAGGAATTCACGCTTGGAGCTGGCCTCCGCGGGGGTGTGTGTACCTGCGAGTGTGATGCGAGGGCATCTCTAGGCCCACGTGCGTGCAAACACGTGTAAGCACGGGACTGGTCCAGGCCTCACGCTCATGCTTCCCCCCCCCCCCCACCCACACACACACACAGTTCTCCTCCATCCCCGGCACCCCTGAGGCGCTAACTCTGCAGCCTTCCAGAAGCTGTTTGGCCTGGGCTGCTCCCTGGAAGTGGGGTGTGTTTCTCCTTGATGCAGAGGCAGGGGCCACTGGGGCCGGGAAGCTGAGGGGCTCGGCCACCCCCCCATGCCCCCCCCGCCCTTCCCCTCCCGCACCCACAGCTCCCGCCCTGTGCCTCCCCTCCCCCATCCCCAAACCCTTCCCCCACCCCGTGCCCCTCCCCATCCTGCATCCCCTCTCCTGGCCCTGCACCCCTAGGGCCCCTGGCATGGCCGCCAGGGGGTGCTGAGTGGGGTGAGGTTTGCCGTGGGCGCTTCTTCGCAGCAGATATGGGCTCACAAGTGTCACCTGTGGGGTCCAGTATCCAAGCCTCGCCAGGCAGGGTCCGAGGCTCTTTGTGCCCCCATCTCCAGGTGTCCAGGATGCTGCAGGAACCTGTGTGAGACTGAAATCAGGCAGCTGTGTCTGAAGTGGTCCCGGGCCACGTGCAGGTGGCTTAGGTAGCAGCCTGGCGCCCGGTAATTGCTGTGTGCGCAGCCCCGCTAACTGCACGCTCTGGGAGTGATGGATGAGGTAGCAGAGGGGGAGAGGACGGGTGTGGCTTCGGGCTCCCGCACAGCTGCAGGGGACGTGAGTGATGACCGCGTCCCCAGGGTGTGCGTGGCCATGGAGGCCAGACACTGCCAGTGCCCTTCCCTCCTGGGGGCACGGTGCCCCGTGGGGTGTGGCTCTGAAGGGTCCCTCAGGGCCAGGTCTTGTTTTTTATCTTCCTGTGTGAGGTCAGTGCTCTTACTCTTTGGACTTAGTTTGGGCAAAATGGCGTCCCCCCTGCTGGACACTGCCTGAGGGCACCTCGGAGGCGACGCCAGCGCCCACGGCGGCTGCACTGCGTGGCCAATCAGCACAGGTAGTGTGGGTCCAGCGCCGGCGGCAGCGGGGCTGAGTCCGGAGCAGGCCTCTCACAGAAGGGCCTGCAGGGTGCCCCGGGTCCCTCCGGCCACACGCCCGGGGGGCCTGCCCTCGGGGGGCCTGCACGCGGCCCGGGTGATGTGCAGGGCAGGTGCTGGAGCAACACCTGTTTCCCGGAAGCTGCAGGTCCCTGCTGCAGACAGACCCTCCCCCAGGGCTTCTTGGTGCCCCCTGGGAGGCAAACCAAAGTGACCCTATATTTTTTTCTGTTTCTTTTCTTCAGCTCTTAGAATTTGACAAAGAGCTGTCTGTCTTTAAGGACAGACTATATGAACTGGACATCTCGTTCCCTCCCAGGTAAGGACCGCCGCTCGCTGGGCCAGCAGGTAACTGTCCTCCTGTCCGTGTGTCTGTCTGTGCCCACCTGTGCCTCTTCCCCCTCCCCCACCCCCCACTGAGCACAGCAGGGGTCTGTTCGCTCCTTTCTCCCAACATGGCCTCTCAGATTAGCCTACGAGGGACCCACACAGGCAGCTCTATGTTCTGGATCTTTCTGGAACCGTTGTGGCGTGGGTTTTGGTTTGGTTTGTCCGTGTTTGTCTTTCTCGGGTATGTAAGCTTTTGCTGGGTTTTGCTCTGGTGTTCACAGAGTCTTGAAATCTGCAGCAATAACAGTGCGTTCCCTCCCGACCAGCCCGGGGCTGCAGAGGGCCAGGGTGGGGGGAGAGAGACGATTACGAAGTGGCCAGGACACCGGGTGGGCGCTCGGCCCGCGGGCCCGTCTGGAAAGACACGGATGCCCCATCACGGGCTTCTCCCACCCATCTCTCTCCTTTCATAGATTCCAAGTACGAATTCTTATCACTTGGGAGAAAATAGGCCTTGGGCAGGTTCAGGGAAGCTTTCTCAGGTAGACGGGACCTGGTGAGCAAGTGGGGCCGAGAGCGCCGCCTGGCCCCCCCTCGTCTGCGTCGGGCCTGGCAGTAAACGCGTCAGATCCACGTCAGAGGAACGGTTGGCATCAGAACGCGCTGGTGGGCCAGGTCCTCTCAGGCTCCCTCTGAAGGTCACCCCCTGCTTCCTGGGACACTCCAGTGGTCAAACGTGTGCAGGCTTGAAGGGCCCCCCACCATCCACTGGACATGGGACTCGCTACGGGTCCAGGCTCTGGCCAAGGCGGCCGGGCGCTCGCAGCTCAGGGTCGGCGCCCAGACCAGCGGTGCGAGGTTCAGGGGCCAGAGAGGCAGGGACCTGGGCCCTTGGGGTGCCTGGTGGGCCCCCAGCAGCGGCTCCAACACCCGTGAACTCGTGACTCAGCATTTCAGGATCAGAAGGGCGGCCCTCAGCAATGCCGTCCAGGTGCTGACCACCACGTTGCCCTCAGTCTCTGACGCTACTTTAAACGTACACATCACGTGCGCGAGGTGAACCGTGCTCCCAGGTGCAGCTAAAGTCTAAAGACGTCCTGAGAGACTTGTTCAGCCCGCGCCTCCTGAGGGTAGTGCCGGGATCTGGAGCATCCCTCCCGCTTGACCGGGGTCCAGCGCCTCTCTCAGGGCTGTGGAGCCGGCCAGGAGGGAGGGGGCCTGGGGCCGCCAAAGGCATAGCCCTGTGGACACGTGTGCCCTGAGCTGGCGTCAGCCCCTCGAGCGTCTCCCAAAGGCCGCAGCCTTGAAGGTCACCCAGGTGCAAGGTGCAGAAGATGCAGGCAGGACCGGCCACAGGACCTCGTGGTCCGTGCTCAGGTGGCCGAGGGACGAGCCCCCACCCCTAGGCAGCAGAGAGACTGGCACGTCCAGAGTCAGGAGGGACAGGGCTGCGTGGTCCAGCCAGGCCCTGGCTGGCGGTCTCCAGGAAGCAAGGGCCGTCCCCCCGGAAGGCGGCCGTAGCCCCGGCCTCTGAGATCCCAGTGGTAGGTGGGGGTGGGCATGCTCTGGTGCCAAGCCGGAGGAACTCCAGGGAGGGCCTGGGGTTCGTCAGGGTACCTGGGGCTGCGGGCACCTCAAAGGCACCTGCGCTCAGTCTGGGGCACACCTGCCTCGGTGTTTGATGGACTCGTGTGGCAGGAGAATGACCCCGAGAGGTCCCGCCCTCGTCTGGGAACCTGTGGACGTCCTGTGACTTCGCAGGTGCATTAGGAATGTGCCCGTGCTGTAGGGTCGGTGTCCTGGGCCGCGGGTGCCCCCCGCAAGCCCGTCACAGCAGAGGCCCCCATCCTCCTGGAGGTGGCGGCTGCCACCCGAGGAAGGTGGCCTGGGTGGGGCAGGCCGCCGGAGGCACTGGGAGGACCATCAGTTTAGGGGCTGGGTTTTCTCCCTTTAACTGGGAAGTAGCATTCGAAGTCTTCTGAGGTGGGAAAAATCGTGGTTTACAGACTGAGTCATCAGCTCCCAAAGCTGGGGGTCCAGCTCACAGTAGGAAATATACCTAGCCTGTCAGCCCTGTCACAGCCAGTGGTGCAAGACCCACCAAAGGGTCCTGAGGCCTTTCCGGCCACTGCCCGGCTCATCCATCCCTCCCCCACTGCCCAGGTCATCTCCCCGCACTGTCCAAGTCACCCCCCCCGCCCCGCTTCCGGGATCATCATTCCCCTCCCGCACTGCCCATCTTCCCCCTCGTCTGGTGCCTGGGTCACACCCATCCCCTCCCTTGGCTCTGTTGCATTTTAAAAGCATGTTTGTGACCATCGGGTACAGCTCACAGCCCCCCTGGGTTGCCACGTGGGGTCTGGAGGGCTGTTCCAGACATGGGACAATGTCAGCGGAAGCAGAAGCGGGACAGCAGGAGGGACTTGGTTAGAAACGGTGGCTGTGTGGTTTGGTACCCAGATGTGGTCTCTGACTGTGCCGGAAAATAAGTGATCTCAGGCGTGCTGTGTATGTGTGTGTGTGTGTGTGTGTGTGTGTGTGCAGGAGTATGAGCTCCTGTGCACACTGTGTAGGCACATGTGGATGTGGCACCGCATGGGTGTGGGTGCATGCATAGTATGTGCACGTGTGTGTACCTGTGTGGGTGTGTGTGCAGGATGTATGCGATCGGATTATAGACTGATTGCGTGTGTTTGTGCAGTGCATGGGTTTGCATGTGTGCGTATAGTATCCACATGTGCACAGATATGGGTGTGCACACGTTGGAGTGTACGTACATGGTGTGGGTGTACACGTGTGCATGCAGTTGTACGCATACATGGTTGTATGTGCAGACGTGTGGTATGTGGGTGTATGTGCATGGGTGTGTGCAGTATGTCTTGGGGTGGGGGTGGGTTGTGTATGCACATGTGCACGGTGTGTGTACGCATGGGCCTATTTGTGGGGGGGGGTGTGCGTGCGTGCAAGTACATGGCTGTGTACAGGTGTGCATTGCATAGGTGTGGGTATGTGTGTGCATGAGCCGTGTTTGCACATGTACATGGTATGTGCACATATGAGCGAATAGGTGTTTGCACGTACATGGGTATTTACATGGGGGTGTGTGCATGTGCATGGTGTGTGCATGAGCTTGTGTGCAGTTCGCGCATGTGGTGCAAAACTCGTGTGTATACGTGTATGCACGTGTGCTTCCTGGGTGTGTGCAGTGCCTGCCCGGGTGGGAGTGTTTCTGGGGCATGCAATCCTCTGTGCACAGCTGCTAGCCTAGGGCCATCTCCTGCTCTTGGAAGCTGTTGGGGGCTTCTGGCCTGGAGTGTTTCCTTGCAGACCGTCCGTCTATCGCTTCTCTCCGAGCTGAGGGGTGGGAGCCACTGAGGAGCCTGGCGCCCGGGCTGCCCTGGTCCTGCGCGGGGAGGGGCAGGCAGGGGCAGGTGGGCAGGGGAGGCGCCCTGGAAGGAGGCAGGAGTCTGCGGGGGTGCCCGCCAGCTGCACGTCCTGCCCACAGGGCCGTCCTGCGTCCAGGCTCCACCACGCTGCCCTCTTTGAGGTGGAAAGGCGGAACCTCCCGCTTCTGTTTCTTCTGGTGTGGCTGAGCCCGTTGGGACCTTTCCGGAAGCCGTGCTGGTCAGTGAGGGACACCACGTCTGCGTTTGTCTGCGTGGCCTCGGGCAGGGCGGGGTGTGCATGTGGCAGCCCCTCAGTCACAGAGAAGGGCCACGCCAGCCCCTTCCCACGCTCCCGAGGCCCGTGTCATCCTCACGACTCTGTTCTGTGAAAACGGCCCTTCCCTCCCACGTGGGCCAGGCGGTCGGGACAGAGGCGCGTGGGCTCCGAGGCCATGGGCCCTCGCACGTGGCTCTGGGCGTTTGTGGGGACGGTCTGTGCTTCACTGGCTGCCGGACTCTGGCCCCTCCTGGGGGCGGGGGACGGGGGGTGTGGGCAGTGTCCGTTCAAGGGGTAGTGGGCACCCCAGGCCGTCGTGCCTGTCCTCACCCAGCTTTCCTCTCTGTGAGGCCTGTTTGCTCCAGCTTGTCAGCCAGGGAATTAGCAAGAGCCATGGGCATCCCTGGTGCCAACGGGCAGTGCCACGGGAGCAGGGTGTCCTGAGCGGCATCCTCTGGCCGTCGCGCCTGGTTTTCAGAACCTTTCTGCGCCTTTTGCCTTTGTTACCCAAGCAGTGGACTCACCGCAAACTGGCTGTGGAGTCCTGTTCCCCGTTCTGGTGGAGGCGAGCTCTCAGCTGCTGGGGGCCACGGGCTGGGGGCGGGGTCAGTGCAGAGCCTGGAGTGGAGGCCACCGGGGCCCCCGTGGCTCCAGGCTGTGGCTAATCGCATACCCGGGACAGTCCTCAGAGATGCTCGAGCAGACAGGTCTCCTAAGGAGAGCGAGGGGGGCGGGGGCGAGTTTCTTGAGCAGAGGCGTTCGTGACTGTTCTCCACGGGCTAACAGAACTCCGCTCCTAATGGATCGTAACTCAATGCTGTGTGTCACTTTGCTGGAAGAGGTGCTAATATTTCAGGCGTTTGTAGAGCCTTCAATTCTCGTTCTTCTCAGCCTCAGGGACAGTTTTGCACCTTCGTGAGGGACAACCACGAAGTGACCGGCGGGGTGGGGTAGAGGCAGGGAGCGCGGCCAGGCCAGGCTAGTGGGCGCATGGGGTGCCCGCCACAGAGACCCTCCGGGGCCCACCCCGCGCTCCAGATGATGCCCGCCAACCCCAAGTGGCCAGGGACGGCAGTCGGGACCAGGCCAAATGAAGGCCTTTAAGGCCACGTGGTATTTCCACGTGCTGGTGATGTAAAAGGCTTTAAGTTCGTGCTCAGAATAACTGGTGGGCAAAGAGTGTGATGCTGGTGCTGGCATGAGCTGTGCCCACCTGGTCTGTCTGTGTGACCGGCCTCGAGGGGATGCAGAGCCGCTGGCATGAGCCATGCCCACCTGGTCTGTCTGTGTGACTGGCCTCGAGGCTGGTTGTTTGCAGTGGACAAGGCGACAGTCAGCTTTCCGTGTCCTGCGTTGTCATCCTGTCCACCCTCCCTGCTCTCCGGCCCAGCGTCCGCTTGCGGCTCCCACTCTCAACCCGGATTTGGGCCGATCGCGGGAGCCCCCCTTTCCTCTCCCCAGGATGGCCCGGCGTGAGTGGCAGTGCTTTGGGACGCCCCAGAGGTGACCACCAAAGCCTGCCCTGTGCATCCAGCAGGGAGTTTCTAACGTAGAGTGTTTTTCTGAGTTACTGTCGTTGGTTTTAAAATAAAGAGATCAAAGTATGAAGATGAGATGGCTTAGCTGCCTTTTCCACTAATGTGGTGGCAGCAGGCTTCCCGTGGTGTGGAATCCTCCCGCGGCCCTGCACGCAGCCCTGCCTTGGACCCAAGACCCTGTGGAGCGCTGCTGCCCACCTGCGCCCTCAGAACCGCCCCCGCCGCAGGAAGCCTCCCATCACTGAGGCTCGAGAATTCCCAGAGGTGGCGGGATGTGCCCCACACGCTCCCCTCTCATCCCACTGACTCCTAAACTGTGTCTCCCAGACCTGAGATTCAATCAAGGAAGCATTCGCGTGGCTTTGCCTGGGTGGGGCTGAGGAGGGGACCGCCCCCAACACCGTGACAACAGCAAGGAGCATCTCCGTGTAATCGCAAACATAGAGCTTACCTTCCAGCCCCTGACAGGGTCTCGGGGCCCCTGGGGGTCCACACGTCACGGCCGAGAACTCCCCAAACCTGGAAGTAACCAAAACGCCGCCTTTAGCGGATAGATGTCGGCTGCTGAAGCGGCCAGACCGCTGCTCCCTGCGGGCCTGGGAGCAGCGGGAACCAGGGGGCCGGGCGCTGCTGTCTGTGGCGCGGGAGCCGCCGGGGGGTGGAGGGCTGCTGCGGCCCCTGCGCTTGTGGCCCTGCGTGACACGTGTGCCTCAGAGTGAAGCTGACCAGGGAGGTGGACAGACGCACAGTCAGAGTACATACCTCGCCGGAGAAAAGTCACACCTTCCCAAGGACGGACAAAAATGCTCCACGGTGGGAAAAAGGTTTTTACTGGGCAAATAAATTACAGAAAAAGACCCAGCGAGAGCTTTGGAAAAAGATAAACATATACACAACACAGGGATGAGATATACCACACGGCAAAAATGTACACAACACAGGGATAAAATATATCACACGGCTCTGGCCAGAGGAGGCTGTCTCTCTCCAGTGGATACAGTTATTTTTATATTAAAGATTTGGAGGCACTTTTCAGACTTCTTTTTGGGCCATAATTCAACTTTGGACCATCTATAGATTCCTGTCTGTAACAATAAATATAAGATGGTGACAATTGGACAAAAAGGCTGAGCTCCCTGCTGTGTGCCCGGCCTGTTCTTGGGAAGGGAGCCAGGAAGTTTGTCCAGCTGGTCACCGAGCCCCGGGTGGACACGGCCCACACCGAGGCACGGGGGCAAGCGCTGAGGGGCGAAGGGAAGCCGCCGGTCACCCCACGGGGATGCTGCGGGCACCTGTGTCCACAGAGCCGGGTCAGCTCTATGGCTCTGACCATGGGCCCCTCCTCCCCACGGCAGTGTGAATGTTATTGCCCAGTTCAGGTGCAGCTTCCTTCCGCCTCCTTTTCTTTCCCAGGAGTCTCAGGTGTTTGGAAACTGAGTTCCTGCGCGGCCACTGCCTGCCGGCCTCCGGGGCTGCCATGCACGGGTGGACGGTCTGCCAATTTGCTGGCCGCGCGGGCCCGTCTGCCCTCAGCAGGGCCATGACTTGGGAACACTCACGTTCTCCCCGAGCGAGAAGCCCAGGAGGGTCTCCCCCAGCACCCCCAATTCTCCGCCTCCCACTTCGGTGAGAACTGGGCCTGTCTTGCCAGGTTCAGGGGCCCCCGCCCCCTCCACCCTCACGGTCCTCCTGAGCCCGCGTCTCTCGCGCACAGCGGCTGGCCCTGCGGAGTCGGGCGGCCGACACAGTGGGCCTTTGTGCCTCCGCGGCCTGGCTGCTGGCCTCGGGCCCTGGTGACACCACCCGCCTGCCCGCTGCTCAGATGCAGGCCGAGCCTTGTTGGCAGTGCCCTGGCAAGGGGGCCGCTTGCCCACATCCTGCATCCTGCGGGAAGGAGCCCGAGGGGCTGGGCGGACAGGTGGGCGATTGTTAGCTTTATCGCAGGGCCATTCGTTGTGGCGTCACTCCCCACCACGCGGGGCCAGGCCGGCAGCTCGTCCCGCGTCCCCGCCCTGCGCAGCGTTTGCTTTCAGATAAGTCCGCGTGTGCAGCGAGCATTAATCATTGGCAGCCCCGGCAGGCAGCGCTGGGCCATCCTCGGAGTGGCCTGGGCGGGCCCCCCTCTCGGGCCCATGCCGGCCTTGCCCGGCCCGTCTGCACCGGCACCGCCCTGCTCACTCCTGGCCTGGCTCTGGGAGTGGCTGGCCCCTTCCGGGAGTCTGTCCACAGCAAGGGCCCCCGGTCCGTGGGGTGAGGGTGCCGCCCCCAACTGCCCTGCCCGTCCCGGCCAGGGCGCCCCTCACGGCTAGCTGCTTTTGCCTGCTGAATCACACGTGGGCAGGCCCCACGGCAGCAGCAAGGTTGAGGACACGGACTGAAGGCCCGGGGGGAAGCTTGTCACGGCTCCGGGCCTCCCGGGCCCTTCCCTGTTACTCCTCACCAGGCTGACTGTCCCCGTGATGGCCTGTCAGTCAGCTCCTGGCGGTGGACGGGGGACTGGACTCGGGCCCGGACACCCTGTGACGATGGCTCCGCGGTGTGCGTGGGGACTGTCCGTCACTTACCTGAGTGGGCTTTTCGTGCTGTTTCTAACGCAGGATGCTTGCCGTGGGCAGGTCCCCAGGGGGCTCTGTGGGCATTGGGGCGCAGCCTCAGTGGGACCCCCGATGGCCAGGGCTCCCGAGGGCTTTCCCGTAGCAACAACGTCATAGGTGCAGCTGAGGGTCACGCAGTGGTTCCTGAAGCCCCCGGGACTCGATCCCACTCCCGTCTGCGCTGCGTCTCTGAGGGATGCTTTGAGCCGGCCCATTCAGCACTCCTGGAGCAGCATGCGTCTGCGCGGCTCCTGCCTGGCGGGGAGCGTGGGCGAGGCCCGGGGTGGCTGGCTCCACCTCCCAGACCTGTTGACCGCAGATGTCCCCCCAGGTGAACCTGGCCTGCCCCACCTCACGGTCAAGGACCAGCTTGGATGGGCTCAGAGCACACACGACCTTCCCAGCCCTGACCACAGCCCTGTCGGCCGCTCTCTCCCCTGACCTTGGCCTCCAGTGGAGGGGGCTGGGGGCTTGCTCTGTGCTCAGCACATCTTGCTCTGGGCACTCGGGGTCGGTCCGTGCGGACCCCGATTCCTGCAGCTCCCGGGAGGATGGGGTGGGCAAGCGTCGCTCCTTCAGGACCACAGCCAAGCTAGGCTGGGACGTGCCTGAACAAGCCCGCCGTTGGCCCCCCTTTTCCCTGAAGGAAGTTGTAGGGTGGTCAGCGCTCCGTGCTGTCAGCAAGGGTAATGCTGTTAGAAGCAGAGATTAGGGACGTTTTGTTTGTAGCCGTGTTTGCTGCTTTGGGTCTTCAATGAACTAAATTCCTGCAGGGCCTGGGGCCGTAAGTCGCCGTTTCTGGCGAGAGTGTGTGGAACGCTCTGGAGGATGGAGTAGGCCGAGAACTGTTAACTCAGGTTCTGTGGACCCTGACCACGGGCCACAGAGGGAGGGAGGAGGGGCAGAGGCCCCACGCGAGCAGGTGCCCAGGACAGAGCAGCTCAGGGAGACAGTGGCATTTTTCTCCTCCAGCTGAAAGCACAGGAAAATTTAATAGAGAGTACAGTGCCAGTCACAGCAAATACCATGTGGTAGTTTGGAGCTGGCCTAAAAAGCACATTAGACCTTGGCAAGGAAAAAATTTAGACTGTATTGAAGGCCATAGGAGATGCACCACGAGAAAGCAGACCCACCATCCTCATGGGTGTTCAGGGAGCACGGCTGAGGGTCCCCCAAAGCCCGTTAGTTCATTCTGGTTAAATGCACCTGCTGTTAGTTCAGTGCAACCCAATCAAAATGCCCACGGGGTGGGGTGAGCAGCTTTACATGGACCAGGACGGGCCCGCTGGGCAGTGCAGAGCCCGGAGCCGGAGGTTCCGGTGAGTTCTGAGCCTCAGCCAGGCGGCTAGTGTCAGGGTGTCGGGGGCTCAGCTGGTGGTCACAGGCCCCACCTGCTTCTCGCCATGTCAGTCGGTCGGCTGTGGTGGCTCCATTCCCAAGGGGCCCCAGGCGTCTCCCCGCTGCCGCACCGGGCCGGTGGGCGGGAAGCAGGGCCCGTGCGGCCAGGGCAGTAAGTCAGGGCCAGGCACACACTCCACCACAGCGAAGGTCCAAGGCCACGGCCCCGGGCACCTGGGCGTTTCCTGAGGTGGACGCCTCGGTGGGACAAGGGTGTGGCGTCAGTCTGGGCCCAGGCGTCCGTAGGCTCCTGGGCAGGTTTTCGTTGGGCTGTAGGCCGCATCCAAAAATAAAACCAAGTTTAATAGACGTGTCCATGTCCTTGGGGAGTGTTTATCTGAAGTGCTGGGGGGGACAGTCCTTTGACTTTATTCTGGAAACTTCCATCTGCCTGTTCTCACCCTGGACAGGCTCGGCCTTTCTGAGGTGCGTGGGGCAGAGCCCACACCACCCTCCCCCAGGCGCGGAGGAGGGGCTGGAGGAGGGGCCCCGTGGCTGCTGACCAGTGCCTTCCTGTCCTGTCTCCCCAGCTACCCATACAGTGAGGACTCCAGCCAGGGCAGGCAGTACATGAACACCCGGTGCCCCGCCTGGTGTGACCGTGTCCTTATGTCCCCGTCTGCCAAGGAGCTGATTCTGAGGGTAAGTGTGAGGGCTGCGCGGGCCAGAGCCCGGGCGGGTGGGGAGCCTCGGGCCAGGGGACGTGCCCTCCTGCCGGCCCGGATGAGCCCTGACCCCGTTCTCGGGGCTGGGATGGAGCCCGATCTCCAGTGTCTTTCTGGATTCAAAATAGGCATAAACTGTCGCCAGTGCTTTAGGAATCGTTCAGTTTATTGTGTCCTCGGGGGGGTCAATGAGCTCTTGTCTTCGAAAGAGCTTGGGAGCTATGAAGTCCGTCCTTATTTTCCTAAGTTGTAAATCAGAGCCAGAGTCACACTGGGGCTTGAGAAGTTAAAGATGCACGGCCAGCACTCAGGAGGCAGCCCCGTGAGACTGGGTGCGGGGAGACTTCGAGTTTCCTGGAGCCTCTTGATTTCCCGGGGTTTTTCAATGCCCACATTTAACACAAGAGGGCTGCTCTAAAGGATCAATGTCTGCATTGGTTTTGTCAACCCCATCAGTGAAAAAATATAATAACGAGGTGCATTGATTCATCAGGGCAGCGGTCTGGCCTCTGCGTGATGTGGGCCGCCAGCTAGGAGGGGGCAGGAGGTCCCCACGGCCCAGGCCGTCCCCCAACCTCAACCCAGTACGTTTTGGGCTCTAGTCACCACCCTCCACAGCCCCCGAGGCTGCTGCAAGGAGCCCTGTCTGCGCCACTGGACCCCGGGCCCTTTACCCAGAGACGCAGCCAGGAGGGCAGAGCCCCCTTGGCCTGCCCAGGTGCACTCCCGTCCCCCTGCTCAGCAGCCCCTGCAGCCCCCCTCCAGGAGGCTCCGCTGCTGGCCTTTCCGGGGCGGGCCGGCCCTCCACGCTCTGCCTTGAGCCAGAGCCCCCGGGTGCATGGGGAGGGAGGCCGCTTCCCGGCCCCGGAACACGGAGGTGGCGGGCGTGCTGAATGCGCAGCGAGGTGAGCGGCACCCGCTTAATTTGTTTATCTGTCTCACGATTACGCACTTGGAAATCCAGTTTTATGCTGCCTTTGTAAAATCACCACGCTGCGCTTGAACGTTTCCCCACTCCGGGGAGATGCTGTGATGGCGAAGGATGCGCAGAGGGGTCTGTCTTTATGCCTTCGGGCAGCGACCATGCTGGAAAGTAAATCTGACCTTAAGCTTCCCGCCGCATGAAAGATAATTCAGTTTATAGTCTCAGACGCTTCAGCCGAGGATGTGAAATCCTGGCCCAGTTGGAGCCACAGCCGACTGACTGCGGGAACACACCCTTGGCCGCACACCTGGAGTTAAGGTGCCTGTAGGCCGTCAGAGGAGGGAGGGCACCCTGTGCACACAGCCTGCATCACTGGGCGCAGACCGCTGGGTGCGGCAGCGTGGCGTTCAGGGAGTCTGTTCTCGTTTGAACAGGGAGTTCTGGGTCACAAACAAATGGCAACAGGGCAAACAGGTACCGGGAAGGCTTCCTCAGTGCCGGGGGCACAGCTGGAAAGAAAGCTCACAGCTGCCCCAGCTGCGGCGAGCATGGTCCAGGGCCCGGCCCAGAGGCAGAGGGGAGCTCGGGCTCCACACCAGCGGCCCGTGTCGCCACCTCCCAAGGCCGGAGCCCTCCCACCTGGGACAGCCGGGTGCTGAGGTGCTGCCCGGACTGCCCGGACCTCCCTCCTAGGGGCCAGAGGCACACTGGCGGCTCTGAGCCGGCCAGAGCCCCACGGAGACGTGGGCGGGGTGGCCGCGGGCGGAGCATCGCTGGGCTGCCACCCGCTCGCTGCTCTCCCAGGAAACCCCACCATTTCCGCCTCCCATGCCTCTCCCTCTGTTTGCTTTTCCCAGTCGGAGAGCGAGGAGAAGGTTGTCACCTACGACCACATCGGGCCCAGTGTCTGCATGGGAGACCACAAGGTGACAGAGCCGCGCTGCGGTCTGGGGCTGGGCCCGAGGGGCGGGCCGTGGTGGGCTTTCCAGGCTGGGCCCGAGGGGCGGGCTGTGGTGGGCTTTCCAGGCTGGGCCCGAGGGGCGGGCCGTGCCGCGGTCTGGGGGCTGGGCCCGAGGGGCGGGCCGTGGTGGGCTTTACAGGCTGGGCCCGAGGGGCGGGCCGTGGTGGGCTTTCCAGGTTCTACTGCCCCTCTTCTCCGCCTCCTCAGTCTGCTTCACAGAGGAGGCCAAGTTGGTCTGTTTTTATTTAACTTTAATAAAATACCAGAAGGTAGGTGGGTAGGGCTGGACAGGCAGGTAGGTGCGGCAGAAGTGGCTGGCCACAGTTTTACTATTTGTAAAAGGAGGCTGTGTCCACCACTGGCTATTTGTGGAGGCCGTTTCCTGAACGTGCACTCAAGCATATTCCTGGCTTCCGACGGCGACCACCCACCACCAGTGCGGGCGGGAGACGGGCGTGTCACCGACCCAGTGCCTCGGGGGAAACACCGAGTATTTGTTCCGGGACTAACTTTGTACGTGTGACTGGCCCAGGCCCCTCCGAGGGGCGTGTGGTGACGGGTCGTGTGTCACCATCGGCCACGTGAGAGACGTTCACCGTTTCCCATTTTCAGGGCCTCTGGGCGGGTCGCCCACACTGCCCAGTGGGCCGGATCCCAGGACGGGCTCTGTCCTTCCCCATGTTCTTTGGGCCTGAAATCAGCTCTCACGTTATCTTTATCTGGAAACAACACTGTCTTTAGAGAACGCGAAGGCCCTTTGCCTCTAGCCTCTGGTCGCCCAGTCCCACCAGCTCCTCGGGAACTGGGGCCCGGCGCTGGGCCTGCGGGCCGCGGCCGGGTAGCCCGGGAGCGGGGTCTGGGCGCCCGGTTCTGACAGCCTCTCTTCTCCCGCTGCAGCCCGTGTTCCTGGCCTTCCGCATGGCGCCCGGGGCAGGTAAACCTCACGCACGTGTGCACAAGTGTTGTGTGGTGCAGTGAACTGGTGGTAAATATGCCTCCTCCCTCGAGTTCACCTTTCTGAGCTTTTTGTGGTGTGTCTGTCCCCTTAACAAATGGCTGATTCCACGGCAGGGAAGCGATGCCAGCGCCACGAGGGGACCCCCGGCGAGACCTCCCTGCAGCACGAGGAGCCACGTGCTCCGACAGCTGCATCGACAGACCCGCCTGAGCGCCACTGCTAGACGGCCGGCCCCACACGTCGCTTCAGCCCCGGACGGCGCTCCGGACAAGCCTCACATACCTCACTGTCGTGTCTGCTCGTGTGACATCAAGTAGAAACATTGGGATTTTTTAAATAAGTCACAGTCCTGTTGCCAAAACTCTAATAGACAGCAAAGAGATTCTGCATTTTAGACTTCACGGTTTTCGATTTTTAATTGTCAGCGTGGAGGAGCTTCTCCGGCATAGAAACCCCACAGGGCTCGGAGTCCCCTCCGTGGCGGGGCGGCCGGGGCTCTGCCGGCCGGCGGCGTGGCCCTCGCTTTCACTTCTGGAGGCCCCTCTTCCCTGTTAGTCACTCTACTGCCATGTTACATGGTTTTTGAATCACACTGCAGCTGCTTTCCATTTTTATATATATAAATATATATAAATATATACTTTTTAAAAATAATTTATAAACCTTACCAAAACTTACGCTAAATATACTTTCCAGTATGAACGCTTGAGTGTCGTATCAGCAGGTAGAACTGGCGTCTAGGGGTTTGGTTACGTGCACGTCAACATACAAAGCTATAAAACAAGTACTACGACCCAGCAGAGACGTCAGGGGTCAGACCGACCACAGCACATCCATACGAGCAGTTGGAGACTCCTAGGCCTTTTTCTGTCTAATATTAAGAACTGAATGTGAAGTTTATAGCTAGCTCGGGTGTACCTTTTAAGAATTTTGTAAACCGTTTTGTCTGTCTTTTGTTACTGTCCTATGGTGCCAAGTATTCTACATAAAACAATAATATCACGGGAGACATAAAAATAGCTAGTCTGCTTCTGATAGAAACTGCTTGTAACGTGGCCTGTGTATAAAAATATCCAGAGAAACGAACTGTACGCGTCCTTGGACGCTGAACCTCTAACGACCTGTCGTAACCCTGCTGCACGTACTTGCTCCTGGCACCCGGCGGAGCCGTGAGAGGTGGTCCCAGGGCCCACGGATGAAACACAAACGAACGTTTTATTAACTTGCTTTAACACTACAGAATTCCTGGGCTGGGTGAAGGCGCTGGGTAGAAGCTTGTTTTAGATAAATCACAACCGTTGCAAGTGAGCTGGCGTCCACGTGCCGAATCCGTGTCCTTGACAGTACCGTCGGGGTCTGTGTCAAGCTGTGGTCGCTCTGCTCTGGCCGACTCACGGCGATTCTGTGCAGCGGGGTTTCAGCTGTTGGTCACTCAGGAGGCCTTTGGAAATGACCGCTCCGGTCCCTAAGCAATAAAATCGATCGTGGTGAAAATATCCCGTCTGCTTTGCGTTTCCTCCTCCCGTGCTCCGGCCCGTTGTAGCCTGCGGTGCAGGCTACGCTCGTCGCTCGTCGGCGATCCTGGACTCCACTGTCGGATACTGTTACAGAGCTGAGCTCTGGCGTGAGAGCAGAAAGATCATCTTTTGGATTTTACTGCAGAGGTTACTGCTGGGATTTACCCCTCAGCATTGTTTAAATGAGATTACATAAATGTGTTGCTTTCCTCAAAACTTTAAAACTGGAAATTCCTTTGCTCTTAACTTGAGCTGAAAGAAGAGTTCACTCACATAAATTTTGAAAAAGAATTAATGCTCCCTTAGAAAACCAGCCAGTGAAAAACGTCTGTATTTTAAATTGATGCAGCCATGTAGCAAAAAACACCCAAAAAACAAAACTTCAGCCTTTTACATTTCTCTTTAACATTTTCAGTAATGCCTTCCAAGAAGGATCTTTCTTGCAGTAAGACAACCCTTTATATTCAGTTATGCAGCCACGTGGAGCGTCCGGAGTCTGCACGGATGGGGTGGTCTTCTGTGAACCAGAGCAGGCGCAGGCTGCTGTTAGCTGGAATCCTGGCCCTTGGATTCCGGGGTGAGGGACAGGCCAGAGAGAGGGCTTCCCGGACCTCCGCGGGGCTGGGGGGCCGGGTCGGTCTGGCCGATCCAGGGAGGTGCCCCGGGTGGAGGCCGGAGCTGCCCAGGAGGAGGACAAGGTCCAAGCACTGGCCAGATGTGCTTCCCCTGCATCCCAGGGTCAAACGGGCAAAGAAAACTCCAGGGCCCCCGAGAGAACCGACGCCAGGGCAGCAAAATTATCTTGGATTTCTCTTTGTAGTCCCGGTTTGAATTAAACCCCGCTTTCTACCGATGAAAACAATCTATTAAACCGCAGGAGAAGTGCTACGGTGCTGATGAATTTAAAACCTGATTTACTTCAAATTATGTAGCTACTAAGGCTGGGCACGTTCCAACCTACATAATCATGGCAAAGCACGTCAGCAGGAGCTAGGGCCCAGCGGCGCCCCTCACTGCCCCCACACCCACCAAAGGGGAAAGGCACCACTCCGGGTGGGGCAGGAGCGGGGGTTCACCTGGCCCTTTCCGGCAACCCCAAATGTGTTTAAATCTGCCCACACCTCATCCACCTAAGCCAACAAAACAGCGGGCCTCCAGAGCCCTGGGGAGGGCGCCCCGGGCTGGGGGCCGGTGGAGTTGCGGGGAGGGACGGGACAAGGGGTCCTACCTGCTGCCCCGCGCGAGCCACAGCTGCCTGCGCCGGAGGAGCCGCCGCCGCCGCCGCCGCCGCCGCCGAGCGCCCAGCGCCCCGCTCCATCCCCCCGCCGTCGGCTCCGCTCCCGCTCGCTGAGTCCTGGCTCTTCCCGGCCCTCGGCCCCGGGCGGCCCCTTCCCTTGGCCGGCAGCCCGAGGGTTCTCGGGCGGGGCCGTCTTCCCCGCGCCGGGCCTCGCGGTGCCCTCGGTCCTGCGAGCTGCTGCCACCGGGGCAACCCGGGGCGCGAGGCGACCGGGACTCCATCGCACCCCGATTCTGAGCCGGACCTGCGCCAGACCCAGGCGCCCCTTCGGCCGAAGGCGCGGACCCCGCGGCATTGAAGACTGGACAAGGGGACCCGGGACACAGGGCCCGGCAGAGGCAGAAGGCCGCGCCACCGCGCCTCGCCCGTGGTTTTCGATAAGGAAGAAACACGCGGTGCAGCCTCGGGAGCCACGGCTCCAACGGGGGACGTGTTAAATAATTTATTGACTATACAAAGTGATTCCTCTCAGGACGCGCGGCAGCGGCGGTCCCGATCCCGCGCCCACGCCGAGGACAGGGACGCGGGCGCTCTGGGGTCCCCGCACGCCGAGCCCGAGCCAGGCCGCTTTATAACTTATTCTGTAAAAATATATATACACACTCCGGCGCGGGCGGCTGGCGAGAGGCGCCGGCCCGCGTCCCGTACCCTGGTTGTCCGGCCTTGCCGCCGCGTCCTCACGAGGCGTCCCCCGCGCCGCCACCGCACGGGCTGACCAGCGCCAAGTTCGAGGGTTTGTGCTTCTTGAGCAGCCGCGTGATCTTCTCATCGTCCGAGTTGGGGTCCAGGGGCCGGTTGTACTCGTCGTCGTCCTCCGCGTCCGAGCCGCCCACCTTCAGCTTCTCGGCGTCCGAGTCCTGCTTCTTCTTAGCCGACGCCATCTCCGCGGCGTGCCGCTTGCGCCACTTTGTCCGCCGGTTCTGGAACCACACCTGGGGTGGAGGATGCCCATCAGGCGGCGCCTTCCAAAGCACCCGGCCCGCGGCAGCTTGGCCCCTCGGCGGCCCAGCCGGAGACGCCGCCGGCCGCAGAGGGACGCCCGAGGCCACCCCTCTAACCGGGCCGGGCCGCAGGGCTGGGCGCCCCCGGGACCGAGGCCAAGGCCGACGGCCTCTCGCAGACCGTTCGCAGGACGCGGGGGAGCGGGTGGGCCTCGGCGCAGCGGGACCCGCGGGGGGCCGCCCAGGCCGCAGACGCCTCACCTTGACTTGGCTCTCGGTCATACCCAGGGAGTAGGCGAGGCGCGCGCGCTCCGGCCCCGCCAGGTACTTGGTCTGCTCGAAAGTCTTCTCCAGCGCGAAGATCTGCTGGCCCGAGAAGGTCGGCCGCGAGTGCTTCTTCTTACCGTCCTTGTCCAGGACCCCGCTGGCCTGGGCTGCAAAGGAGGGCGGGTGAGCGCGGCCGGCGGCCCCGCGCCCGCGCGCGCCCCGCCGCCCCACGCCGAATCCGCGGGTGGGCCACTTACCCGGGCCGGCCAGGCGCGGGTCCCTCCAGGGCGAGCCCTGCACCACGCCAGGCCAGAAGATTGGCGGGCGCCCGGGCAACTCGGCCAGAGGCTTGGGGTAGCCGCGCGCCACGGCGGCCGCGGGCCCGAAGTAGACGCCGGCCGACGAGGCGAGCCCACTGAGACGGGGCAGGCCGCCCAGGAGGCCGCCGCCCGCCGCGCCCACGGGCCGCCCCAGGATGTCGCTGATGCCGTGCGGGGTGCCGAGCGGCAGCTGCGCGCCGAGGCCGCCCAGCGCGGGCGCCTTGAAGCCGGCCGGGCCCTGCAGCGCGTACGGGAACAGCGACGTCTTCATCTCGGCCATGTTGTGTAGCGCGGCCAGCGGCGCACTGCTCAGCACGAACGCGCCCGGGCGGTTAGCGTCCATGGGCGCCGCCGCCGCCGGCCCGGGCGCCCATCCGGGCCCCGCCGCCGCCGCCCGCGCCCGCCGGCCCGGGAAGTTTGCGGGCGACC